>NW_005054414.1:2441290-2454065 GCF_000277835.1 Geospiza fortis | reverse complement strand
GGCTATTCCCCCCCCCCCCAACCCCCAACTTATACCCATTTCACAAAGTTTATTTATTGTAAATCCCCATCCTTTGCAATATTAAGGCATGCAAGCTTAAAACACCTGATTAAATGGTTTCCTGGGTTTGGAGCATTATTGTTCTCCAAAATGTGGCACCTCACTGGCTGTGTGGGGGAGAAAATCAGCCTCAGACAGGAAACCCTAGAAATACAGCTTTCATGTTGTAGTGTCATGTCCAGAGGACACTGTGGCTTTGGTCACTGTTGTGCATGTGGCCCTGGTGACAAAGGGAGACACCTCCCCTTTAAACTGCTGTTGAATTACAGCAGGCCCTAGTCCTTCCCTGGTCCTTTTATCCTGTCAGACTGCAGGCACAGCTGGAGTGTGGTGGGCACACAGATCTGTCTGCACTGGGGAACCTGACTGATTTGTCTTTTGAGTAACTTGCCCCATCCTTGCCCCTCACACACACATTTGCCGCCCTCCCAGGTAACAAAGGCCAGCTTTGTCCCCAGCTGATGCCACTTCATCTGGTGGCCAGCACGGAATGGAGCAGTTCTGTGGTTCTTTGGGTAGATCTCCTTAAAGCTGCTGCAATGAGGGACACAAAGGAAATCCTTTCCTACTGCTCCCAGGCAAAATGCTGGGTTTGGATGGACAAACAGTAACACCTGTCCCTCCAGATGGGGTATCACTGCAATTTATTACTGCAATAATAAAAACTTGTGCACAATGTTCACCTTTTGTTTTCTAATAACTCTTTGTTTGTTCCGTTTAATTAGCCACCAAATCTAGCTATTCTAGGGTCTCCCTGTCTCAAGTGTCTGTTCCAGGAGTGTGTAGGTCAAGCCAGCCTTCCCTTAAGAGAGGCATGAATTGTATCCCTCTGAAACCTGTGTCCATGGAGTGAATCTGAGAACTCACTCAAGTCTCTCAAGTGGGATTTTTTTCATCTCCATGCTCATCACCTGAAACTATTCAACCTGGGGTTACAGACTGTTCTGGAATGGTGAATCTTTGCATCCCTTTTCCAATTTTACTCTCTGTCTGTGTGCAAAGACTGGAGGCTGTACCACATCCACGCATTCTCAATCCATCCGTCTGGATAAGTGACAATGTGAGTGATTCCAGGCAAGGTGGAACAGTTTTGAGAGAAAAGCCTGGCATTTAATCTAGTGCTTGACAGAGTGGTGTGTGGGTATCCCTTGAAAACTGTGAGCAAACATGATCACAGACAGTTCAAACAGAGACTCTGTTCTCTACAACTGTGCTCTTCTAGATTGAAGATGCGCTCTCAAAGGATTGAGCTGAAGATTTTGAAAGAAAGGAATCCATCCAGCTGGTCACAAGGAAGAGTGCCTCCTTGTAACCAATTTTGGACACTTCTCTCCTCAGCACAAGGTTAAGGAGTGTTAAAACACCAGAACAATGCATTTCTGGCAAGTGCAGCAGCTGCCTTTATTGTGTCTGGTCGAGAGTTCCTGAGTACATCAGGATTATGAATCATAAGCAAAAAAGAGAATTCAAAGTTGTGCAGTGCAATGTCTCCTCACAAGCATTCCAGTGCAGCCCTGCAGTCTCATTTCTGGGAAATTCCATCCCCTTTGACCTCAGTGGGGCAGAGTAATAAATCTCTGCTAACACCAGAGATCAGGTTTTGTGCGTACTCTGGTCAGAATTCACATAACAAGGGCTAAACACAGGATAAAAGAGGAAGGGGCTGCCAGAGGGGGCAAAACCAGCTGCACAGCACCACGTAGTGTTTAATTCCAAGAATCCAGTGACACAACCCAAACACAGTAACCACACCACCATGGCCCAGGAGCCACCAATACTGGAAAACCACAGGAAGTGAGCACAGATGATCAAGGGCACAGTTAAGGTGCCCATTCCCTGCAGGAGTACAATGAAGTGCTTGGATAATCTAAGAAATAATCCAATTCTACGCCATGAAGAGGTAACAAAGAATTTTAACAATCTCTAAGGCTGGGGCTGATGTCTTTTTGAAAAGCAGTGAGTCACAATGGCTTGGACTGAACACAGGTGACTGGAAAATGTACAGTTAATTGCCAAAGTTCTGCAGTCCCTCACTGTCAGATGGGACGGACAGAAAGGAACAACAAGTTCCCTTTAGGAGGGGAACAACAACTCCTTTGCACTTTAACTTTGTTATTTCAGGAGTTACATTGTTACAGCTTTATTCTGGCAACCACCAAGCATAAAGAGCTGTGCAGGACATAGGCACAATCTTGCTTATTGTGGTAAATATTATCACTTCATTACTCTAATGATGAGATTCATTTCTGACTCTACTCCATAGGATTCTTCCTGATAGATTTTCTCTGAAATGAATGGCTTTTTGCATTTTAGCCTACAATTTACTGTGTATTCCGCAGCCCATCAAAGTCAGGTCTTCAGATGAGGTTAATATCCACTGTTACAAAACAGACAATTAAATATGACTTAGTCATAAAGAACAAGTCACACAGTTCAGGATCACTGGCATCTACAGATGCTGAGACATTTTGTTAAGACATACAAGCTCATGACAACTTTTGCGAAGAGAAAATTGATCCCTCACTACCCAGCTACACCTGAGATTAATACCACTGCCTTTTATCATGCCCCACCTCCTGAATTCCTTCTCCTGTTAGACAGGTTGGCAGGGATTTATTACTCAATTACTTTTAATTGGTCAATTAAGGACCAGGTGGAAGGAACCACTCAGGTGCAAGTGGATCCCAACTCATTCACCTGCAGCTGCTTCAAAATACCTGCAGAGGAAGCAGCCAAACACAATTGTTCTCTGCTGAAAAATACTAATGCCAGAGCAGAATTGTCCTTTGCACGCTTGAGCACACCAGAACAAGTCAGAGCTGCTCCTTCTGCCTCACTGGAGGATTTCACTCCCTCTCACCACATAAGCTGGCCTGTTGGAACCACAGGAAGGATTTCTCTTGCTGTTGACCAACACCAGCAAGGGCAGATCCCACCCTGTGCTCCCCATGGATCTGTGCGGCACACTGAAAGCCTCGGGCCTTATAGAGTGCCTGGGAATGTGAGTTCTCCTTTGCTGAAGCACTCAGGTTGGGGTTCTTGGATGCCAAAAGCAAGCTAGAACACTCCACCCAGATCCACTTCAGGTACCTTTCCATAGCTGGCTTCCACAGCACAAATTAAAACCATGTAATTTGAACCAGTTCCACCATTGTATGTTCCAACTCAGTGCCTTTTGGGGAAGGAGGACGACATCATGCACCCTTTAGTAATCAAATTTAGGTGTGACTTGGCTTCTCCATTGCTGAGGGTGAATGCACATCCATGCTGCAGCCCTAGCCCTGACTGATGCTGTGAGGAGTGAGGAGGGACACCAGGACATCTGCTGAGAGTTGGCAGTAGACACTCACTCACTGCCCTTGAATCAATCTAAGATGTTTTTTCTTCTTCTCTGCAGTGTTTCCCTTCCACAATTTTACACTGTGCCTCTGTAAATCCCACAGGAGCTGCACAGAGAGGCACATGCTCTGCTTTGTGGTGCTGAGGACAGTCAGGATGCCTCCTTAGCTTCACACACACATACCTGGGACCAGGGAGATACAGGATCTGCTTCCACTCCATCAATCACCATTTGACAACAGCTGGACGATTCTGGTGGCTTTTCTGATAGCTGGACAAATTACTGCACTCTCACTGCACTGCCACACAGGGAAAGCTTCCTGGCAGCAGCCTACTGCTGTTTTTAGACCACCACCAAGAGAAAACCTCCATTGCCAAAGCTATGCCTTCAATTCCAAGTCCAGTAAACACCCAGGGTGCTCACTGGCACATCTGAACACTGCCCAGTTTTCAGAATGAATCCTTGCTTATATTGTTTGCTGACATGAGCATTCAAAATAAAATGGCAGGCTGACTGTTAGGAGAACCCACACTTTTTCTGATACCTCTGGAGAGAAAACAGAGAGAGGGAACAAGATTTTTTTTTCTTTTCAGCAAGGTTTGTTAGATTGGGAACAATTGTATCCGGACTGCCCTGACATTCTTCCTTCTATATCAACCTTCTTCAGTGTTGAAATAAAATCTGCCTTCCCCTGTCTTTCCCAGTGGAAGTCACCAAGCACATATACTGTTACTTCTGCCTATTCATCATTCTGCAATACCTGGAGAAAGCACCAGAGAAACTCCTGCAGAAACTCTACCTCCACAATCTCAAGTGTAAGGGCCCTCTTCTTCTGAGCTCTTAGCTTCAAAGGTGTTGTGCTTTCTTTTAATGAATGCGGCTTCTCTCTCTTTCTCAGGTCATGGCTTGAGAAAACAATTGGGATTTTTTTGTAGCACTTGTGGAAAGTTAATGTGCATTTAATTGCTTTCCCACACAGCCATAGAACAGAGTACATTTTTTCCTGAAAGAAGGCTTTTATTCCAATCTTCTCTTTTTAAGTGGGCAGGGTGGAGGAAGGATGTCTCAGAGCAAAATTACACAGTCCCTACTCAGCTACAAATTTCTACTTCACAAAATTATTCATTTAGGCCATCAGTGAAGCGTGTAAGAGGCTAAACCCAGGACCCAAGAAATATTTACAATAAGCAAATATCAAGTTAAAATGGTCAGTGGAAAACCCTTTGCACTGTTGTGTTATGCTTTTTGAGTGTTAGGTACAAACAGAAATTCAAAAGAAACATGGTTCTGGTGTAAACAGCTGTAAAATAGACAATCCTTTGTGCTCAGAGCATGAGGCGAATGTGTTCAGCTGCTTGTCCATGCCGAGTGAGTAAGCAGCAGCAGCAAGAATATAATATTCCTGGTCTAGCTACAGTGAACAAGCCTACAAGGCTTTCCAGGAAACAAAAACAAACATAAAACCTGCATCTAAGTGTACACAAACAGCATGCAGTCATTGTCAAGCTGCACTCCTTCAAAGCATGTTACACTAAAAACATTGAAACAGACAGAAGCTTCCTGAAGATCAGTTCCACTGTGGATGCCACTTAAGGCAAGCACCTAAAACTTGCTGACATACCTGAAATGTGAACATAAGCTGGCAAACTTTGTTTTCTGTGCTCTTTGTTGCTCAAACATGGGTTACAGGTAAAAAGTTACTGTCAGTCAATCAATAAAATGGTTTTAAGTCAATAAAAGTTATTCAGGCTTTCTTCCACAGATCTAAAAGAAAAAGCTAGAATAAAACTTTTTCTCTAGCCTCAGGTTTGATGCCTGAAAATTGCACTTTTGTTGTTTCTTATGTAAGACTATATAACAAGTGATGTAAAACACAAATACAATTTTTTTCTGTAGAGGAGTCTGCCTTTGTCTAACAGTGAGTCAGCATCATCTGACAGATCAATTTTCTCTAAGTGTAGGATGTGGATTTTGCATATCACACTCTCCAAGGGCACCTGTTGGAAACTTGGGTCACTACAGCGTGGAATTTCACACCACACATAAGGTCAACTCAGTGGCCTCCCAGCACATCACAAAGTCTCATCAATAGGAATGAGGCTGATACGAGATACCTCAAGTTTTCTGCCCTCCAGATCTGCCTTTCTATAATGGGGACACAACATTCCTTAACACGTGGTTGGTTCTTTCTGAAGCTGTGTGTGTCTCACATCCACAGGATCAAGAGGAGGGACCTCAGGAGGAGTCTAATTCCACCTCCTGAGCAGAGGTCAGTCAGCTGTGAGGTCAGATGAGGCTGGCCAGAGCTTTAAGCAGCCAAGTCTTGAAAAACCTCCCAGGATTTTCAGCTTCTCTGGGCACTGTGTTGCAAAATTTATTTGTCCCAATGTGGAAAACGCTTTTCCTTGTGATCAGTCTGAACCTGTGTTGTTCCAATCTCTGTCTACCATCATCCTCCTTCTGCCAAGCACGACTGTGAACAGCCTGGTCCTGTCTTTTCCTAAGCCCCCATAGGTGTGGGCAGGCTGCTGTTAGGTGTCCCCAAAGCCATCCCACAGGCAGGCTGCTCTTAGGTGTCCCAAAGCCATTTCTGTTCCCAGCCTAGCTCCCTCAGCCTCTCCTCACAGGGGATGTGCTCCAGCCCATGCTGACCCTGGGGGCCCACACTGTTGGGAGTGTTCCAGGTGCACTCCAACATGTGCTGAACACAGGGAAGTGATCACTTTCCTTGATCTCCAGGCTGTGCTCCCCCTAACACAGCCCGGGATGCTGCTGGCCTGTTGTATTCCTGGGCCAGCTGCTGGGTCACGCTCAGCTGGCTGTGTACCAAGGTCTGAGCTCCATCTGAGCAGAGCAGCTCTCCAGTCTGCCAGTCTCTCGCCTGTATTGTTGAAAACTCCCAGAATCTTTTGGTATCAAGTCTGTGGAGATGGCCAAGACACTTTCCCCATGCCACACACAGCAGAAGCTCCCAGATCTTCCAAGATCATCTGCATTAGAAGCCAAGATTATACAGACATTAAGCTAAAATAATGTTAATGCACTTTCCCCAGTACCTTTAAAAACAAGTGTACAAATTCCTCTGTATTCTTGTCTCTGAAAAAGAGAACAGCTGCTGTGAGGTGTTCCTTTCCTCCAAGCATGGCTGTTTATAGTAAAGAATACTAGGCTTTGATCAGTAGCTTATGTTTACTAAATTGATTCCAACATCTTTGCCAGTGGGCTGTATGGATTCCCAGCGTGAGATGCTCCTGCTCATTTGAAGTGGCTGAGATTATTTTTCAATGGAATTTTCCATCATGCTCTGTACTATCTTTCTTCAAAGCACAATTTGTTCACTGGACAGTACTCCTTGTCCAACATAACGTGCAGAACCATTGCTCAACACTTTTGTTTTCTTCCCACATGCTCTACCTCCATCTATTCTCTTGTCTCAACCTAAGTTTCCTTTCACAACTCTCTTGCAGGTAATACATTTGTTACCAGCTGCTATGTCCGCCTTGTTTTGCCCCCCTTCGTCCCCCTCTCTCTGGTATTAAAATTTGGGAAGCAGTAAAGGCTTCTCAAGGAAGACACAATGTCACACAGGCTGGGGGTGAGCAGAGGGAGCAGCCCTGGCAGAAGGACCTGGGGGCTGTGGATGAGAGCTGACCCTGCCCCAACCCAGAGCCCCAGGGCAGCAGGGCAGGGGGGATTCTGCCCCTCTGCCCCTCTCTGCTGAGCCCCCCTGCAGGGCTGCATCCAGCCCTGGGCCCAGCACAGGAAGGACAGGGAGCTGCTGGAGCCAGGCCAGAGCAGGGACACCAAGGGGATCAGAGGGATGGAGCAGCTCTGCTGGGAGGAAAGGCTGAGGGAATTGGGATTGTTCAGCCTGGAGAAGAGAAGGCTCCAGGGTGACCTCATTGAGGCCTTACAGGGCCTGAAGGGAGCCCACAGGAAAGATGGAGACTCTTGACAAGGGCCTGGAGTGACAGAACAAGGGCTAATGGCTTCACACTGACAGAGAGGAGGTTTAGATTGGGTATTAGGAAGAAATTCTTCCCTATGAGGGTGCTGAAGCCTTGGCACAGGTTGCCCAGAGAAGCTGTGGCTGCCCCATCCCTGAAAGTGTCCAAGCCAAGGTTGAATGGTGCTCTGAGCAAGCTGGGACAGTGGAAGGTGTCCAGCAGGGGGTTGGAACGAGACGAGTTTTAAGGTCCCATTCCATTCTATAACTCTCTGACTCTCACACTTTTTCTAATGCACTAAAAGTAGGAGTGCTATAAATGACCCAGACCCTGTAGTCCTGCATGCCCTACAATTCTTGCCTGAGTACAAGCAGATCACTACCATCACACAGTGTGTTCTGAACAGAGATGTTCAAACCCCAATAGCAGCAGCTGGACAAATCAGCACATGATAAAGGGCAAAGGAATCCACATCTCCAGCCCCTATCTAATGCTATGTCCATTAAACAGCTGTAGCAAATCAATGTTTTCCCTATTTTCTTGTGTCAGACCCAACAGAAGATACACACTTTGCTGACCAAGCTGCAGACTGTGAAAGAGCAGGTGAAAATCTACAACAGCTCAAGTGTTGAAACACTGAACATACTTATGATAAAACTTATTTATACTCTGGTTAAGGTCTACTTCCAAGTGTGACCACTTATTTGGTGCTTAAACAGCAACTAGAAGCAAGAGCTACCACAGTTACGCAGTATCAGGCTGCAGAAATAGAGCACATTTCAGAAATAAAAGAAGGCTACAAAATGGAAAGAACTGTGGTTCCTGAAGATGTACTGTCTCCCACAGCTTCCAAGTTAACAAGTGTGAGGTGATGCACATGTTAAGCTGTAAAAGGGAATCTACTATGAAGATCAAATCCCTTTTCCAGCAACGTATCTCAATTTAAGACATCTCAAAAAAAATCCACAAAGCCCAAACTTTTCCCTCTTTTCAAGTCCACTAATTCAAAAAGCAAGCAAACAACAAAAATTCACCCCACCCTAATCCAAACCATTTTGAGAAGCACTGGATGTAGTTTTTCCAGAAAAAACCAAAAACCAGGCCCCAGGACTGACTTGAAATGAAAATCTGGCCTCTCAAGCCTCCCCAGGACATGGGCAAAATAAATCAAGGACAAGCTACCGTAGGCCTAGGGCTGTACTGTAGTCTGTTCACCCTCCAATCTTTTTTTCCTTCTGCAGAATCTGATAGTACAAGAGTTCCAGAACAGCAGATTGAATTTATGACTACAGATATGCACATAAGCAATTAAATACTAGTCTCATTAAGCACTTACAGTTTTAGTATTTGTTGGAGGTATGAACACTTTTGTCATTTTTAATCCTCAAAACACTGTGCTGTGCTACACTTGTTGAATGCTAAAGGCATTTTTGAATTGCTCTGATTTGTCTGGGTGCATTAGCAATACGTGTAAGTTTCAAGTCAATGACAGTGTAGTCAATATATAGAAACAGGTGATTTTGATGAGGAAACAAGCAGATGTTATGTGGCAACAAACAACATCCTGCAATAACAAGGCTAGTAACTCAAAACAACAGAAAATGAGCAAGTTTAAGCCCAAGTTCATGCTTTGAACCCTACATTAGCTGCTGGTTTGGTGTTGGGGTTTTATTTCAAATATCATAAGAGACACTAGTATTTCTCTAGTCCTACAACAAAGAGCAGAAACTGACTCTGTGATCGAGTGTGTGAAGATAAATACAACTCTGTAGAGCACCTTGGGGACAATGGGAATCTTGCTGCTTATGATCACAGCACTCATACAGCAGCCACTGCTTACACTGAAAAGCAGCTTTATGTAATAAGCTATTTTCAGTTTTCTCACTGCTGATTTTTATCCAGTCATCCAATGCTTCCTCATCACTGCCTGCTTTAGAGGCACTCATCAGTTGCCAAGAAAATACAGAATATCAGTAAAAGCAGAGAAATAGCACAAGCAAGAGCAAGTGTGTCAGCGGCAACAATGGACTCAAAGGCTCATTTGTGAATTACAAACAATAATAAATGTCAATATCAGACACCTGCAGGTTTATTTCATTGTAAATGCGATGCCAATGACAAGAACAATAAGTCTGTAAACATCAGAGTTCACTTATCCTTTCATATGCTCTGTAAAGGGTGGTAAAGCAGCCAATCAACATTACCAGTACTGGTAATTAAAACATGACCATCACTGCATTCACAGCACTGTCTCCAGGGAACTCTGGCCAATCCTAGGTGTCTAAGGCTTACAAAAAAAAACATACCACGACCATAGTGGGATCAACTTATACAAATACTTGTAATAGGTAACAGATTCGATTGAAGTCATATTTGCGAACAGAAAGCTCGTTTTAGGTCAAAGAAACATCCACGCCGCTCCGGAACAGAGCCCCTGTAGAAGCGTTTCTCACACAAAACCCGCAGCCGAGCGGTGCCCAAGCCGCCGCTCCCGACGCGGAGCAGAGCGGGGCAGCCCCGTGGGAGGGCCAGGCCAGCCCAGCCATTCCCGGCGTATCCAGAGGCGTTCCCGAGGCTCTCGGGCAGGGCCGCGCTGCCCCCTGGCGCTACGAGTCGGGCAGGGGCTGGCTGTGGGTGCCGCTCCGCGTCTTCAGCTGCGACTGGGCGATGTCGGCCAGGGCGCTCTGGATCTTCTCGAGCAGCACATCCCCGCGGTACACCACCTCCTCCAACCGCGCCGCCGCCTCGTGGTTCTCCTCCTCCAGCCGGTGCAGGCTCGCAGCCTTCAAAGCAAAACCGGGATCATGCCCAAAGATTTTTGGCTGTTTATGTATTTTTCATATATTCGTGTCTCTGGATACTACTATCACATAGTCCTAGAATTCTTCCTACCGTTTCCCTTTAGAACAATAAGCTAAACCTTCTAATGCATACTTGGAACTCTGTTCAGTCTTATTCTTATGAAGAAGAAGCCTGACTGAGATGTTTTGTTTTCCAACCAGAATCGGAGAACTCACAAGAAATGGGGCAAAGAAGCACCTGGAACAATTCCAATGGGGTAGAATGCAAGGAAAACTACCAAACCAACTACTCTTCTAACTGGCAATATTTATTAGATGTGCTAATTTGTTAAACTTATAAAATTGTAGAAATCTGATGCCGGGTGTGCCCATGACCATTGGGACACCTGGAAGCTTCCAATAAAGGCCTGCTTTTTATTTTACTATTTTAACACTCTTGCAAGCGTTTCCTTTTTTGATATTAGGCAACAGGGAAAAGCAAGGATCTTCAACAGAACCCTGAAGTGACTTTGCTACTCAAGGATACTGAGGAAACAGCTGGTGCTCCCTAAAAAGAAAAAGATTCTCTTGTTTAATAGTTGACTGCAACTAATTCACAGATTAAAGCAGAATTTGTACTGTCAACTTCACCAAAAGGGAAGTCACAAGGGGCAGGTAAATTGTGCTAAGCATTCATCTAGCAGCTCCTTTTATCACTTAAGACAAGACTCAGATCTGAAACATACACCAAGACAACTTTAGTACAAACAACTTTTTTCTATTTTCTAATTAACCAAGTATTATCTACCACTTCTCAACTAAACCTATAGTGCATATTTGAGAATGTTTCAAGCATCTTCAAAACCATTTCTTTGAAGACTATCAGAATATTTAATACTGCACCAAATTAAGAAACAGAAAATAAAAATCAAAACTGGAATCCAAGTGATGGAATCCAAGCTAATTTATCTTAAAATCACACCAGACAGAAAGTATCAGAAATTTTTGTGACATGAAGTTCTTCATTAAGACAGTAAGAAACTGTTGAAGTATCACCTCTAAGGAAAGCATGTCCCTACTGGATCACCAGCTCCTCCTTCTGGAGCACCCTGCTCTGCCCACACCAGCTGCCACTTTGATCAGACCCTGCTCAGTCACGGAATAAACTGGAATCTGTCTGCAGCAGGCATTCTATCTTCAGCTATTAAAAATGCACTTAGAGGAAATTATGCTAGTGTTAACGAGGCCAATTAGGATGTTCAGCAATTACTGTCAGTAGAAAAGTTCCCAAATTTAACCTCCTCTGTTTAAAACCAAACGTGATGCCACTGCCAAATCATTTCTCTTTGGCCCATTCGCTGTCAATCTGTAAAACACTTCTGAATGGTTACAGAGTATCAATGCAGGTTTAAAACTTCTAGGCGATCTTAAAGGAGCTCATCAGGTTTGTCAGGTTTGTATTCTACATCCTTTGTGCATTCCAAAAAGGAAATACTTTATGGAAAATCCAGCCATTAAGAGTCAAAAAAAAAAAAAAAAGAAGATGGTTTTAATAGGTAAAATCTGTGAAACAATAGGAAAAAAAAATAAAAACCAAGTTTGACTGGTTCAAAGGAAGACTCCTTGTTATTAAAAAGTGATGGAATTATTTTGTGACGGAGCTGAAGAACTTAAAGGACACCCTGCAAACTCTTTAACCAGAAACAAAGTGGAAGAACAAAAGACTTCTGTAGTGCTGGTTTTGCAGCTACAAAATGAAATGTGAGAAAATAAGAATTATTACACAAAGGGAAAAAAAAAGAATAAAACAATGCACAAAGCATCAGTACAGTAGTTATATTTGTTCTGTTGTTCTGTTAATATCTGAAAAAGAAAAAAAGATGAGCAGTTTCCAGTATAGTGGTGGCATAATAAATTCACCTTTTTTTTTTACATTTTAACACAAAACCAAGCCAAAAATATTGTCACTGATTATAATCTTATTTGGAACTAGATGCAAGTTCAGTATTTCACACTAAGCCTACAAAGTACTCACTCATAAAAAATTCAGGTTTGTACTAAAATAATTTTTCAATGACGCCATGGCTTAGAGATGAAAAAATGTGTTTTAAAAAAAAGGAGGAAGTTTGCCTTCAGGAGCCTTCTGATACTGGAATTAGGAAAACTCCTACCTGCAAAGCTGCTGTGGATTCTTCACTGGGCAGGGAATCTATGAGAACATCGATATCCTTGGCAGTGCGAGCGATCAGAGCTGCGAACAGCTGGGCATACTCTGCACAAAACACAGCACAACTCAGGCAATCACTCAGGGAATTACGAGAAACAAGCACAACTCTGCTGTCACAATGCTATGCAGAAAAGTGCAGCCGGCATCCACTGACGACTTACCTCCACCACTCCACCAGCTAAGGGGGAATTATTTGCCGAGGCCGGATTTTGCATTCGCGAGCGCACTGCCCCGCAGCACGTTCGCGTGGAGGGGACGCAGGGAGCCAGACTCACCTTCCGTGGGGTTCACGGGCTGATCCTTGTTTATGGCCGTCTGGATGTTGCTGAAGGAGGCCGGCGGGCCGCACTGCTGCAGCACTCCGATGGCGTTACAGAACTGGTCCGCGAGCTGCCGGCACCAATTAACACGGCGTTAATCA
>NW_005054414.1:2440062-2440957 GCF_000277835.1 Geospiza fortis | reverse complement strand
CTCAGGGTGTTTAAGGGAAGGCTGAACAAGGCATTCAGTGCCATGGTCGGCTTGGCACGGCGGTGTTCGGTCACAGGTTGAACTTGATGATCTTAGACGTCTTTTCCAACCCAAGTGATTCTGTTACTGCCACGGCCTGGACAGCTTTTGCTGTGCAGCAGTCGCTCTGATCCCAGCTGAGGGCCGCAGCAGTGCTCAGGTGCTCCACTCCAGCCCCGACCTGAGCGGGGAAAAGCCAGAATGTAGTGTTCCCAACAAGCCAAATCAGAGATAGCATCTGGCCTCCGAGTCACTGGTTGCAGAATAAATGTCATTTGTGCCAGTCGGTTTGTGCCCATCTTTCTTATCTCTGACAGCTGGGTACAATGCCAGCCTTCTCCCAGGTGGACCTTAGAGATCATCTCTTTCCAAACTCCCGCCACTGGCAGGGACACTTTCCACTATCCCAGGTTGCTCAGAGCAACCATCCAACCTGGCCTTGGACACTTCCAGGGATGAGGCAGTCACAGCTTTCCTGTGCCAGGGCCTTGCCACCCTCACAGGGAAGAATTTCTTCTAATATCCAATCTAAACCTCAATTTGAAGCCATTTCTGTTATCCTGTCACAACACGCCTTTAGAAATAACCACTCTGAAGCCTTGTCACAGATGCGGGTGCAGCAATGATACAAATAATCCGACCAAAGTGTTTTCCCGACGGCGCGGTTGGGTGAGGATTTTGTCTGCTGGGAGGTGGGTTCTCTTCACGCTCCAAAGTTAAACCCCAAGTCCGAAACTACCGGTCCGAACCCCACCGTGCAATTTTAGGAGTTCGCAGCTGTTGCCGCGGCCAAGCGCTTCCCCTCCGCATTCCCACCGCCCTTCCCGGCAGGGCCGTCCCGCAGGTGCCGGAGGGG
>NW_005054414.1:2433310-2439730 GCF_000277835.1 Geospiza fortis | reverse complement strand
AATGCGGAGCAAAGCTGCCTGCGGCGCTGCAGAATCGATTCGTAGTTGTCTTAATCTTTCATGAAGACAAGGAGAACCACCCTTTTCCCCCCTTTCCCTCCCTATCCACTTTTTTTTTTTAATACCTTAATTGCTATGGAGGCCGTAATTTTAACTGTTTCATGGATAATTCGGAATCGTTTTAGGCGCGTCGTTGCGGGGCTGCGGTACAGCTGATGCGGCTGGTGTAGGGCTGGATTCCCCGAACAGAAACAAGGTGGCATTCGCTACCTATGAGCATGAGCTTACATGACAAAGGGAACATGGCTAAAAGGAGGTTTGGTTGGTTTTCCCTCCCGCGACTGTGTTCAGGTGTGCATGGGTTCCCACCACCCTAGTGGATGGTGGGTTGAAAACCACTGTCGCTATAAAACTAGGCAAAGGAGCAAATCCTAGAATTTGCAGCTTGATTCCTAAACTTACTTACTTGATTCCTAAACTTACTTACTGTCTGTACTGATGTAATCTGACTCTATTTGGCACGGGCTTTTTTTTTTGTAATTTCCCTGTGCTCCTGCATGTGACTAAAATAGGAGTCCAGAGTTAAGTGTGCTGTAATAAGTATAGTTTGGGAAGATTTACAGTCACTTTTTTTTTCTGGTTAAATTCTTATCTGTTCAAATAAAGGAAAAAATAAACAGTTTCCTCTCAGAGATAACTCAGAGATAAGCAATCAGTCCTTTGTATCAGGGCTGATGTAAGCCTCCTCCTCTTAGTTTTGCTTTATTTTTATACTTGCTTCTAACCATAGACTCATAGAATGGTTTGGGACCTTAAAGCTCATCTCATTTCAATCCCCCTGCCATGGTCTAGTGGACACCTTCCACTAGGCCAGGTTGCTTAATGCCCCACCCAACCTGGCTTTGAATGAATGAAGCTTAATTGTCCCAAAGGAGACTCTTGGGATACTTTGAAGGGCTGCAGGACAGCATTTGGAACCAGTTCCAGGTGTAGAAAGCTTCTCTCTGCCCAGGTTTCATGCCCAAGATCCTAATGGAGAGCCAAGTATTCCCTGTTTCTTGCAGGACCTAAAAGCTGCTGGGCACCTGATGGTCACAAGCAGATGTGAGAATGAAAGCTCTGCTTTCTTAGACCTTGATGTCCTTAAGATAACTTAAAGGATGCTAACTAGCAGCTTGTCTCCTGGACTTGATGAAAATGGGTCATGTGTTGAGTAATTTTTTTACAACATGTAAAAAGGCAAAGCAACTATGAAACCAAGCAAACTGCTTTGTCTTGAAGGAACCTGTTGCTGTTTTTCCTTGCACGATTGAGGGTGGAGGGGAAAAGTGTTTGCCTCGTGAAAATCTAATAAGCTGTGTAATTTGTGTGCCAGAGTCTAGCTGATCATTAGGGCCTTTAAACAAGGCCACTTGCTTAATGGTTCACTGATTTGAAATTGTCTTGTGCTTATTCATTTGTGGACACCCACTTTGCAGGGATGGGCTCTGCTAACTCCTAATCTTTGAAGATCCTGCTTCATTTAAAAAGTGGTGATTAGTAAAATCTTTGCATGATGGCCTGTGATACCTCTCTGGGTTTCTGGTGGGCTGCAGCTCCTCAAGCTTGGTCTTTGTGCAGAAGTGCTTTATACATTGTGTTTGTTGCCTTCCAGGGAGTTCTGTCCTCCTGAGGAGGAGTTCAGCTGGCTGTGTTTGCTACATCCCAACCAGGCTGTTTAGTTTTGGAAAAACTAAAGTGAATTTATAGTGTAATCAGGACTGAGTGGTGCTTTTGTAAAGGGAGCTTATCTGGGTGAAACTTGTTTGTGCCAGCTGTTTAGTCTATGCAGAGATGATACTTTAGAAGTTGACACAAAACTCTTCCCTCACTTTTGAGGCTGTAAAGACCTCTAGCCCGGTGAGCAGAACAGTCCTCTAGAATGGGAATGGTGCAGATGGTGACAAGCCACATTCTGTGGTGTCATCTGCTTTAAGCATCAAGTTGTTCTAAGCATGAGTCTCAGTACACACACAGTCAAAGTTCAGAAGCTTTCAGAAGTGTTCCTGCTTCTTTTGGGAGCTGGGTAGGTGCTGTATTTTTAGGGGGTTCAGTAGTGTGGGAAGACAGACCCTGTAGCCAGACTCCCATGATCTGGGTCTGTATGGCCTTACAGGTCTGATAGGCTATGGCTCCAGGCTTTATTCTGTTAAGTAACTGTATGCTAATGTTTTTCTTGCTCAAACTGGTTGTTGGTCTGAGCTTGCACTTCATCTTCATTAAATGTTTTCATGTGACTACTTGTTGTTGTACTCCCTGCACTGGAAAGTTCTCCTTAGCTCCTGGAGTTTGCTTACATCAGGTTGTTTTGCATATCCACTGCAAGGTGCTCTGCACCCAGTAGAAATGTGTTTTCTCTGACTGCACAGAACCTCTCTGAGGGAAGCATAGTGTTTGAGCACGGCTCTGCAGGTGAAGACTGTTCTGTATAGGCAGCAGGGGCATTTCTTCAGTTGTTTCTTACCGGAAATTGGACTGCTAGGTGTCATCAAGACCCCTGTGTGGTTAACTGCTCCGTGGTGGTGGGGAGTGACACTTGGCTGTTGGAGCTGGAAATGTGGTTTATTCAAAGCATCAGAGCACCCAAGAGCTTGGCACTGAATCAGCACAATGGAAACAGTTAAAACTGGGTGTAGCCTGTTGGGGAAACTGTGTGTCACAGGGAAGGGATAGCAAGTGCCGAGACTCTGGAATTGTTAGTCTTGTGGTTTAGTTAGGAATAAGGACTTTTGATCTCAGAAGGGTTCCAGGAGGTTCTATTTCTTTGCTGTCTTTACTGGCTGTGCCCTTCATATGAGAGAAGAGGTAGTGTGAGGTGACAGTGTGGGCTGTTTGCTCTGTTCGTCAGTGCTGTGTGCAGGACTATCTGTGCTCCAGTTCTGGTGCTCTTTATGCAGTAATACATGCTCAGTGCTCCATGCTCTGCTGCTGCACAGTTTCAGCAATGCTGACTTCCTTTCACCATCTGTGCAGTTGATAAGCTCTGTAATAGTTTGGGTTCCTCTCATGTATCTAACCCAAAATTACTCTGATGTGCAGTGACTGTTACAGTCCTTCCCACAGGGCAAGGAAGAGAGCATAGCCTGGCATCTTAGAGTGCTTCCAGACCTTCACTGTTGGAAGCAATAAAACAAGTTGGGATGCCTGGTTTTTGCTCCTGTCTCTGTTTCTGACTTGCTGGATCAGCTCTCTCACTTGTGAGGTGGTGTTAACTGTGCTGCTGGTCCTGTCTGGTGGGCCACCTCTGGGCAGATCAAGCTTGCCCAAAGGAGAAGGTTGTACGCTGTGACCAGCACTATGTGGTCATTGAGGTCTGTGTCCACTTTCAAAGGACGTTTGACAAGACTGAGCTCTCTGTGCTCAGGGAGTCTAATGCCTGTCTGGTATTAGAACCAGAGAACTGGTGATAGCAATAGGCCTGGTGAATTGTGAGTTGATTAATTTAAGCAATTAGTCTTGCTCACCACCTTCCCTTTCTGTCTCAGTGCACCAGTAGTGACAAATGACAGAGATGGAGAAGGCTGGAAGGATGCTGTGGTGTGTGGCTGTGGAACAATTCCTCTTCCAAAAACTCCTTAGAAGGGTCTGTTGCTCTGCAGTGTTCATCCTCTTTTAGGCCTGGCTGGAAGTGTGGTTCAAGGAGCCTGTGAACAGCAAGCTGAACAAGACTTGTCTGGTGGGTGTAGATGTTCTTCACCCTGAGTCTCTGCTCTTGTGCCCAGACTTTGGGATAATGTGTGTCACATGTGCTGTTCTCGGAGCAGTTATGCAAACAGAAAGCAATATAGAACACCATACCTTAATTCACCACACTAATTAAACTTGAGAGAGTGCCTCTGACATTTAGAGTCTCATGATCACGCTGAAGTAGTGGCTGTGTGTCCTGCTGACGAATCTGTCCTTATTTATGCAGAGGCCCCTGGGTATGGGTACAGAGTGGAGGTGAGAAACAAGGCGGAGCAATGCAGCTTTTTCCCCTTGATGTAGATCACACAGAGAATGTGTATGGTCTCAGCTTTTTTCTTAAAGAACAAAAGTGTGAATGTCTTGCGGTTCAGGAAGCTCTGCTAAAGTTTTTAAAGAGCAAAGAAAAATATTTTTCATGAATTGTAAGCATTCACTGTAAATTTCTGAATGTATAGTTTTATAGTCTGTGCCTTCTGAATGCTTTTTAGCATTCATACTGCTACTTGCATTCGTGGTAGAACTTGAGCTAGTGAGGAAGGATCAGAGGATATCTGAATGCTGCTCAAGGGACTCTGAAGAATCAGAAGCCGAAGGATGCACAAAGTTTTTTTTTGCAGCTTTAATTTTACATTACTGTGTGAAAATTTGGTGTAGAAGCTTCTACCTTAACACAAACTGCAGATGATGGAGCAGAAAAATAGAGTATCTTTCTTTCCTCACAAGTGGTTTATGAACGCCCATATTTTAGCTGAGGCTTTATTTGTGATGCAGTACCGGTATTAATTGAATTTTGGGAATGAGCATGTACGGGTTGAAGTTCCTTCCCTCACTGTGTATGGAGTGGAGGAGGCATAACAGCTTCCCTCTGTTAACATATCAGGAGGCAAAAAAACTGGCCAATGATGCCAGTTCTTGGCAGGAGAGAGAGAAAAATAACAAGAAAGCAGTCAGAGAGTACTGGGTATAGTTTCAGGTAAGTAAACTGTCCCCTCCCTTGTGAAAGGGAGCCCCTCAGTGTCATCAGCAAGTGTCCTTCGGATGGTGCTGCTGGTGACTCTGTGTTAAGGAACTCGGCAGTACCAACCCTTTCCACCAGAGGCAACTTCATTGAGGAAGTGTGTGTGTGTGTTCAGGCTTGATACGTTTTAGGTCTGTTTGGATACAGAGGCAGGCAGAAGAATTCAGGGAAAAGCCTGGAAGGCATTGTGCAGCCTGGCTGCAACCACCAACCAAAGAGCATCTTGTGGCTGCTTCACTTTCCTCCCTTGGCATCCCCTGTCCCTGCAGCACAGGGAGAAGCCAGGCTTGCTTGCAGGACTTGAATGACAAGCCAAAGCTGATTCTCAAAGATCTTGTATCCTAGCTCATGTGGTTCTCTTTCAATTAAAATGACAGTGGATCATGGGGTTATGCTCATTGTAAGAAGAAATGGTCTGAGTTGTGTCTAGGAAAAATTAGTCAGATTTTTAGGTCTAGAGATGGGGATGCAGCAATCCTAATGATTAAAAACCGTTTGGCAGCAAAAAAATGTGGACTAGCTGAAAGTGGGTAAATGTATGTATGCAAACTACTGTCTTCTGGAACTTGACTTCAATTCCCATGGTTTGTAGGAATTCACCTGCAAAGTCTGATGGATATCGTGCAAGTTGGCGGGCTGGTACAAACATACCTGCCTGTATTTGCCAAAGACCAGGCAGTCCTCAGTATCTTCTCTTACTGACTTTTTGGAGTGTAGCTGGCTGGTTGGGTAAGCTGTATCAAATCCTTACTCCTGGCAGGAAGCTCTGTCCCTGTGCTCAGGTGAGTGCCAGGCTGCAGAGCAGGTAGCCTGGCTGTACCTGTGTCTGCAGGTACAGCTCTGTGTGCAGCAGTCTCTGAAAGCTTGGTACAGCTCACAGGATGAGAGCAGCACAAAGCAACATCCTGCTCTGCTCCCAGCTGATTAATACTGAGCTACTGGAAACTTCCAGGCTTCTCTGGTAATTGCTTCCCTCTGGACCAAAAAAACCCTGTATCTTCCTTTTTTTTTTTTTATAATGCAGGTCTTCTTGAGCTCTCCTTGGGAAAATTCAGAAATGTCCTACTTAACCAGACCAGTCCAGTGGAGGCTGTAATCAGGAACATCGCCAGCAATGTGACTGTGGTTATTTTTCAAGTGCATGCCCAGCAGAGTGATGTGGTGATATCCTTTGATAAGGTAAGAGTGTCACTTCTGTTAAGTGCTGCCTGTCTTTCAACAAAGACTTGGCTCTGGTACATGTAGGACTAATGGACTGAAGCTGTATAAATAAAGTGTCTTTTACCTGCTTGGCTTTTAGACAGTGTTACTGTAGCTTCGGAAATTCTTTCTTGTACTTATATGTCATAGCTGCTATTTTGAAAGACTGAATGCCAAAGGAATGTCAGAGCTGGCTTGAAAATGTTTCAAGGCTCTTTATTTGGTGGAAGTGGTGCTTTTTGTCATGTGACTCTACTGACTGTTGTCCATCAGCTTGTCACATTAAAACCAGATCTGTGTGTTTGCCAGATGCTCCATGCATGATCACTTTGGGATGTTGGGTTGTCTGCTGTTTCCATGGCTTGTATTTAACCACTGTAGATAGAATGTGTTGTTATCCCAGCTCCTTGTCCTGAATCTAATCCTCCTTCGGTAACACATGGAGAAATTCCTCTACATACTCCAGTAAAAGCTGC
>NW_005054414.1:2432696-2433280 GCF_000277835.1 Geospiza fortis | reverse complement strand
CCCAATAATGATAGGACAAAATGAGGCTAATATAAATACTGATTTTTGTTGTGGTGCTGGGAGGCTCTCGCTGGTATTTGAACAGAACATGGACTAAGCTGAAGGTGGTAGATGGAGATCTGACAGCTGCAATCCAGTTCCCCTCTCTCTACCAGCATCTTTGAAATCAGAATATACTGCGTGCCAAGAAGTATCCTGGGAAGCTTAGGAGATGAATGACCTGTAACACAAGTCACCCAGCTCAGCCATCCTTGTACTGGTGAAACAGCCAGGATTACAGGCCTGAAACATTACTGTTACACCTGTTCAGTCTTTGCTTGCCATTGGCAGAATCCTCTGCTGCCAGTTCAGATCCTCTTTGCATTCATGGGCCTTACCAGGCCCAGGGCAGTGATGCATAAATGCAGCTGTACTGCTTTTAGGGCTGGCCTGCCTCTAGAAATACGGAATTGAGCCAGATCTTTGTCTGCCAGGTCCAATGTGCTTCCTTGCAGCATTGCCTTGGGTAACTGTGGCTGCCTTGGCCAAAGGCACTTTCCATGCTGGAAATGTGGCTGCAGATCAACTGGTTGTTCCAGCTGTGA
>NW_005054414.1:2423335-2432664 GCF_000277835.1 Geospiza fortis | reverse complement strand
TGGTTATGGAAGGGATGGTGGTGCTGGGGATTGGGTCAGTGGTTGGCCTGGCCCCAAAACCATCTGGCATTGCTAGTGTTAAGGCAGCTGTCATACAGTCATGTCCATTCTGGTGGAGATAGGAAGGTGCTTCTGTATGCTGTTGCCAGAACACTTCCTTGCTGCCATCTCACAACATTTTGTGAGGGATACTCCAGTCCTTTTACATTTTTACTAGTCAATCTATTGCCAGACCTACTAGCTGGATTTCGCTGCAACTTGCTTGTGATTATCAGCTCTGTAGTAGTCCCACACTTGTCATTTGGGTTTTTGAGCCTGAGCCAGGCAGTGTGTGGTGTCAGAGCTCCCTTTTTTCACCAGCTAGGGATGCCATCCAGAGGGACCTTGACAGGTTGAGAGGTGGGCAGACCTCATATAATTCAGCAAGGCCCTACATGTGGAGCTGGACAATTACAAGCACAAATACATTTTGGGCAGAGCCTGATCTGTTGTAACTGGCACTGATGTGTGTGCCTGGCAGGTTTGTGGCAGGAATAGCCTCCTGTGATATTATCAAAATACAGGAATGTTATCAAACTGTGATAGGAATCTTCTCAAGAAGAACTGTTTGTTTCTGTAACTTGTTTCTGTGCAGACCCCGTCAGTGAACAGCTCAGGAGTCGGGGTGGACAGAGGGCTGGTGTCCGTCCTTCGGCCGGAACAGACGGTGTGCACGTGGTACCTGCGCGCCCTGGCTGCTGGCCAGGTGCTCAGCACCGCCATCTCCATCCCCTACATGGAGAGAGGTACGTGCTCAGGGCATGCCAGCTCTGCTCAGGCAAGTCATCTGGGGAATGAAGTGTTGGCCTTTCAGTCTTACATGGTGGAAGTCTGATGGAGATACCAGAAATTCTTTTGAAATGGGCTGAAAAGATTTTTATTGTCACTGCTGAATTGTGAGTTGTGTATTGGAGGTACTCTATGGTCTTGCCATGACTTAAGCCTTAGAATAGAAAACTGCTGTGCATGTGATTAGGGAATCACACATCTGTTTGGATTGGAAGGGGACCATAAAGATCATCCAGTTCCACCTCCCTCTGCCATGGGCAGGGACACCTTCCACTATCCCAGGTCGCTCAGGACCCCATCCAGCCTGGCCTTGGACACTGCCAGGGATCCAGGAGCGTCCACAGCTTCTCTGGACAACCTGTGCCAGGGGCTCACCACCCTCACAGGGAAGAGTTTCTTCCTCATATTGATGCCTTGAGAGGCTGAACCTGGAACAGAGACTAGACAGAGCTAAAGGAATAAAGTAGTTATTTATTGAAAGGCCTTAATAGATATATCTTGGGCAATACAAGAGCCTGGCCAGGGCTACAGCCAAAATGGACCCAAAATGGTCACAAAACGGATGACTGGTCATGAGGTCTCACTCTTTTATAAGTTTTAGTCCACTTGCATATTGGACTTAATTGTCCAATTATAGCTTCAGGTTATGAAGTCACATCCTTCTTGTTGCTCTTTTCAGTTCTCCATTGTTTATACTTTCTGGAAACTTCTAACGGCTGTCCTTGGTCTCAGGCTGGAAAGGGATTGTTTTGTCTACCTACCCTGCAAAGAGAATTTACTGACACCTAATATTAAACTTAGAGCTACTCACCTAGGCAGCAGAGAATCTGAAAAATATGAAATCTAAAACCCAAGCCATCAATATCCAATCTAAATCTACCCTCCTTCAGCTTAAAACCATTACTCCTTGTCCTGTCATCCCTAGGCCCTTGTAAAAATTCCCTCTCCAGCTTTCTTGTAGGGTCCCTTCAGGTATAGGAAGGCTGCTGGAAAGGTCTCCCCAAAGCCTTTTCCAGGCTGAACAACCCCTACTCTGAACCTTGATCATAGGAGAGATGCTCCGTCCCTCTGGTCATCTTCATGGTCCTCCTTTGGACTAACTCCAGCAGGTCCACATCCTTCTTGTGTTGGGGTGGGGTCTTGCCAGAGCAGAGTAGAGGGGCAGGTCCCCCCTGGCCCTGCTGCCCACTCCTCTTTGCATGCAGGATATTGGTGTGTGTCTGGGCTGTGAGCACACATTGCTGGGTCATGTCAAGCTTCTCATCAGCCAACACTCCCAAGTGCTTCTCCTCAGGGCTGCCCTCAATCCCTTCCCCACCCAGCCTGTGTTTGTGCTTGGAATTGCCCTGAGCCATGTGCAGGACCTGGCAGGAGCTTGAATCCTTCCATTCCAACACTCCAGTCACTGGAGTCACCCATGTGTGGGCACCTGTTACAGGCTGCAGTGAAACCCATTTGCTGCCTGCAGGGCCAGAACCTGATGGTTTTCTGTGCTCAGCAAGTGGATTGTGCCTGCAAGTGTGTAACTGCAGTTATTTTCTCTGTGTTCTAGATCCTATTCCTGGGGGCTGCAATCTAGAATTTGACTTGGAAGTGGATCCAAATATTTACCTGGACTACACGTTGGTTGATATACACATCAAGTTTGCCCCTGCAAACTTGGGATATACCAGGTGTGTGGAGAATTTTAGTGCACTGAGCAAGACCTTCTGTCCAGTGTTTGGCCAAAAGGCTAAAGTAAGACCCTGCTGTAACAGCTGAACCATCCAGCTGCTGGCAGAAATCTTGTTCGCTGCAACAAATGTAAATAGGGAAAAGGAGGAGGGGAAGACGTACTGCATGAGGGAGATAAAGGTTGAGAGTTACATCTTGTGGGGGAGGTTATGCAACTTCAGAAATGTAAGCAGTCAGTAAATACTGGATATTTCCATTCCCTGTAACAGCTTAATTTGTTTGAGAAGCAATTGTATGTTACAGCCAGTTTTATTTCTTGCCTAGTACTAAAGCATGATAATGATCCAGAGTTTTGTTTAACTTGAGACTTCAAGTTAAAAGGTGTTATTTCCTGAATGGTGCCTGGTGTCACAAGTGATAGGCAGGGAATGGGGAAGACTCTTCAGAACTGTATGGAAAGACAAACAGTAATGCTGTGGTCTTTGGCTGTTGTGGCCTCCTGGAATTCTTGTTATGGCAATTCACAGGAAGCCTCTGTAAGTGTAAAGGCAGGTACCAGCACAGCCACCACCTGTGCCAAGGTGGTTCTGTGTGATGATGCTGTGCCCTGTGCTCACAAACACAGTCCAGCTTTGAGTTAGCTGTTGGTGTGCACCTCTGAAGAGTAGAGGCAAACCCTGTGGACAGGTAGGTAACTGCTGAAAACTGATGTTAAATCTGGGGCCTTGTGGCTGATGTGCTTTTCATTGCAGAGGAGCAAGCCCCCCACCCTGTGATTCAGGGACTGGCCAGAGCTCCCGCTGGCGGCTGCGCTACGATGTGTACCAGTACTTCCTGCCCGAGAATGACCTGTCTGAGATGGTGCTCATGAGCCACATACGGAAAATGTCCGGGGTGCAGAGTGTCAAAGCCAATGGCATTAAGGTGAGCCCCAAGCAGTGGGTGCCAGCTATGTGGCAGTTGGGGCTCTCTTGTTTTCTCCTCCCCTGTGCTTATCTTCCTGGAGGTGAGATGTGAGCAAGCTCCCTGGTCCTGCTGGGGAATGGAATGGCAGCCTTGCCTGCCTCAGAGGCCAGACCTGGGTCAGTAGGCTGGTGGGGAACCTGAACTGTGCCCTCAGGCAGGGAGGAGCAAAACAGGAGTGGGAGAATCTTCTCCCCTGTCAGAAAACACAGTAGTGCTGGAGGGAAGGGTTCCATCCTGTGAGCCTTTAACACAGATATTTACTTTTCCAGATGCTTACGCTGACAGCTGATGACAAGACCAATGTCTACTTCTCTTCACTTCCTGGGCAAGGTGTGATCTACAATGTCATAGTGTGGGATCCTCTTTGGAACACTTCTGCTGCATACATACCTGTGCATACATATGCCTGCAGTTTTACTGACCTGGTAGATAACTGCTCTTCCCTCAGTAAGTTGAGATTTGTATGTCCTTGCCAACTCCTCTGCAGCTTCTTGTGCTCCAACGTGCCAAATTTGCTTTAAGATTCTTTTTCCAATGTGTGCAGGAGATATTTGTTTTACACTGTGTATATTTTATTACTTTATTGTGAAGTCTACTTCTTGATTAGGGAGAAAGTCTAGAATGATGAAGTAAGACTAAGGAGAACCATTGGCAATTAAAGGTTTAACTTAATGGAGTTTTTTAATATGTGGCTTGCAAATGTAACTCTGAACTCTGTAGTGCCACCCCAGCTTTTTCCATTTCAACTGGATACCTAATTTAAAATAATTTGTAGGACTACAGATGCTGGATGTGAAGCTGAGCTAATAAAACACAGACTAGATTAGGCTCCAGCTAGATCTTTTTAACTGTGCTGATGCTAACAGGAATCCTGCAGGTATTTTGAAAGGAGGCAGTCCTCTAAAATAAGAGTGAAGATAATGTCAGCAATAGTGGAGTGACTACCAAGTCATGCTGCTTGGTACAAAACTATATAATGATAGAATTTGTGCAGACACAGCAAAGCTGCCACTCCCATTATGAATACAGAAGGGACACAAGTAATTGGTAGAATTTGGTTCATAAAGTAAGATTTGTTCTCATTATTTTCTTATATACTGTAACACAAGTGACTGTTGTCAAAATCAGTTGTCCTATGACAAGATGAGAAATTATCTAAGCCAAACTTCTCTAATTCAGAGCACATGGAAAATATAGTTTACTTCTGCAAATAGCTTAAATATAGGAAAGAAATTTAAGAGAAGATGGAGGTGAGCTATAATGGGATGCTGATGATCATTTTCGTTGCATGGCAAATGTATGAGAGAGAGACAAATGGTGAAGCCTGCAGTGATTAGGCCTATAGCTGCTACCTGGGTCACTAATCCCATAGTATTGATTTTTATAGATGACTGGATGTCCCTTTTTTAAACCTGAGCAGAGACTTTTCTGGCAAATTTATATCTGTATTATAAACAAGTTACAGAAACTTCTCTTGAATAAGGAGGAAGCTCTTGATTTCGTAATCAGTCTGGGACTATTTCAATGGTCTGTTGGAGATCTTACCAAGCCAACTGTTAGTTCAGGCATTGCAGATCTGAGAGAGTGGCAGCTCTCAAGTTGTCAGTAAAGTTTGTGACAGCAGCCTGACCATACCTTAATCTCTTTGTTGGGTGTACTAGGTGGAATGCTCTACTAAACCTACCTTTCTTCTTGTAGGTAAACTCTCTACCAAAGTATTCTTCACTGCTTTTGCTGTTCTTGGTCTTTTCACCTGCTTTTTTGGACACAGATTCTGGAAAACAGGTACTGAATATTTAATCTCATAAATCTGGTTGGAACTTCATAAATGTTACTCTGTGTAACTTAGAATGATGGTGTTATTAGCAAGATTCACTTGATAGTGATGCTGTGCCAGTTAGGTCCACTGCTTTGCTTTTATGGGCTCTGAGCCTTTAAGCTCAGAGCAGGAAGTTTTTGGGATGCAAAGAATAGAAACCTAGAGCCAGGGTGCATGCTGGGCAATACAGCTATAAATATGTAGTGTTGGACTATCTGTAGTGCTTGAGGATACCCCTGTCGAGAACAAAATGTTGTCTGGCTCTCCTTTTGTGAGCTGCTATATTCCTTCCTTGTTGTAATATGAAGATGTGTGAAGATCCACTGAAGTGAGCTTGGTATGAAGCTTGCTAAATATTTTTTCCTTCTTCTCTAGACTTATTCTTCATGGGCTTCATTGTTGCAGCATTTGTCTTCTTTGTGTTCATTACCAGGGTAACTGGCCTTAGCTATGATGGTGAGTAGATGTGTCAGGATATCATGTGATCTTCCCAAACTCTTGTTAGGAACCCTTCAGGTACAATCTCAGTTGTGCTGTTGGCCAGCCACAGGAAGGGTAGCAGGGTGATGCCTGATTGAGCTCTGATTGCCATAATAGCTGAAAATGCAATGGAGTAAGTGTTCATTCCAGCATCACAATGCTGCAGAATTAATAGCTGGATTTAATTTCAGTATCTATCCAAGGAAGTATAAGAGGTATTTGGAAACTATGGAAGTTTTCAACATACTTTCTTCCTACTTTCACAATGCATGGACCTCTGTTTCAGATCAAATGTAGGTTTCATCTGTAAAGTGGAAGTAGGTGGTCTGCACCCAGCTTGTCAGACCAGACAGATTTAGTTCTTTCTGTCTGTGCCACCTCATAGAGTTCCTTTTTTTGATACATGTGCAGTAGCTTGTAGCCACCTGAACTCCCTGGGAACTCAGGGAATTGATGTACATGGTGCCAAAGCCTCCATTCCAGCCCCCCTGCCACTCTTTCAGCAGCACATCCCCAGCTGCACGCTGACATCTAAGTGAAGTGCATGAAGCACATTCTGATACTTTTTTTACTTCATGCAAACCCACTGAAAAAAGCCAAACATGCATGTAAATAAAGCTGCTGAACATGTTACTGCAGGAACTGAAGTTTCCAGGGTGCTGGAATTTTCTCTTCTCTCTTTCAGTGCGTCTTATTTTGACGGCAGTGGCCGGAATCATTGGAGGCCTGCTCTTGGTTGTGAGCTGGTGGAGATTTGGCTCTGTCCTGCTCAGCATGCTTGTTATTGGACTTGTGTTGGGATTTCTCTTCTCATCAACACTCTTCTTTACTCCCCTAGGTAAGCACTGTAATCCTCTGCTTGGTGAGTGCTGTGTTCCTGCAGGGCTGCAGGCACACTGCAAGGCTCAAGAGTGAATGGCACTCTGGTTTATCTTACTGGGATGTTTAATGTTCCCTTTCCAGCGCTGGGAGGAATAGAGACATACCTGAAAGCTTCTTTCAGCTGTGCTGTAATTAAAAGTACCTGGGGAAAAGGGAACTGATTGTTTTGCCGAGAACTTGGTGACTCTTCCTACTGAAACTGTGTGCCATGTCTGTAGCACCAGCTCTGCTCCAGGCATGCACTTGCTATCTTGTTCTCTGTCCAGAACAAATGCCAGTAGAAAATCTACAGTCTAATTTGAAGGCTTCAGGCATAAAGGCCTTAGACAAATTGCTTAAAAGCCAGTAAGCCTGCTGAGCTGGAGCCCCTCTGGAACATCAGAGCATCAGCTATTGTAATTTTCAGTCTCAGAACTTCTCCTTTTGAGGTCCTTTGGTGGGACAGGTTTTTGTTCTCCAGTCATCTATCTATATTTGACTCAAGCCATGATTCTGTGGTAATCCATGCAGTCCCTGGTTGCCCTTCATTAAAGTGGAACAGTGACTGAGCTAGAGTTCAGCTTATCCCCTCTGGTGAATCCACAGGCCTTAGAAGGCAGGGAGAGCAAAGAAGGGTTTAAGTGATTTAATTTTCCTAAACCCCAGAAGAATTTGTTGCCTGGTGGTGTGGTGATGGCTACATTTGCACCATACTCTGGAGCCTGATGCAGATTTTTAGTTTGGAAACCCACAGAGGCAACAAAACAGCTTTTTATTGGGCATCAGTACTCTGGTGCTTTTAATTCTTACAAGGTGAGGAATGTGTATCTTGTTAAAAATTGTTCCGTGGACAAGATCTGCTGTTCCAGAAGGGTACAGGACCTGTGCTCAACTAGGACAGTTTTTCTGTTCTTGATTAACTGTTCCAATACATCTTAAACAGTCAGGATTTGAGCTCAAAAGCTGGGTTTTCAACAATATACTCCAGGTATTTTTGAATGTACAGAATTTTGGGGGGAAAAAGCTGACTCTCAAACACTTGTGGAAAAAGAAATGTTTCCCTCACTGCTGAATGTGGTGTCTTGGCAGGAGACTACAGGGTCTTCCGTGATGATGTGGTGTTCTGGGTGACCTTTACTTGTGTAGCCTTGATGATTCCAGTGCTTTTTGTTGGCTGCCCAAGAATTGTAAGTAACTCTGCTGTCACCTCAGAAGGAGGGAGGGAGAAGGGGGGATCAGATTTCTTAATGGAAAATGTTGTCCCATTGAATATGTACAGAAAACTTAGCACAGCTTTGTGAAGCTCTGCACAGGGCTGGTTGCAGGCAGTTCCTGTTTAGCCCCACTTGTGCTGAATGGTCCAGAAGCGAAGGTATTACTTATTTTGCACACAGCATCCACTAAAACCAGCATTAAATTGACTTGTGCTATCTTATCAGCTTGGCTGGATAACAGATATGTGCAGCTGATTTATCACAGAAGAACTGATAAAAATTACAAAATACTTGTCCAGAGAAGCTGTGGCTGCCCCATCCCATGCAGTGTCCAAGGCCAGGGTGGGCAGGGCTAGGAGCAGCCTGGGGCAGTGGAAGGTGTCCCTGCCCATGACAGGGGGTTGGAACTGGGTAGGCTTTATGTCCTTTTCAATCCAGGCCATTCCATGATTCTATAATTGTACTGTCTTAGGGAGGTGGGGAATAAAGAGTGTTCATCAGTCTCCTAAAGCTGTGGTTTTTCTCCCTGTCCAGCTGAACATCTTGGCTTCTGGAATAGTGGGCTCTTACACGGTGGTCCTGGCCATTGCTTGTTATGTCTACACAAGCCTTGCTTACATCACCTTAGACCTGCTCAGAAGGGTCCTCAACAATTACTTCAGCAGAGCTTACACCAATGTGCCTTTTCAAAGGAATGGTGAGTCCTCTGAGACTTTATTCTCCTTTTAAGGACGTATCACTGCCTCTTTGGTACTGTTGTAAACAGTAGAGTGAGGGCAGGAAGGGGATGGAAGGAGAACACAGTACAGTGTGAGATTTAACATCCACATGAGAAATTTTAGGCTTTCAAAAGCAGTACTGAATAGACTCATAGGCAGGAACCTTCCTGCAGGTGTTGTGACAAAGGACCTTGTGAAAGGTGGTGCTCAGACTTGTGCTGGCAGCTTGCTGAGGAGTGAGCAGTCCAAGGCCTAATACAGTGGAGAGACTCTTCCCAGCTCCTTGTGTGTTCTGGCCTCTGTGTGGAGTCACTCTGGGCATCTGAGGATGTGGGGATGGTACTTCATTCCTGTCTGTCACAAAACTAGTTCAGTGTTTGTGCTTGGGAAGGCAAGGAATATTCTGCTTTGCTACAGGAATCTGTTTCTGTTTTTCCAGACTTCATCATCCTGTCAGTGTGGGCAATGCTGGCCCTCAGCGGGGTCACTGTGCAGCTCCGCCGGGAGAGGAGTGAGGTGCCCTTCCCACCACATCCCTATCTCATCTGGAAGAGGGAAAGGGAACGTAGAAGCACCAATGTCTTAGACCCCAGCCATCATATCCCTCCCCTGAGAGAGAGGATCCACAACAAGCTGCTGCATATCAAAGAGTTCTTCCAGAAGGACCAGCCAGCCGGGGAGAGAACTCCATTGCTTCTGTAACTTGCCAAATAACTGATGGGAATGGAGAGGGAGAACTGGCAAAGGTGAGATGATTACCAGTAACCA
>NW_005054414.1:2408029-2423325 GCF_000277835.1 Geospiza fortis | reverse complement strand
CTGCTGAAACAGAGATTGCTGCTTGGCCAGCTTGGCAGAGCAGTTCACTGTCCAGTACACTACATGCTGTTTGTGACTCTGTGTCACACTCTGCCTGCTGCAACCTGCTTGAGTCCAGCTGCAGAATCCTGTACTCGTTGCCAAGGACAGTCATTGATCCTGTGGAGTCTACTTTGCTGTTTGGGTATGTGGAATATCAAACAGGCCTTGGAAAGCAACCTGCTGATTGTTCCTTGCGTGTGGAAATGTCTGCTGAGGCGGTGCACAACTTGCTCCCAAGGGTGGGCAGCCTGTCCAGTTGTGAGGGGAGGGACAGGGACTGGACATACAGGGAGTTCTTCCAGCAGGAACTGAGCATCTCCTTCTAACAGGTACAAAACATGTGGCTGCAGACATGCTGGTTTCCAAGAAGTGTTACTGAACCTTGCAAGCTGAACTGAGTGACTTGAATTGAAACTGCACTGAGTTAACTGTTGTATGTGTGCACTGTAGGGCTCGGGAATGGGGACTGATCTGAGACAAGAAGACTTTTTCCTTTGCTTTTGGCTGGTTTTGTAGCAAGTCAGTCATCTGGTCTCTGTGCAGAGATGGCTGCTAGGAGAACACAAGAGGTTTGTCTCCCTGTTTGCTTTCTGAACAGCCTGTGTCTTGTTTCTGCTCTGGTATAGTATCTTTTTTGATGGTGCTGTCATAAAAGAAAAAAGGAAATAAGCTCCTTGTACCCAATTGCAATTTTTTCCCCCTGGAGTTGGCTGAAACACTAATTATTTATTTTCAATCATCTTTTAATTTTGCCTTTAAGGGGTGAAAACAGCATTCAGCTAGCAAGATACTGACCAGGAACCTTGCTGACTGAATGTGTTCCTTACCTATTTGAATTGCATCTGCCCAAAGCAGAATGTAGTATAAAAACAGATGAGGGACCAATCTCCTGTGGTGGCTTTATGCTCTTCCTCAAAAAAAAACCAAACAACCCAAGAGCCATTTTCAAAATGTCAGCTGGAGCAATGTGGTTTTGGCTCATCCCAAAGACACCTGGGCGTGTTTTACCTGTGCTTGTCCCTTGTGCCCTGTCCTGGTCTCCAGTGGGGGTCTGTCATGCACTGCAGGATGGCTCAAGTCTCACATGCTGTACTGTGACACAGGGTATGGTGACTCTTCCTCCTTCTCCCTGTGTCTGAACCTTCAGTGAGAGCAGCTGAGTGCACAGTCCTGCCTGTGTGAGGCGAGTGGCTGCTCAGGTGCCTGCATGGAGCCTCCATGAGGGAATTCCCCAGGGATGGAAGCTTAAGCTCTCAGCCACCCCTTTAAATTCTTGGTAGGAAATCTGTAAGAAACAGCTCTTTCTGAGGAAGCTGGCAAAATAACTCTTTCTGGGAACTTTGTTGGAAGTTAAAGCACCCTGGCATAGACAGGAATGAATGACTTTTAAATGGCTTTTCTTTAAGGAGTGAGAGCTCAAAGACAGTGTCCGAGGTGACTGAATCCTTCTGATGTTTAGAGACAAACCCCATCCTTGCTTGGAGCTGGATCATCTGCCTCAAACAGCAAAGCAAGGCTGCAATCCTGTGGTTTGGCTCTGGTTTCCCTGTGCTGTTGTGTGGCACATGGGGTAAACAAGGAGCTCTTCCCTGGGTCTCTGCCCATCCTCCCAGTACTCATCCTGAGCATGTCTCTGCCATGTGCCATGGCAGGCAGCAAACCCTTCTGTGGTATAGAAATGCTCTTAAACATGTTTACCTTGGTGGGTTTTTATAACTGCTGTGATTAACATTGTGCAAGAAACAAGTTTAACTTTAATTTTCTATATCTTTTATAATAAAGATGTCTTTTCAAAGAATATTGAAACGAAAGGTGCCTCTTTGAATTCAATGATGCTTTTACAGTTTAGCCTCTGCCTTTGATCTTGTATGGAGAGTTTGCTTTGAAAAATTTTCTTCTGGCCAAGGGCTGAGGTGGGGGAGGTTGCTGGCATTGCAGTGACACCCAGAGGCTGAGAGTGTTCTCTGTGCAGCCACTGAGGGAAGCGCGTGGTCCAGAGAGGCTTTTTGTTTTGAGAGCATTGTCAGATGAGGCTCTGGAAAACAAAGAAATGGTTGTCATCCCCTTCTTCCCTGAAATCTCGTCTGCAAGATCACATAGGAATCTTCTAGCAGAATTGGGCTTTGAACTCTTTTTTTCTGAGATCCTGACTTGGAGATTGTATTTCCTTTTTTTGGTTCTGCCAAGAAATGGTTCAGGAATTTTCTTACATAGTCCGTCCCTAAGCCACAGTGATTAACAGTGGTCATGATCAAAATACATTAACTGATCCACTGCAGTGTTGAAGGGGTATTTTCAAGTCTTTTTTTGTGTAATCCTTGAAATCCAGGGTCTGTTTAAGGTCTCTTTAAGGTCCCATCCCATACCACAAATCCTTCTATGAGTCTGTGATTCCCTTCTGTCCTTGCCTAGAGCTGTCCTTGATCTGGAAAGGCTTCCAAAAAAGACGGAGCCCCTCTAGAGGAATCAGTAGGCTCCATCTCAAAATGTGCATGTTTCACTGAGCCTTGGAGCTTTTCATCTCTCTGCCTTCTGACCTGTCAGCAGCTGTAGGTCTGCAGTGATCTTGGCAGTGTTTTTTGGGGAGCTTTAGTGGAACTTTGGTTCCTGGTTGGTTTATCCAGTGAAGAGTCAGCATAAGAAACACTGAGCCTTTGGGTATGCAAGGTGAGTATTGTGTTAGGTTATTGTGTCCTTACTCAGAGGTAGGAATGCATTGATATATTGATATATCCAGATTTATTTGGATTTTGCCAATGTCCATCTGGTTGCCTTCCCCTCCCATATCCTGGATTAGTAGGCTCTGGTGTCCAAGTTTTCTCTGGAAACAACAGCTCCCATAACACTTGTGTGTTCAACAGATGCTTGTTGTTTATTGTATTTATTTTATTTCTCTCAGAGCCTGTCTGCTCCAGCCCCCAGCTCCAGGCAGCCAGCTGACTCCTGCTGAGCATGAAGGGCTTTGTGCTTCCTTGAACACTGGGAGAAGTCAACTTCAAACCAGAGCAATAAACAAGCTCACTTTGGGGGTGAGAGGGAGTGGCAGGAGAAGAGGGTTGTGTAAAACTTCCCTGCCTGCTTCAGAACTAGATCTTCACAAGGCTGCCTCATCAGAAAAAGCATCAGATATCTAATGTGCTCAAAATGAGCTGGATTAAATTTTTTTTTTATCCTGAATGCTGAGGGTGAAAGCCATATGCAGGAAGCAAAGAAGCACAGGTGGAGAATTGTAGGAGGCAGCTGCTGTTTGCTTAGCCAGGAATGTACTGAGTTGCAGATGATGAGTCATTTAAAAATGTGTTTGCCATGTTCCTGAATGTAGTATTGGAAAAGAGAAGGTGCTGATCACTCTGCATCCATTGGTGTGCTGTGCTGAGCTTCCAAGAACTGACTTCTCAAAACCAGCTCTACTGCTGCTCACTGCTGGAAGAGCCACCTCAGGTGTATGGATTGGGGGATTTCTGGTGCTGAGAACTCTGCAGAGAAGTCATTGTCTGCCATTCTTCAAAAAAGTAAACCTTCATCTTGGGAAATGGAGAGACTGCAGCTGGAGTTGGTGGGTTTCCCCTGTGCCTGTTCTCTGCTGGTGCCTGAGGAGTGCTGCCAACACGTGCTTCTTCCAAGACTGCAGTGACAAAGTGTTTCCCTCCTTGCTGAGCAGTTGGTTAAGGCAGTTGTCAGGTGAGTGTTTTCTGAACATGGGAAATAGATATTCCCTGATACAAGGGCCACACTGGCTCCCAATGTCTGGGGACAGGAAAGTGGTTGCAGGCAGCAGGAACTCAGTCTCTCCCATACAGTTCTGGTTCAGTCCCACTTATGCTAAATGGTCCAGAAGGAAAGGAATGACTTGATGTAGTTTTGCACACAGCATCTACTACAACCTTCATTTAGCTGACTTGTGCTCTCTTATCAGCTTGGCTGGATAACAGGTGTGTGCAGCTAATTTGTCACAGAAGAGCTGATAAAAATTACAAAATACTTGTCCAGAGCAGCTGTGGCTGCCCCATCCCAGGCAGTGTTCAAGGCCAGGTTGGACAGAGCTTGGAGCAGCCTGAGATAGTGGAAGGTGTCCCTGCCCATGACAGGAGATAGCACAGGAGGAGCTTTAAGGTCTCACCTTCCCTCTGCCCTCATGCTGTGAGCAGCACCACAGTGCTCTCCTGGCCAAAGTGAAGCCGGTCATGCCCCGGACACTCAATACTCCAGGCTCTCAAAAAAAACAAGTTCAAGTTTTACATTCCAACACAAGACTTGAAATTTCCTCTTTTAACCAGAAAAGGAGCTTAAGGAAACTCCCTAAGCCTTTGGGCATTTACACAGGGATTCCAGTACATGTAATTCTCCAGTGTCATTAGTTCTGTATTTTAACAATCTTCTAATCCCATGTGCTTGTTAAAAAGTCAAAGCTGTTCAAAGCTTTTAGTTGTACAAACCAGCCAAATTTAGTTTCAATCTGCCCTCAGCTGAACAGCTGCCCCATAGAACAGTTTTGGTTACTTTCTTATCTTGTGCTGCCAACGAGGCTCATCTCGGAGCCAGTACTTTGCTTCAGTCATGGAGACATCCATGTTTTCAGTCAACTTTATTGATAAAATAAGTTTACTGTACAGTACACAATTCTAGCCATAAATCCTTTCCAAGCCATCTGCATTACAAAAATAACAGGTATGCAATGAAAAATAGTCACTCCACACACTGTGAAGGCTCTTTAAAATCCTAAAGTGATCAGGGCAGGGGACTGAAAGGGGAGACGTATCAAATGTGAAGACTAAGAGTAGATAAATTAAGTCATTTTTTTCTTTTTAATTTACAAAAATAAACACTACTCAAGCATTATTTCCTAATAGAGCAACCTCAAAGTACTGCCACAGACCAACAACTCTCTTCTGTATTCGGAAGCCAAACCAGAAGTCAGCCATGAGGCTGAATTCAGCATCAAATGGATAAAAATGCCTCTTGACATCAGTGCATGGTTGAAAAGATGCTTCTAGAAACAAGAACTTCAACAACTGAACCCAAAATTCCTTCTAAGTTTGTAACAACAGAACACTCCAGTGAAAAAAGATGTTGCTTCTAGTAAATCAGCAGCTTGCAAGCCATGGCAGAAATGCAAAATCTAAATTAGAGAAGCACCGGCAAAGCTTTACAGATAATATAAAAGCAGACAAGAATATTTTGTGCATGAGCTAAAATATTGCCCCAGAATTTCCGCACGGCTGTTTCACAAGTCTGGAAATGGCCATAACTTTTTTCCATGCATGTGACTGTCCTCAGTGTGCTCCTAAGCCTAGCAAGAAGCCAAGGTGCTCTGCAGAGAAGCAGCAGCTTTTCCATTTCTAAAGCAGGCTGTGAGAATGTTGAGGCCTGATTTACCTGTCCTGTCAGCACATGTATTAGTTCACTGAAAACCAGCATTTACTGCCTGCTAATGCTCCTTTCTCACTTATTTCCTCTTGAAAGCACCACGGGAAGGAGCAGCAACAGAAAGAACAGAACAAAGGTACTGAGCTGCTCCTAAGTCAGTTCGGTGCCACGGAAAGCTCCCCCTTAGGCCTGTGAAACATTTAACTCGAGCTCAGGGAAGCTGTGCTGGGGCACAGGAAGCTGCATTGAAGCTGGCACGCTTGGAAGTGTTGGATGCTTAGTTCCTTCTGTGTTGCTGTGACTGAAAATCAAACTTGACTAAGTGGTGGTTGATTTCAGGATAGCTCAGCTCATGTTGCTTGGTGGGTTATTGAACAGCCAGAATGTGAAACTGTGGGTGGCAGCTGTAGCTCCACAGTTTTCTGTAGCTGACAGCTTTCACTCTGCTTAACTCACTTTAAAACCTTCTTGATGACTAGTTAGTGCTGGAGAAAGGAAAATTAAGACTATTAATTGCAGGCTGCCAACTCTGCCATGAAGCTGCTTCCTCCTTCCTCCACCCCCCATTTCTGCTGTCACTGCTTTTGTGCTTTCCAGTTGCCATTCCTCACTCAGGAAGTTTGGGCAGGCAACTGGAGAAGAAAGACATGGGACTCATGTGGCTTCTTACTGACAGAGAACTGAGCTGGATTTCCCTTCTGAAAGGTAAAAGCTGAGGCAGAATTGTATTGCTACCTGTGTTCCTGAGAACAACAAAGCGGGAACAGCTCTTTCCATATTCTCACAATACAATTCAGTGCACATATTTGAAAGAATCTTGTCTCATTTAAAAACTCCAAACTATTGATTGACAGCATTCCTTATGTTTAAAAACTGGCCTTGTATTTTAAAGCAATACCTCAAGGCTAAATGACAGAAATCCTGAAATTTTATGCTGCCTGTGTCCCCCTCCCGTCAAAGAGGTTTGTTGCAAAATGAGAAGTTATTAAAACCAAAACAAAAGGAAAAAATGCTATGTGGATCATGCACAGAGCATATTCATAAGTTACTACTTTCTAAGGCAGAGATCAGACTTGAAATCTTACCTTTATTATCTAAGAGTTGCACTGAACTTTGCATGAGCAATAATTTATATAAATTACTTGAAATCTCACCTTTTATCTGTAAAACAAGTTCATATAAAAAGAATTTGCAATTCAGCAAGTGCATTAATCCATTTCCTACTGAGGTTAGATCTATGGCAATTAATCTGTCACTGAGGGTATTGCAGAACACCAGCTGAATTTATGTTACACGGTATAAAAGCCACTGAGCTGGAGTTGGATGTATCCTCTTGCTGGTGCCCTATTCAATTACAAGTGCTTGACCAGTGCCCCCTGATGCTCCATTGGTTTAACTGTGCAACTGAAGCTTGCTGATTCCCAGAGTCCTTAGCTTTTCCTCAGGCTCAGATCACTGCTTGTCACTAATCCTGAGAGGGACGTGCTCTCTGATGCATCGTCTTTCTTGAGGTTCAGAAACGATTCTCTAGTGATTTGAAGAATTTCTCTCAAGCCTTTGTTTTCTTGCTAAAACCAGAGAGTGAAAAATACATTAATAGAACTCCAGAAAGAAATCAGGTAAAGCCTCCCCTCTACTCCAAACTAATGCATAAGGAGTAAAACATGACTTGAAATCAGTGCTGTGTCATCTTCTCCAAGGGAGCACATGAGGTTTCTGACCCTCCTGCTGTCTTGGATGGGCTTTAAGCACCCCCTCCTTGAGATTAAGCTGCAGTGGTGCTTCCCCTGCTCCAGCAAGGCAAGGGTAACACAACAGCAGTGAGTGACTGGGACAGTAACTCCATAAAACACCTGGAAGGATCTTTACTCCCTTTAATATCTGTGCCTCTGCAGCTTTCTCCTCACCTCGAGCTGGCTGATGCGCTCCTGCTCTTTGCAGCCGTGCCTTTCATCCACCTCAATGGCTTTTCTCATCACTGCTGCCATCTCTGTAATTTGGTCCACGTGCACTTGCAGCTCCTGAGATACAATATTTAGTAATACCTTAGTGATACATTTTCTGCATTATTAAAAAAGCAAAGCATTAAATGTGGTTTAGCTGCTGTGACATTTTTTATCACAGACCTCAATTTTGTAAAACAAATTCTCTCTAACTTTATAGTGTGGGCAGCCACAGTGGTCCTGTTTATTTAAATAAACCTGGTTTGCCTCACAGTGGAATCTGATAGAAGCTTAACCAGCTGTGATCCCTGGCCTCAAAACAGCTACAAGACAGTGCAGTGCTTGCCCTGACCAGGCCCTCCTGTGCAGCAGGAACTGATGTGTGTTATTTTGGATATGCAAAACAGCTCCTGTGAGAACAGCAGGGAAAGCCACATTCTTTCCAGGTGTTTGAAACTGGATCTCCAGTACCAGTCCATGGACAGGCATTTTTCTCTAAAAAAGAGCAGGTGCATAGCAAGGTGCATCCTTACTATGTCATATACTACAAAACTCAAACCTGTCCTCCACTCTCTATTTTAGATACTTTTGCTTGACTCCACCTCCAATTCCAGCTTATTTGGGCTCTGGACTTCAGAGGTTCAGGATAAGGGTCACTGCTGCCTTTCCCTGCAATGCTATGTGAGAAGCCTGTGCCCCTGTGGCATTCACTGCTCAGTTAAGCCAAACAGTTTAAAGGTATTTCCAACAGCTTTCCTTTTTTCAACTTGTCTTTTATTCCAACTCTGCTGTGATGCCAGTCTAGTTGTGCCTGACCTGGCCTTTGGACAAAATCCACAATATTTATTGGCCAGTATCAAGAAAAGCAGGACAGGAGGGCTGAAATGAAGGACAGTAGAGACTAAAGCTAAATCCCACCTTTAAATGATGAATTTGATGGGAGATCTATACAGCTGGCAGATGATCAGCTTGCCTTTAAACTACCACAAAGAACTGCCTCAGCTGGAATCATAATGAATCATCTGACCAAAACAAGTACCCTGAACTGAAATAAACATCAGCCCTTTCCCTTCTGCCATTCCAATTGCCCAAGCTATAATTTAGCAGTTGTTAAATGCCCACTCTCAATGTGAGGGGGCGGGGAAGAACTTGCTGTAAATCTTTATTTTCTTCTCAGTTTCTAGTACAGGTGATGACATGAAATACATTTTTTTAAGAACTCCCAAATTTAGCTTGACAGGAAGCTGTGGTCAGGCAAGGATGCACCCTTGAGAAGGACTGGGTAGGAGCTGTGGGTTTCAGATATACTGCTGTCCTCCCTGCTTCCTGCTTTCACAGCTCATGCGGGCTCTGGATCAATACAACTTCGGGCCTGTTCCAAGATCACTGATGTTAGGTCAGACCCTAACACCAAATTGGAAGGCTCTGCTCTGGAAGGCACGTGTGGAAAACTTAGATGGGTGAAAACCAAAGACTGCAGTGACAGTGAAAGCCTCTGTGTATCTCTCTTTTGTACACATGGGTTTTTTTCTCTCTAATGAGATAAAACCAAAAAGGGGCCACACCCATTTTTAGGGCCTTGTTTCCGCTGAGCAAATTCAAACAGCACGCTTAGATCAGGGTCACTGCTACCAACACACACTTTTCTCTTGCATACAACACCAACAGAAGACACTGACATTCTATTTAAAGGAGGTGCTTCTTCATCTGCAGCAATCAATGCTCTTGTAATAATCTGTAAACAGGCACTAAAATAACAGCTGGCACTCGGGAAAATAGCATTACTGGGAAAAGGGAGCTTAACTCCTTGGGTATAATGGATTTTTTACTTAACAAGAGAGAGGTATTTAAAAAGGGTTTCAACATTGTTCAATCTTCTGAATATGAAGCTTGAGAATGAATAATGAAATTCCAGATATCCTACATGTCAGGGTAAGGGTGATAAATCTTTTTCATCAGGCATTCATGAAGGAAGAGGTTTAAGGAAAATGTTGAAGCCTAAATCTCCTGTTTCAATTACATTGTGAGATGTTCTTTTTTCTTTTTTGTTTCTTTTTCCTGCCTTTCCATTGAAGTGCTCCTAAATGAACTATCACAGTCCATTTCAGGATGGATTTCATTTTACCCTCTTGTGTTAGCTCTCTTGAAGCTGGAGCAGGTGCTATATCATATTCTCAGGTAACTTCTGTTGAAAACGATCTTTATCTGCCATTTTTCAAGATTATATGTTAAAGATACAGTTCTAATCCAGTAATATTTTTTCATACCAATGACAATAATTACACACATAGGATGCTGTAAGCAGGCAAGAAAGAATCAAATTCTTAAATTCTGTTTTCCCAGTAAGCGGACCCTAAGTTTGCTTTGCAAACTTAAATTAGATGAGGAGAAAGATTATTAAACACTTAGAACATGTTTGTCCACACAGCTGCATTGCTCTAATGATTATGTTACATTTTTAATGAAACGTAATATTTTGCTAAAAAGCTCCTGTTTAGATGTTAGTGACCCAGATTAATGAATTCCCCCAAAATTTAAAAGTCCTTTTGACTATTAAATAACTGAACATATACTTGTGTTTCCTGCTTCATCCAGTTAATCAATAGTCAAAAGGACTTTTAATTTTAAAAATTTATTTACAATATCTAGGGGGAAAAATTTAAATATTGAATTTAAAAAGCTTGTTCCTCCTACTCTCCCTAAGCAGAGGTTTATTAATGATTTGTTGGAGCCACAAGCATAAATTAAAGCTAGTCTAAAAGTCTGACTATTACTAACCTCTGGCAGTGTAACAGGCCAGTTGCCTTAAAGACTGAAGCGAAACAAAAGAAAATTAAGCAAATGCAGTAATGAAATGCTACCTGTTTAAAGTTTTAATAAATGAGAAGCTGGTAAGGTTGACACACTCAATTGATAGTTTCCTGATCGTGTTGCACGGGGTGGATTATAAAAATTAGGGCTCATTAGTAGTACAATAGCATAAAAACTGACATGAAGTGAGCTTTGAATTGATTCACTACAAACTAAGGTTAACTAAAAAACAAAGCAAAAACCCTCAATTAAGTTATTACCTTGGAATGTTGCTCTTTTAACTTCATTATTATACTTGGATCATCCTTTTTGCTTGCCATAAGCAACCTAAACATCTGTTCTCTGTACTTGCTCATGATGAGTTCCAGAGCTGACTGGTGCTCTTCCAGAGACGTGCGCAGTTCTGCCAACAGAATTCAAAATGCAGTTAAGAATTTAACACAGAGAACCAAATCAAAATGCACAAGGATTTCAGCTTGAGAAAACTGAAATGAGCCTGTAATTGAGTGTCCCCACTCCCTGCACCATGAAATCTACACAGGCTCTGCAAATAGCTTTGATGGTGATCAGCCTGGGCGAAATCCTGGTCAGTAACAGAGTCTTTTGTTAGTGTGACTTCATGTTCAGTCCCTGTGGCTGACAAAAGCCAGCTGGAGTGTGGCTGAGCAGCTTTACCCCAGCCACTACAACCTACACGGTACAAAAGGCACGAAGGAGTTCACAGATCTGTTTTAATCTGCAGCTTGGTAAAACCAGAGTTGAAAAATGCTTCTGTTCAAAATCTACTGAGTCAAAGGATAAATAACGCCCGAAATAAGGCAAGACTCATCTGAATTGAGATCACTGAATCCTTTGCTGAGTGGAACTGTTAGAATATCTAAGACTTTCTTGGAGGAACAGTGCATTCCTAGCGTACAGAATTCCAGAAGGAATTATACTTCTCTACTTACACTCTAACTTGTCCTGACTGTTCCTATTATTTTCAGCAGTTGTTAAACATTTCTCCAAACAGATCCCTATACTGCAGAATGAAGTTCTACTTATCTCCTTACTTGTGCTGAACATTAGGTAAGGACCAAAAAAAGTAACTTTTCCCAAATCTCTCTTCAGAAGTCCCAGAGGTTGAGACTTTAGGACTCTTGAATTGAATTTTCATCAGTTGAACTGACAAATTGAAATTAGAAGAAAAAATTTCTTCTACAGCTCTGTTTCAAAAAAAGATCAGCGGTAGAAGTCTCACTATTTCCAGTGATACAGGCTGGAGCTTGAAAAGGATAGAATATTCATAATTTACCTTTGTTTTCCTGTTGCAATTCCCTAATCTGTCTGTTTTCCTGCTGGATACCCATCACTAGAGTAGACCGAGGGCGATGTCTTGCCACTTCATTGAGCTCTTGGATTTCTTCCTGGTACTGGTTATTACAAAAACAAACCAACAAGGTACAGCATATTTGAATAACCAAAGGCAGGTATTACTCAGCAGGTCCCAAAGCACCAGTTCTACTGTCACTCACAGTCTGTAACCAGGAAGACAATGCTTGTTTTTAAATAATAATATCAAACACACACACCAGAAGGTGTTGCAGACATCCTGTCCCTTAGAGAGACAAAAGCATCACCTTAGATGTGTGTAGTGGATGCTATTTAACCATCAGTTAATGCAGGCCAAGTTCACCATCAGGCAATTTAAAACTCATAGAGATGTGGTAAAGACAAACCATGAGGTATTAACCTCCTGACATTTTCTGCGGCATCCCAAAACCTTAAACCACAAGGCTGTGTGGGTACAAGTCACTTGGGCCAGAGTCAATGGATCCTGACTCCTAACACATGGGGATATGTAATGCTCTTGATCTGAAGCCATGAGACCTCTGCATGCCTAGTTTTACAGCGCTGATTTGCATGCAGGGTGTTATAATTTTATAGGCCCATGAACATATCTTGGGTTCATTAAAGTGACAGGATGCACTCCCATATGGAAAATCCCAAGACACCTTTACGTTTTCCCGGGAGTTGTCTTGTGAAATTCACACTCAATCTAGCAACATGCCTTGAGCAGCTCAACGTCAGAACAGAAGTGAGCACAAAAAAGCCCAAGAGGCTATTTTGGAAACAAAAGGAGACAGTGCAAAGACAAAGTATTCTGTACAGAAGAAAACATGTCAGAGCCTCTGTATGATTAAATGGGCACGCTGAAATTAATAAAATTGTGTAGTATTGCATTGGAGAGCAAACCAAGAGACGCCACAGAGTGGTTTGTAAGATACCAAGCCCATTTCCACCAGCATTCTTCAAATAAATGCTTGTTTTCAATATTTAAACTGGAGTAACTGTGAAAATGTTTCCAGTCTCAAACTATATAAACAAGCTATTTTTAGATGAGAGCCACACCTCTACTGAAAACACCGAGCCTGCATCAGAGGATTAACCCAGCACCCCGCTCATTCCGTGCTGCACAGAAGCCCCCAGAGCTGGAAGTGCTGCACTGGCAGGATAGGCAGGGCTGGAGAGCAGACCTGTTTCATGGCTTCCACCCGCTTGTTGAGCGCCGTGGTCTGTTCGATGAGCGCCTCGGCCGCGCTGTCGTGCTCCCTCAGCCGCTCCACCAGCGCCTTCGCGTCCGCCAGCGCCTTCTCGATGGTGCAGCTCATTTCTGAACAGGACAAACGCAGCGCTGGCACTCAGCACAGCACAGCTGCCAGAGGCAGGGCACCCAGCACAGCAAAGCTGGGCAGTGCCCCTGCTTCTGGCAGAGCGATACAGAAAGTAAAAGAATGTTACATGAACTCATTCATTAGTGCTACTTTTTTTTTTTAACGTGCTCTCCCAACAGATATACTTCAGGGTAACTGAGGTACAAATCCAGCACAAAAGAGAATGCTGAAGGATTACAGTGGCCTGGAAGATTCTGATGACTGAAATCGGCAGAGAAGGAGCAACTCAAACTGATGGAGTAGAGAAAATTGCTCAGGGAAAGTTCAGAAGACAAAAGGCTCGTGTTTTGTTCATGTCTGTAACTGAACACAAACATCGCTGCAGGGAATGGAACTGTGACATTTTCAAAGCATAGAGAAAGACAGCAACTCAGCTAATGAAAAGAAGCAACTGCACCCTTAAAACATCGCCCTTCCACCTGCAGCACTTGTTCACAGGAATTGCAGATTGCCAGAACTGCCAAACTTGCAAAATGCTTGTGTCTATTGCAAACAGTACTGGCCTTTATGCTGCAATTTTCATATTCATGCTTGGCAGGTTAAGTTTCAAGACCAAGATTTTCAGTCTGTTTTTATTTTCTTTTAAGGAACCTTGGACTTAGTCTACTGAAAATGAAATCTAAACTCCTTGAACAGTCTTCAGCAATCAAGCAGCAGCAACAGAAGTTTATAAGATTTATGGGCCTTGTTGATATCAGGCTTAATATTTGCTTTAGGAAATGTTCTAAGGTACTGAAAGAATCTATTAAATCCATTTCTTAGCCAGGATATTTGCAAAAGGATTTTTGTACATTAAAGATTATTGAGTCTTTCCTCATCTACATGAGAAAAAAATCACTTCAGGTTGATTTTCTAACTTTCTCAGGCACCTTTACAAATCATGCCCAGGATCTTAAGCCAAACGTTAAGAAATCCTCAAATTTGCCTCAGCTGACCTTTTGCTCCTGTCCCAGGTAAGCAGCAGAAGGAAGGATATTTCAAACACTAGACATTTTATCTGTGTTTTCTGGGATTCATGTGCTATCAAAAGCATCAGCACTTTGGCATGTGCAGGTTTCCTGTTAATCAGATAACGCTGGCATTTAACTTTCCATAGGATGTATCTGAGACAGCCAGGCCCCCAGCAGAGTGCTGGGCTATCACAGGTGGTTAATTTATTCGCCCTGACTTAGCACTTGGAGCTCTTTCATATACGACATGGAAAGGAAGCACACTGCACTGTTTTTAGAGATCTGCTTTTCTTGCTCCTCCCTCCGATCAGATCTCCTACAGAAACATCCCAGACAAAAGATGACCTTCCCCACTAACTGGCTGAACTGCTGCAGAAATTGATTTAGTGAGATCCATGTTGCTGCTGAAGAGCAGCCTTTAATTCAGCTCACTCTCCAGGAATTCTCTGACCAGTATAAACAAAGCCTCTGAGGCCTCTACATGAGCTGGGAATACATTTGGCATTCAGACTACAATGCACTTAACACCTCTGATAATTTGTCTGCATCCACATAAATTTTTAAACATCATCTGTTTAATAGATGCACTTTCTTGTTTTTACCCCAGCCCAACCATGTCAGACAAAAGGAAGTTTGCTTGTGGCAAAGGCACTGAAGTTTCTTTTCACAGGGAATGTGCTGGGAAAGATGTGTAGAATACAGCCCCAAAAATTCTGCAGTCACTGTCCCCTGTCAGGCCAGGGCCCAGCTCCAGTTTTCAGGCAGCATTTGTACCTCAAAAAGCAGAATCACTGTTTGTATCATGGTGATTCACAGTGGCTCCAAATCATGGCTAGGACACCTTTCGGTATCCAAGACACTGGTCCTAATCCTTGAATCTCAAAATGTTCTCTGGCTGCCAGTGGAAAACAAAACCTTTGCCTGATCCTGAGACTGAGCTAAATCTGTGAGTTAGGCTGGACATTTAGGAGGTGGAAAAAACTCCAATTAATCATTAATATAATTGATTTAAGCAAATTCTTATCATGTATTATTTTTTATGAGCATGACTACGGAAGCTGAGGTTAATGATTCCTGAGCCCTGCCCTAGCAGAGCTGCCCAGTTGCACAGATGCTCCTTACTGCAACCTTGTCAACAGGGAGCAGAGCCCCAAGTCACCCCAGCAACACTCCTACTGCACACTGTCACTTCCTGCTATTTGCTAATGGCTTTCATCACCAAATTAAACACCAAAAAACAACACCAAAGAGTAAAGATCTCTGTGCGACCACCGCCTTCTCCTAACTTTCTGCCTCTTTCTTTTTTTATCCTTACTGGAAGCCACCTTTTCCCACAGCTTGCGGGTTCTGTTACCACGGAGACCAGTTTGGCAGCGCTAAGCCAGAAGGCAATTTCCAAAGAATTCCAAGGAATTTAGGCTGGTGCAAAGGTCCCGGCGTGACAGGAGCATCCCGGGGGTGTCACCGCC
>NW_005054414.1:2406721-2407587 GCF_000277835.1 Geospiza fortis | reverse complement strand
CCCCCCCCCTCCTCCAGGTGCCGGGTCCTGCTGGTGTGAGGAGGGTGCTGAGCCAAACCTCGGCGTCTGTGTTCATTTGTGCGTCAGCAGCTCTAGCGGCACACGCAGGATTAAGCAGTTGCACCGTGAATAGGTTTAGGTTGGACATTGGGAAGAAATTCTTCCCTGTGAGGGTACTGAGGCCCTGGCGCAGGGTCCCCAGAGAAGCTGTGGCTGGCCCCTCCCTGACAATGTCCAAGGCCAGGCTGGATGGGGCTCTGACCAAGCTGGGATATTGGAAGATGTCCCTGCCATGGCAGGGGGAACGGACCCGGATAGGCTAATAGGGTCCCTCCCAGGCCAGGGCGTTGTATGATTCTATGATCGTATTCTTGTCCCATCTTTTAAGAAAAAAAGGAAGACTGTCCCCAAATGACTGGGCTGTGTGGCTGAGAGCCATCAAGAGTGAAGTCAGCATTAACTGGGGCAAAGTTAATGCCGGCGATCGCAACCACCGACCCCGTCCTAAAAACAGACCCCAGACTCAAATGGGGAGAACTTCGGCTGCGGACTGATGAGCGTGAGAAGCCAGAGACACACCCAGCAAACGGGTTTGAGTACTAATTAACAAACAAATTACGTAACTTGCTGCCCGTGATAGCTGATGCTTCTGTTTCTTAAAATGTATAGCTAGTGTGCAGTTTCGGTGTTCGGGGAGCCTTTTGCTGGCACGCTCCGACTCCCTCCACGCTGCAACACAGAATTCCCTCGGAAACTGGAACAGCTCACGGAGCTACCGCCCCTCGGTGCGCGCGCTGCGCCCGGAGATCTCGCGAGAACACGGCGGCCTCGGCGGGCCCCGCCCACAGGGCGTCCCCGTGCTCTCG
>NW_005054414.1:2370780-2406202 GCF_000277835.1 Geospiza fortis | reverse complement strand
GCCCAGGGCGGGCTGCGAGCGCTCGGGCCGGGCAGGCAGCGGCCGGGCTCAGGCCAAGAGGCCGCGGTGAGCCCCGGCTGTGCAGCCGAGCGCGGGGCCCAAACCTGCCCCGCTGCCTCCCCCCGAGGAAGCCGCTGTTTCACTTCCGTGATCCTCCTTGCTTTGGGATTTTAGATTTTTTTTTTTAATGAGCTTATATGTATTTTTTGTTTTGCGTATTCTGTAATTCAGCAGAAATGCATAGAAAAAATAAATTCTTTCGCTAGAAATTGGCGGTTTCGGTGGTGCCCAGCGATAGGAGAGGAGCAGTGGCCATAAACGAAAACACAGGAAGTTCCACCTCAACATGAGGAAGAACTTCTGTACTAAAAGGTGGCAGAGCCCTGGAGCAGCTGCCTGGGAAGGGAGTCCCCCTCTGGAGACATTCCAAACCCAGCGAAGGCATTACCCGCTCTAGGTCACCCTGCCTTGGCAAGGACCCGATGATCTCTGGGGGTTCCTCCCTGCCCTACCTCTTCTGTGATTTTTATAATTTTGCATTTGGTATATTTGTCAGTGAGATGTTGAAGTACAGCTGCAACTATTTGTTTAAAAATAAGATGTATTTAGCAAAGCCAAGACTGAAAACTGGCTTAAAATTCTGATTATGTTACTTAAAGGTCTTTAAAGTTTAATAATAATTTTTTTCTTTTACGTGTTACTTATTCTAGGAAATAAGCTTTAAATAGGAAGCAGTTTGTGTACTTCTTTACAGTTGGTTTTAAATACAGAAGTGGGGAGAGTAATACTGTGCGTTTTTGTTGCCTTTTCAGCAATATAATTCCACTTTTCTCTATTTTTTCTCCTGAGAAAAAGTAATTTCTTCTGATAAAAAAATGTAGTCTACTAAATATGGACTCTAAAACTTGTATATTTCTAGGATGTATGTGTAATTTTCACAGTCAACTTAGGATGCAGTTTTTTTGGTTTTTTTTCACCGTGTACCGTTTCTTTCCACTTTCGATGTCTGTTTCTTTCAGGAAGAAAATGAAAATATTTTCTGAGTCTCACAAAACTGTTTTCGTTGTGGATCACTGCCCCTACATGGCAGAATCATGCAGGCAGCACGTGGAATTCGATATGTTAGTGAAGAACCGCACCCAGGGCATTATTCCTCTGGCACCCATCTCCAAGTCCCTGTGGACCTGCTCAGTGGAGTCATCCATGGAGTACTGTAGAATAATGTATGATATTTTCCCTTTCAAGAAACTGGTAGGTTCTGCCAGCCCATGCTGCATATCATGCTTGATACAATAAGGGATGTTTTCATCTTTTATTTAAGTCTTTTAATAGCTTTGTGTTATTTAGACTAAAATATCAAATTGTAATTTATAACTTAAAATTTGTTTTTGCTGTTTATCTACTTTATAGTCCTCAAATTGGTTTTAGTAGTATATAAATCTCATTGCATATTTAATTTTGGAATCTTTAATTGTCCTAATGTCATTTTACAAGCTGGTGCAAAACATGGAGAGGTGCTTTAGGGCAACTTAGAGCTTTATTATTGTGCTCTCCTGAACAATGACTTTACAAAAGCTTCAGTGAGGTATTGTAGTAAGTTGAATTTTGTTGCTGGATACATATGGTAGCTCTCTGTAAGAGTTTTGGTGTCAGCATTGAAGGAATTCTGGGCTTTAGGAAGAGAGTAGGATTGCCCTGGAGCTAACAGTTTGGAAAAGTGGGAGGAGAGCTTCCTGGCACACAGCTCCTTGTTTAGAAAACCATATTTTCTTTGTGATGTTTGTTAAATCTCGGTCGGTATTTGCACCATGATTACTGTGACAGACTTTGGAGAATGATGTGCAGTTTACAGTATTAGAATTGACTTTATTTTGTGGTTATCCTACTGAAAATATAATCTAATTCTTAAAATACTAATATTTTGAAAATCTTACTTGGTGTAGAGAATTATTTTCTGGTGTACAAATATAAGTAGAAGTTGTTAATCATATTACTAAGGGGAAGACTGAATATAGCAGGAGTGTGTTATTTTCGTGGGTTTGTTATTTTGGCTTTGGCTTGTCATTGCACATTATTTCCAGACAAAAGAAGTGCAATTCATGTTGGTTTAAGTTTGGGGAAGTAACAATATAATGGCTGTTACCTTAATGTGTTTTTTTGATCCTTGTAGGTGAATTTCATTGTGAGTGATTCTGGGGCTCATGTGTTGAATTCTTGGACTCAGGAAGATCAGAACTTGCAGGAGGTATGATTTGTAACTGTTCTTTTGTTTTGTAGTTCAGATTTCATTGTGAAATAAACATTGTGTTCAATATGAAGTAACTGGTTAATTACAGTATTGGTGGATCTAGTCTGAAATTGTTGTGTAACAGAATTTCAGATAGCTGCCTGTAAGCCTGGATTATTCTATAGACAAAATTTAAAAAGAATCCATATCGTTAAGTAGAGACTTAAATATTTAAACATTATGAATAAATTAGTTACATATTTCTTCTGTAATTTAATGCTACTTAAACTTACTTTGAACTTAAATTCTTTTAAAAAATATTCGCATGAGAGGCAAATAACTTGTATTAAATACATTATTGTTAATATCCTCTTTATGGTTGTGTTTCATCCTCTGGAAAATTTACTTTAACCAAATTCTCAGAAAATAAAAGCAGAACGCAACCAACAATATTAGAATGTCTTTCGGGTGTTGGATATAAGTTATTATTACAGTCAGGTATTTTTCTGTAATAAATGAGAATATTTCATCACAATTAATAAATTAAATTGCAAAGGATAATTTAGGGCCAAATGTTTTCCAGAAGGCTGCCAGTAGGGTTCGTTAGTGTTTCCGTTTGCCCTTCTCCGGCAATGTTACTCTGCATGTCAGATGTGTTAGGAAAGGCGGGCGGTGCCCCTGGGGCGGGCAGACCCCGAGTGCTGCAGCATCCTGCACGGGCTGGTGGCCGCCGTGGAGGCGCTCTGCAAGATCACCGAGTACCAGCACGAGGCCCGCACCACGCTCATGGAGAACGCTGAGCGCGTCGGCAACCGGGGCAGGATCATCTGCATCACCAACGCCAAGAGGTGGGCACCGGGGGCCTCTGCTGGTTCCTGACATTCCCGCAAGGGCTGCAGGCGGCTCCTTTGCACAGATCCTTCTCAGAGCACTTCTCACCTTATCAAAGGTTTTGTTTGTGGGGTTCTGAGGGAGGATTGATGGTGCAGCCTTAATGCAATCCACCTTTCTTCGTAGTGACAGCCATGTCCGGATGCTGGAGGATTGTGTTCAGGAGACCATTCATGAGCACAACAAGCTTGCAGCTAACTCTGACCAGTGAGTATGCTTTTTACAGTTTCTTGTATCCTCTAGGAAATATGGATGTATTTCTGTCACAAAGCTCACTATAATGAACTATTTGAATGAATGTGAGGTAGAAGGTGGTAAATCATGATATTGTTAGCTAAGAGCTGGTGCATGATCATTTTCTTTCCAGTATCATCCTTCATAGAACAGGATTTCTTTAGCTTGTTACCTTCTACATCTTCTCCAAAATGAGATACATAACTGTGCCTTGTTACACATTGTGTTTTTAATCACTGATTTATCTGGAGCAGTTTTTCTTGATAATACTGTGTTACTTTCATGTTCATCTTCCTTTGACTAAAACAGCTAACTTCTTTGAAACTAGTTTTAGTTTCTAAATGACTGTATTGCCTGGAACTTCCCTTGATATAAAGGAATCTTGAAATGCAGAGTGCATCTCCTCCGAGAAGTCTTTCTCCACGTATGTTTTGTCTAATGAAACTCTGAAGTGTTTGTCTACAGCACTGTGTTATCTTGTAAAGTTGTTGTGTGTTGAGATCCTATTCCTGGTTACTCCTCAGGCACTTCAAGAGCAGAAGCAGCACTCTCCTGATTTTTTCCTGCTGCAATTGCAGTTTCATGCATGTATAAAGGATCCTGCGCAAGGAATTAGGTGTTAAATCCATTGTAAAGACAGGGATGTCTCATTTCTGTAGGTAGAGATGTGGTACAATGTTTGTATCACTCCAAACTTCCAGCCACATCCGGATTAGCATATATGCCATTACATGTCCCATCTCTCTGTGTTGTTTGGGTAGTTGTTCTCATGTTCCCTGGAATCCCCTCATTCTTACCTACACTTGGAGGCACAAATCCTCTGTAGTGTCAATATTCATCTGAATAAAGCTGAACAGATTGCACCAGTTAAGCGCTTACTCCATTGATGTGTCCAAAAAAGAAGCACAGTGCTGTAGCATCTGAGGAGCAAGAAGTGTTAGGCTTTTGTTTTTATTTTGATCAGAACTTTTTTTGAAGTCTGTGCTTTTGAAATTCTTATCTGTAACCTAGTTCCTGCAGTGCACTTTCATAAACTGCATGTTACTAACATATGTTTTGATTCTGTGTTCTAGATGCCAGAATTAATTTAATTTTAGGAGATAATCTGCCACGCTGTAAGCTAAGCAAAATGATTTTTTTTTAAAGTCTAATGCAGATTCAGAAATGTGAACTGGTGTTAATCCACACATACCCAGTTGGTGAAGACAGCCTTGTCTCAGATCGTCCTAAAAAAGAGGTGAGGAGCTTAAAATGAGAAAGCTTATCCCAAATTGGGAAGCACGTCAGACTGAAAATAGTGCAAATTATTCTCAGTTGTTCAGTAGCAAAAGCATTTGTGGTGGTTGTTTGAAACCAAGTATAATAAAAAATCTGTAATATATTCTGCTGTTCAACAGTCTGCTCTGCATTAATGTGCTGTCTGTAAGAAAAGACCCCAGAAAAATTACTTTAACATGAAAAGCATGTAGTACTGTGTAGTGTTTAATATATGAAAAGGACTATCAGGGGCTACCTTCCTGTGATTAATTTCTGCAGAACTCTGCTGTAGTTATGCTAAAAATTGTGACTAGAAGATAGCAAATTGACTACTTCCCTCTCTAAGGCAGTCACTGGGTTTAGGTCTTGGGATTTTTTTTTTGGTTGTTGTTGTTTGGGGTTGTTGTTTTGGGGTTCTTGGGGATTGTTGTTGTAGTTTTTGTTGTGTGGTTTTTAAAATTTATTTTGTTATGGTTGTGAGCCCAACCCAGTGTTCTTTTTGGCTAAGGGAAAATCAAATACATCTTCTAGCTTGTGTTTATTTGCCTTGTGTATGTATGATGCACTTACAGGTAGACATCTAAAAATTACTTTGCTACTGTTACTCAGCAGGTAAAAGAATGTAAAACCAGGCCCAGAGCTGCTGTTAAGATTTATTCCCCATGTTGTGATGCTAATTTTTCCTATTAACAGTTAGTGACTCAAAATTTTTAGCACACTTCTAATTTTGTTTTTTTTGCCGTTTTTAAGAACCGCATCTATAGTGGTTGGCATGAGCTCAAGCTTCAGAATGAAAATAGTTTTTTGCTTCTTGCTCAGTAGTTTCCCCTGGTGTGGATTTTTGAGTGGTAGTTTTAGCAGTATAAATGCTTGTTTGAGAGTTGAACAAACTGTACTGTTGAATGATATCACAACCTAAACTATGAATTCCATGTCTCAATTTATTTCAGCTCTCCCCTGTTCTAACCAGTGAAGTGCACAGTGTCCGTGCAGGGAGGCACCTGGCTACCAAACTGAATCTTTTAGTACAGCAACACTTTGATCTGGCTTCAACCACAATAACTAACATCCCTATGAAGGTAATATTGTGTCTACAGCTCTGTGTTAACCAGGTGCCTCACTTCTAAATTTGTTTGAAAACTTTTGATGTTTATTTTAATTGAATTTTTACATTGTTTTTCTCTCCATATCATATTTTCTGTTTTGTTTTTTTTCTTTTATTAGCCCACATTCAATGTCTGTGATCAGGTTAGTAAAAATGAAGTAGGGGAAAAAAAGTAAAGAAGGATCACAGAACAAAATATTGTATTGCCAAATCTCAATTTTTGATGTAGCAATACAAGTGTTATTTCAGTTCTGTTTGTATTACTTTATATAAATACAGTCTTGTTTACCTCAGGTCAATTTGTCTGTGATTCTTTTGTCTTTTTCTAGTTGTGTTTAGATATTCTTGACCCTTGTGCATTATAGTGGCATAGTGAGTCTCTTTTTCCTCTGTTTCATTATCATGCCCACCCAACATAAAGGTGTTTGTAACTAAAAGCTGCTTTTTTACCAAGGGTTTTCCAGTGGGTTTTCTATTCTGAAAATCCATAAGCATGAAATGGGGACAGGATATACCTAGTTAAGAAAGATACTCAATTAGGCATCTTGTGGTAGAAGTTATGTCCATATTTTAAATTTTTTTGCTACTTGGAGGGAAATTAGTGCAGTTTAGAGTGTCAGGCATTAAATTGACAGTAATTTTCTGATCAGGCAGCAAGAGACAATTGAGATAGAAGTGTCAGTATTCAAACAGAAAAAGAGCCATAGGCTCTTTGATTTAAAAAATTAATTAACTTGTAACACAGTCAATCACTTGAAAACTAGCAATATTGTGTGGATTTTATAAATTAAAGCATGATATCAAAATAATTTTCAGTTTTTATGAGAGTTTGACATGGGTCATGACATAAATGTGACTTCAGTTTGCAAATACCTTGTCTGTAACTTTCTGACCTGTGTGCTGCTGGTGTACCTCTCCCTTCTGCCTTTGTCCTTATAGTAATAGACTATGTTGGGTTCTCTGTGGTTTTTTCTTTTTTTTTTAAATTGTTTTTCTTTTTAAACTTGGAGTAAATTAGCAGAGTTGCTCTTCTGTTTTTGCTGATCCTCTGCAGCTGTTTGAAGATGCAGTGTCCTCTTTACAAAAATCAATTTTTTTAGTTATAAACTTGCAGTTGCAAGTGCACTTCTTCTCATAAGCTTAAGAAATAATAAGTTCAAAGTGTGGGGTTTTGTTTGGATTCTTTATTTTTGGTTTTGAAAAGTAATTGTCACTCTACCCTGCAGTGAGTCTTTGTTGCTGTTCAGTAAGTTGTAACTGCTGGTGGTTATGTAACATTTTGTAGGCTTCCTTAACTTCACTAATTTAGTGAAGTAGTCAAGCCTAGTTTTTACCTGTATGTGATGCTCTGCACCCTGACATGAGGCCTGTGTAAAGAGGATTAAGGTTTCAAAAAAGTAAATAAGAGGAAAAGCAGTTGGCTGCATCTTTAAACTGCTCAGAGAGCAAAGTTTCCTCAGCATTGCAGTCCTGTTGTTGTCTGAGGCACTTGGAGATTTTTTTGTTTTCTTCCAGATTGAAAGACAAATGTAGAATCATTCATTTATGAAAATGGTGGCCTCTAGCTAAAGTAATTCTATTTATGTCTACCTTTCTCTTTTGAAGGAGGAGCAACATGCTAACACATCTGCCAACTATGATGTGGAGCTGCTTCATCACAAAGAGGCACACGTGGATTTTTTAAAGAGTGGTAAGTAGTAATAGCCCTCTGAAGGTGGCTTTTGATCAACCTCTTTGGGAATATTCACAAAGAAAGATGGAGACCTTCATATCCATGCTCAAATAGTAAATATTTCAGTTATTCCTTGTAACTCAGGAAACTTAATTTGTAACATTGGCATTAGAGTTTTACTTGTTATTGACATATTTTAATACAGCAATGAGAAAACAGGCAAAATTCACATATGTTCAGGATATTGCTGTGAGATTTGAAGGGCATGTCAGTTCCTTACTGAAATACAAAAAGTAGGTGGGAGACCTGATATGCAGGGAGATTTTACAAAATGAAGTCCCTCTTGTGGATATTTGTGCAAAATTATGCCTTGCACAATTGAAGTGTGTTAAGTAATAATAATTAGCACCACTTATATCCCACAGGCCTGTTTATGACAATAATTGATTTGGAAAAAACAAGACTTGTTTGGCTGTTGAGCTTTTTTGTTGTATTTGAAATACCTACTATCTTTTTTTTTTTGTTAATTTGGAATTACTACCTAATATTCTTCTGAGGTGAATTTTTAATAGCTCAACCAAAGTTAGAAAAGCACAACACTCAACCTTTTGCAGAATTATTTTGTTGAGGAAACTGCCTGATGTAAAACTTGGTTAAAAATGAGCTTATACCTTCTGTATTAGTAGAATTAAATGTCATGTGATCCATAAGTAGCCATTTTGGGGAGTTTGTGCTTTTTGTCCCATTACTTTGAGAAGAGGAGGTAAGTCCTTTATCATCTCCAAGTGCTGTGCTCTGAATTTTAGGGGAGTGGATGACTAAAGATTGATGAAAAGCATGGGGTGTCACAGTAATGACCTCAGCCTCACCTGAACTGTGTTATGATGTTGAAATCTTAAAGCTTTTATTGCCAGGGCTCAGAAGCAGTTTTGTAAGACCTGTAGGCTCAAGGAATTAGGTCTCCTAGGAAAATACAAAAGCGCTCTGACTGCATTTCCTCTTCACATTTTTCCCATCAGGACTTTGAGAGGAAAAAGTCTGTTCTTAGATCCTGTAAATTTTGGGTTCTTTCATTTGAAATATGTAAATACATATTTCAGCTGTAATAGCTCTGATGCTAGGAAAGTGGGAGTTTAGTTACACTGGTCTTATTTCTCTGAAATGTTGCCAAGAAATTTTCAGGTTAAATAAGTTTGGCCTTCAGATATTCTGAGAGATGATTTCTAAAATTGCTGCAGTTTATTTTAATAATAAAGTATTTCCAGTATTTTAATAGTAAAGTGTCTGTAGTCAGTAGAACACATTGAGAGAGTTCAGGCTGAATCTGATAGCAATGAGTCCAAATATTTCTTTCCCCAAAAAATTAAACTTGTCAAATGTACCTTTAGATTGGTTTAATTGACTTTGGGAATACAATATGTATTGTATTAATGTATTGTATTAATACATAAATACAGTCAGCTCTAGTATTTAAGAGTTCTGATTTCTGTGTGGAAAATTTTAATAAAGATATTGTCTTAAAGTCCTGAGCATTTTAGCAGGAAAAAATTGCCTGCTACTGACGGAACTAAACTTACGTAGAACTTTCTGATTGTCAAATCAAAAGGTTAGGTATCTAAGTTTTAAATTTAGATTGCATTGTGTGTATGTTCATGTTACATTTTGTACCTTAAGTTTAGAGTTGTTTTTCTGTAAAAAACTCTGGTTGATCCCCCCTCTTTCTGCCTTTCTCTGCAGGTGATAACCATGTGGGTGGCAATAGCAGAGAAGGCACATTTAAAGAAACTGTGACACTGAAATGGTGCACTCCTCGAACCAACAGTGTGGGTAGGTGCCATGGAACCTTCCAGACCTTGTTGGTAACTTGTACAAATCAGAGTACAGGAGAGAAAGCCAGGGCAGATCTGAGGTGGCTGTGCAGCTCATGCACCCTGTTAACTATTAGCAATTTATGTTGACTCGTTGAGCCAGCAGGCCAGAAATACAGGTAAGAGAAATAAGAGCAGACTGACTGATCAGTGAAGTGATTCAGAAGATAAAGAACTGAGGTTTCTGCTGCAAACAGGGCTTGGGAATATATGAGATTCTCAGAGCTGTGGATTCTTGGGAATCCTCCCAGTGAGGACTTTCAGACTGAGAGGCATCTAGGCTTTTTAGTTCTGCTCATTGCAGACTAGCTTCCTCCTCTTCCATTCTTTTATTTTGTGGAATTTTTTTTTCTGTCTCTGGAATTACACTGCACTTTTCTACTCCTTTATTTTTCAGAACTGCACTATTGCACTGGAGCATACAGAATTTCACCAGTAGATGTAAATAGCAGACCTTCTTCATGCCTTACAAACTTTCTCCTTAATGGTAAATTTGTGTCCTTGACTAATTATTCAATGTTATAATTTTTAATTCTGTAAATGGAGCATGTAGCACATTTTGATTGGTATAGCAGTAATGTATATATACTGTAAAAATACTAAATTTATTTTAAAATGTCCTATAAATAAGAGAAGAAAGTTGTTAAATGTCCTCAAGGGCAAATGTATTTTGAATCTTAAAGATGGGAGGAAATATGTAAAGAAGCAACAAGTATTGAAATGGAGGTTTGTGTGTTTGCAAACAAAATGGCATTACAAACATCCTTTTAACAGAATGTTTCCTTCAGTCAAGTCATTTGATTGTCTAAACATGCAGTGGTTTTATTAAACATTATATCTTAGTGTATTTTTCTCTAGAGATTGTGTAGTGAAAATGTCCTTTGGTTAATAATAATAGTTAGAACCAAAATTAATAGCATATTTCAGATAAGCTCACTCTTCTGATTTTTGCTTCCTGACAAAAAGAAACTTATTTGGAGAATGCACCCTTTAATGCTTGGTGTATTTTACTGAAAATAAGACAAATGCAGTTTTATTTCTCTGTCTGAAGAACAGTATCCATTTTAAGCATTAGCAAGTGGTATCAGCTGATACCTTTATACTCAAGAGGTTATTTTATTACTTTTTGAAAGTTGCTTTTAATGAGAGTGGTTCTGCAGGAGGGCCGTTTGAATGCCTCAGGAATATGTATTTTTTCCTAAGAATAATATCCTAGAGAAAAAATGATTGGTTGGTCTAGGAGAGGCCTTTTGGCATTGCTTTGTAAAATTTCAAGGTGCATATACCCTTGTTCTGTGTCAAGAAATGAGGAGATGGCAGTTCCACCTTGGTGGGTTCAGATTCTTCTTGGCTGAGCACAAACCTGTATTTATGCAGCTCGAAATTTAAAATTGCAGCACCCAGGAATGAGTGAATGAAACTGATCTCCCTTCCACCAGGTCGTTCGGTGTTGTTGGAGCAGCCACGCAAGTCTGGCTCAAAAGTCATCAGCCACATGCTCAGCAGCCACGGGGGAGAGATTTTCTTGCACGTGTTGAGCAGCTCCCGCTCAATTCTGGAAGATCCGCCCTCAATTAGCGAGGGCTGCGGTGGGAGGGTCACTGACTACAGGATCACAGTAAGGGTCTTTCTGTCCTACACTGCTGCTTCTCTCACATGACAACAGATGCAGGGCAGTAGATGGGGGAAGGAAATGTTGGAGTGGATTGCATGGTCAAGCTTCCTTTATAATAAATACCTTGATAGATATTTAGTAGAAAATACAGCATTTGTTGATTGTTATGCCTGCTTTATAAAATACTTCGTGTGTCAAGGAATGCCTTCTTAATGCACTGGGAGTGTTCAGAGTTTGTTCTGGTTCTAGAGAAACATTTTTCTTGGCAAGTTTCTTCTGTGGGTTGGATACATATAGGACTATATCGTGCTTATTGACAAAGGATAGATTGCACATGAGTGTACAATAAATAAAAAATATGAAGTTGACAGCTTTGAACCCTGATATCAGACAATCAGCTGACATGCCTTTTGTTTATCCTTTATTTTTTTCAACACATCCTTGATATCTTTTGTAAATAAGCAGAAGTTCCTTCTGGAAAGATATAACTCTTCCCATACATGAAATACCTTGCAAATCTGGAAGTTCTTCTTGTCAAAACCTGTACATTGATTTTTACCCCATATTTCTGTGCCCCTTTTTTTGTGTTCCCCCTGGTTAATGCATGAGAGTTAGAGACAGGGCTGTGGTTGGTAGGGTCGGATGTGGCAGTGGGATGGTACAAAGTGATAAGCAAGGCTAAGCTGTTTAGCCCCTTCACTGAAAGTTACTGTGTTAGAGAAATGCCTAATTGTATCTTGTTTGGTTATCATTAGGATTTTGGTGAATTTATGAGGGAAAACCGATTAACTCCTTTTCTAGAGCCCAGATATAAGATGGATGGAAGTCTTGAAATTCCATTGGAACGTGCAAAAGATCAGTTAGAGAAACATACTCGTTACTGGCCTATGATTATTTCTCAGACCACCATCTTCAACATGCAAGCTGTAAGTAACCTGGGCTGTGTACATTTTTGTTCTGTTCCTAGATTAAGTTTCCCCTTGTCACTTGGTGAAATACCAACTCTATGGGGTGATAAATCCCTTGCTGTATAATCAGTTTATTTTCAGCTTTATTTTTCCTGAACTAATTCTGTATTTAATGCAGTAGATGATTGGAATGCTATTTAAATAGTGATTTGAATCTGACAGCTCTAGTTCTGCTGGGTAAAGAAAGCATCCACTTACATTTAGAATTAGTACTAAACTGAGGATAAGAGGGTGGGGTTTTGTTGTGTGTTGTTTCATTGCCTTTAATTTTTTAATCCCTGTTGCTCTCCTGTGACACACACACACACACACACATTTCCTTGTTGTTTATTTCTGTTTTGTCTCGCAGGTAGTGCCATTAGCCAGTGTGATTGTGAAGGAAACAATGACTGATGAGGATGTGCTGAATTGTCAAAAAACAATATACAATTTGGTGGACATGGAGAGGAAGAACGATCCACTGCCCATTTCAACAGTTGGTACCAGAGGAAAGGGGCCAAAAAGGTTACATGCATATCTCTCTTTGTTGATTCTGGACTATTTCTCAGAAATACTCTGTTGACAATGTTTTCATATCAAATTTTTAAAATATAGCTAAAAGTAATACATAGTGAACTAAAAACTGTATTGCACGCACCAAATGCTGTGAGTGCTTCACCTGTATCATTTAGGGGTTATAACAGTACTGATACTGCTGTATATTAGGGAAAAAACCTCTACCATTTTATTATCTAAGAATTAAAATATGTTAAAAAATATGAAATCAAAGATAATTATTTGCAAAGTTAAGACATTGATACAGTATGGACAGATAAAGTGGAATAAATTCAAATTAACAAAAAGGAAAACTTAAGTATATTATAAATGAACAGTGCATTAAAATTGGGATATATTAGAATCCTTATGGAACAGTTATGTAAAATATGGGATACATCTTTAAAATAAGCATGGAATATTCTGATCCCTCAATCACTAGGATGTGTTCCTTGTATTTCCAAGAATGGATTGAAAAGAAATTCAGCTCCTGATTTGCCTTCATGACTGGGATTTATTGACAACAGTGTGGTGCAATTCTTTCTTATTTTTTTAAACCCAAATAATGTAATAATTAATTTGCATGTCAGTACATGAGTGGCCCTCTGACATTGCATTGTTAGCAAACACCTGAGAGGTTTCACAAGTGCCAACAATATGATTTCAATGGACATAATCTATTTCAATTTAAATTTTACTCTGGGCATTAACTGGGAAATATTAATGTGGTTCAAGCATGGAGTAATCCCAGGTGGAGAAACCTGCAGTACAGGAGGACAGATAATCTCTTGGGAGTTATTTTTGGTTTGGGGATTCTGTGTTGTTTTTTAAGGCCTGCATTCATCCAGTCAGTGGTGTAATGGTGGTGGTGATCCTCAATGTGGTGTGTTTTTCCTGGCCCTTCAGGGATGAGCAGTACCGCATCATGTGGAACGAGCTGGAGACCCTGGTGCGAACGCACATCAACAACTCTGACAAACACCAGCGCGTCCTCGAGTGCCTCATGGCCTGCAGGAGCAAACCCCCCGAGGAGGAGGAGCGCAAGAAACGGGGCAGAAAGAGAGAAGACAAAGAGGACAAGTCGGAGAAGTTGGGCAAAGACTATGAATCAGATAAGCCGTGGCAGGAGTCAGAGAGGTACATTTTCTAAGGTGAAATCAAACTGTAGCATAACTGTTGTTCTTAGCTGACCTCTTAGCCAAGTGTTTTAGCTTGAGGAGTTCCTGCTGTTGGATTCTATCATAACTGCACCACCTATTCGATATTAAACTGCTTTATGGAAACCTAAAGCATGGCTGAAAATGTGGGACAGGCAGTTGTTTACTTTTACCAAGCTGTAGATAGTTCAGTCTTCAGGTTGATTAAACAACCCAGCTTGATTTGGCTCTTCCCCTCAGCTGAGCATCAGGATTATTGTCCATTTACCTCCTGTCTGTAATTCATGTTTTTATTGTAGCTTGTCTTAGCGGCAAGCACCTGTCAGTCTGTTATGTATTCCTTCTTTGAAACTACTTTCTACAGAGATCCAAAAACCTCATGGTAATAAGCTTAATTTGCATATGTTCTGTGCATGCAGGGGTCATTTAGGATGGGAGGGCCTTTTCATCTACCCTGCTGTCACCATGCTGATGGCATTCCATGCCTTCCTGTGAATGATGATTCCTACAACTTAGCTTTCACACGTGGAACAGAAATGGGGTCTGAGATAAAAGGAGTTTGGTGTGAATGGGTCTGAATTCACCTAGAAAAGAAAATAGGAAATTGTATCATATTTCTCTGTGTATTTGTTTTAATTTAGTCTTTCCTTCAGAATTCAGACATAATTGTCTCAGCAACTAAAGTGAAACTGTGTATTAAGAACCCTTTCTATATGTAATGCTTATGCAGAGGATTATTTGGCTACAATTCCCTATTGTTTGTCACCTACTCCAAGGGGTCAAAAAAAATGTTCTTATGGTACGGGTCCTGTATACTTTTGAGTAGTACAGAAAGCTGTCAAGACTTGTGTCCTGCTCAAGCATATTTTTCCTCACCCTTTTCCTTCTCTCTGAAAAAGGTTAAAAGGTCTTTTGGATCGGGAGAAAGAAGAACTGGCAGAAGCTGAAGTTATCAAAGACTCCCCTGATTCTCCTGAGCCCCCCAACAAAAAGCCTCTCATTACAATGGATGAAATGCCCACAGTTGAAAAGGCAAAAGGTAAACCAGAACAATTGCAACAGATTATTTCTTTTCAAGGTAGATGTTGTTGCATCAGTCTGTGTTTTCTAAAGTAATGAAGTGAATCATTTTGGAGTTAAAGCTAAGTCAGTGAAGATCATGTTTAATTGAATGCTAAATGTTGAGAAATTCTTGGAAAACATGTTAACCTCACCAGGTTTGTGAAAAAAGGGAGATACCAAGACACTGCGGGTCTGCTGATTGATTCTTGGGTTGACAGGGGGTTGGCCAAGTTCCTGCTGGTGCTGTTTGGCCTCCTGTATGTGAGAAATGCTGTTTGAGGGCAGGTACCAGAAATCACTGTCTCCTGCTAATAATCAATTTGCCTAAGCAGTGCAGTTGTCAGAATGGACAATTTTCACTCTTCCTTAGTGTTAATTATTTTCTGTCACACTGGCTGAGCTGATGCTGAGATTCTGCATTTAAAGCAGAGTCCATCTCATGTGCAGCAACTCCTCAGCCATTATCACTTTGCATATTTTCTATTTATTTAGCACCTGTTGTAAGTTTGTTTAATATTAGCTGTTTTAATGTGTTGTATTACCATAATCTGTAATCTCCTTTAAGGTGTTATAATGATGTAATGTTAATTCAAAATTTTCATCACTTAGACTCTTTTCTTACAATTTTAGGGCCAATGTCCTTGCTGTCTTTATGGAGCAACAGGATTAATACTGCCAACTCCAGGAAACATCAGGAATTTATTGGTCGGTTGAACTCTGTCAACAACAAAGCTGAACTCTATCAACATCTGAAAGAAGAAAATGGGTTCGTATCAGGAAATGCATCACTACCCATATCTTGGTAGCAGTCAGTGTGGAGTTTACAGCATTAGATACTCCTTTGATTAAAATATCTGAATACTTTCCTTTGCTTCTCAGCATTGATGGAGAACCACAGCAGTGTTTGATTTTCTGTTTGCATCTGTGCTGAGTGAGACTGACTGCTGAGAGCTTGGCTTCCCTGAGCCTCAGGGATTGCCCTTGCAGCAAAACTCTTACTAAACTGCAGGGGTTTAAACAGTAGCTGAGACTTGCTGCTTGCTTTAGCTTCCAAAGGAATGGCTGATACAGAAATATTGTTGGTAATAAAGTGGTTGACTCTTAGGCTGTGCTGTAATGAAGTAGTCCATGTTCTACAAAAAATACTGGAAAACCAAACCAGCCTCCTCTGAAGGAAATCAGATGATGGTAGACAATGATCAGTGTAAGGGGTAAAGATGAAGTCCTTGGAAAAAATGGCCAAAGCTTGAGTTTTCAAAATGTATTCTCCAGTCACATGAATGTTCTCCAGTCACATGAATATTTTCTGTTTTGGTGAGGTTGATAGTGGATGGTTTTTCACATCTGAAATGTATCTCTGCAGAAACCTTTCCTTTTTGTACTGACTGCTGCTTAAAGAAGTATTAAGAGGACATAAGATTGCATATGTTGGGGTAGGGAGAGACAGGACAGTTAGTGAAGTAAAAAATATTTATGAAAGCATTTAAATCTGATTTTTTTTAAACTATCAATTGTTCTTCCAGTAACAAGCTTTACCACTTGTCTTGCCTTTCAGAATGGAAACAACAGAAAATGGAAAAGCAGGCCGGCAGTGAGGATTAATTCTGTTTCTTGGGACAAAACCTGGCCAAAATGCAAAAATATTTAATGCTGGAATTGCTCTTGGTACTGTTTCAACACAATTGTATAGCTGTGGTTTGATTGGTTTTTACATTTTTCTAGTCCTGTTTTTGCTATGAAGTATATGAAACCTGCATATCACGTTAAACCAGCTGTGTGCAAATAGGAGCTGTCCTGAAGCGTTTTCCAGTCATGCTTTAGGATGAAGAAAACCTCTGCTGCCATGGAGTAAATCAAGTAATGAAAAATGTTAGTCACCTTAAAGTCCTTGCCCAAATGTATTGGATAATATTTCAAAATCAGTGATGACTGTCTTAAAAAAAAAAATTGAAGTAATTTACAGTAAGCTGATAACATCCTTAATTTTGGTCCATGAACACCTTTTATTTATATGAGGATTCCTCAGGAGTTCAGAATTATGGAAAAGACCGCACACTGAGTACCCAGACACTGAGCTGAGAGAGTGCCAGTCTTGGTTTTCATCTGAGGGGTGGGAGGGTGAGGGGTTTTACAGATAGAAATTGTTGGTTTAAAGACTTTTAAGAAATGGAATGGAAATGGTCTTTAGAAAGCAAAGCCTTTCAAGTTGTTGTGTTGGAGTTAAGGCTTTGTAAGCAAAAGTACAATAAAATTTTTTTGCTAATAATTATATTAATTGATGAAGTGTGTTCTGTAAGATACTTGTGGTTGTATGTCTGAGAGACTGAGTTGGAATGGCTGTGAATGAAAGGGTAGGTGATCTGTCTTCAGTTTCTTTGAGTAGAGCCTCTTTAACTGGGGACTGGAATTCTCAACTGGGAAAATTCAGTCAGTGTCTGTAGTCTGATCCCTTGCCAGGTTTTGGGTTGTCTTCCACATGGGCTAAGGAAAAATGAGTTCCTGAGCTCTCCAAGTGTGTCAGCCTTTCTTTGGTCTGCATCTGGCTCTGTAAGCAACTGAAGGGCTCACAGATTGGATATCTTATAGTTGGTTTGAGACACATCTTTGAGATTTTCTAAAACTAAATCAGTATTTTTATATTCACCTGCAGCTTTAAATACCATCGTTTGTGATGTATAGATCTGAACACAAATATTCTTCACTGAACATTTGTGACTGAATCCTTTTTTCAGCTTTGCTGAAGTACCATGAATAATTTCAAAGTGATTATTTAGCCACTCTGATGCAGATGTTTTCTGTTAAATGATTTTAGAACTGTTTTTACAGTGATTAAATAGTACTTGCATGATAATATTTTGTATCATATTGTAAAATATTTGTAGCTTTTACAGAAGCAACATGTAACTCTTGGAGATCCTAGTGTGAAGACTTTCTGCTTTTATTTTTATTACTTCATTGAAAACAGAATGTCCTGCATTACCACATCTCTTGATATCCTAGCTGAAATGTTCTGATGGAGAAAACTGCCACAGAATTATTGCTTCTCATAACTTTCTGGGTTATTTTAATGAGATTTTACTGCATATCACTCTGGATGTTTCTCTTGTTTCCTAGAGGAATGTTGAAGTCTGGAAGCTGGGGAGCATGTAAATGTCAGCTCTGCAATTTGCTAGGTTGGAGAGATAGAGCTGAAAAGCTCATCCTGTGCCTTGGGAATTGTGTGTTGCATCTCCTAATGTACCATTAATATTCAGCTGCACTCCTTGAAAATATGCACAGGAATTAAATACTTCATTAGAGAAAGAGAAATGCGATAGCACCTCCTATTAAAATGTGTATTTGTTTAGCTTTTCTAACTCCATTCTCCACATTTGGAGCATCTGCCAGGTCAGACTGCTTGGTGATTAAATGAGCAGGGCTGGTGACTGTGGGTCTGTATTTCATGTACCTGAAGAGTCTCACAGGGACTCAAGAGATGGCAAGGGCTGATCTTTGCACTTCTGGAAAGGGCATTCCATACTCCTCTCCTGCCCTGCATAGTGGCACTGCTGCTGCTTTGCTCCTATTTCACTCACTTTCAGGTTTAGGGAAGGTTTTGTCAGTTCTAAAAAGAGTTTACAGATTAAAATTGGAAGTTACAGATTAAGTAGCTTGATCTCCAATTATGTGATTGCAAAATGCAGTTAATAATTAAATTATGGATTGCATTTTGTATATGATAATCTGTTAAACTGGAAGGATTTCAAAATGTTTAAAAAGTCCTTATAAATTCTTTTGCAGAACTTAAGGAGTTCTCTGCTAGAACTGTCCCAGGTCGAAGCAGACAAGAATCAGTTTTACTGTAAAGAAGGCAAGGCTGGAACTTTAAAATACATCTTTAAAGATACATTGCACCAAATTACCTAACAGGAGGCGTTCAGTAGCTACTATTGCCTTAGAAATGCTACATATGATGTATTTATAGAAGCACTTTTAAAAGTTTTGAAAGATTGAAAGGAGAGAGACAATGTCAGGCATTTTTTAAAACTCTAAAATTCCAAGATGGCTTAGACTCCAGGGCTGTAGCACCTCTGAATTTCAATGGAACCATAATGTTTTTTGGGGATCCTTCTGTGACAGTTCCGCCTCTTCTATATAAAATGTATATTTATGAGTCAGGGAGACATAATGGAGTGAGATTTGCCCAGCACTGACTGTGACCCCTCATTCCCACCAGCATCAGCTTGATGTGTATTTTCTTGTTCTGACTTTTGCAGGGTTGTAATTCTATCTCTTCATCAGGAGATCCCTTTGCCTGCTTCACTTGGGTTCTTCTTTTGCCACTGCCTCTTTGTCAGGTGTGGGTCAAATATATTCTATTCTAAATTGAAACATGGTGAAAATCACTAACTGCCTGTTGTTTTTTTCTAGGTGTTAAGGATAGCACCTTGTAATGCACTTTGTCCTTTTGTCGATTTGGTCTTAATGCCATTTAAAAGTTTTTAAAACTTAAGCCTCTGGATGTTGCCCTGGCCATGGCGGGTGATCAGAGCCTCTGGATAGTGAGGAGGGAGTTGGTATTTTGGTGGCTGGAAGGGTGGTGTGATGTGAGGGATGGGCCTGGGATGCTGCCTGTGGGAGGGAAGTGTTCCTGAAGGTGGGATCCACAACGGAGGTGGAAGTGAAGCACTGCACTCATGTACAGGGGCCTTGCGAGGTCTCAGGGTGTCCAGTTCCACATCAGTATGGCTTAGCTGGGAGTTTGTCTGACCCATCACAGGCTGTGCTTCAGGAATCCTCCTGGGACACCTGCAAAGCCAGCAGACCACTAATGCCAGCACCATGCCAGCAGTGGCACAAACACTGCTCAGCAGGGCATGGGGGCTCCTCACCGTGGAATCGTTCTTGGCATGGAGTGCCGGCCTGGTGCTGCAAGGCCCAGGGAACGGCTTGGTGCTGGCTGGGCAGTTCTCACTGTAGGAAATGCTGAAGGTCACATCGATTGTGTACTCTGGCAGCGTTGCTTGAACAAACTGTGGGCTCACAGAGCCAGCTGGCACCCTCAGTTTCTCCAGTGCCTGCTGGATTTCGTCTTTCCCGCACCACCTGGAAGAGGTGGTGGTGCTTGCACACAGCAAGCTGTTGTACCAGGAGATGAGTGTGGAGCCGGGCTGGAGAGTTGTCAGCGCCATGTCTTTGGGGCTGCTGGAGTTCAGGAAGGAGGAGAGCTTCTCCAGAAACAAACCCACCCTTTTCCTCTCCCTCAGGAAAGAAGAGAAGCTGTTCTTGGTCCGCACGGTGAAATGGTGGCAGGGTGGCTGGGGGGGCTTCAGGAGCTCGATGGTGAAGGATTGCCAGGCTGTCAGAGCGCCAGAATCCGTGGCAGACAGCACAAACTCCTGTGGGGAATGCTGGAAGTCCATCTCTAGGGGATAGCCGTGCATGGCCTGCTGGGAGGTGTTAAACTGCAGCCAGCTCTCAGATCCCCATGGAGAGCCATCAGCTGGGAGGATCTGTAGCGATAACTGAGTGGAGTTGCCGTCTTCCTTGTCATGAAATGTGTTGGGAGGTATAGGGACAAAGAACAGGCAGCCGATGGTTGCTGTTAGGAATTTAATGGAATGAACAACCTTTGGAGACGTGTTTGCTTGTCCTTTAGAGAGGAGGGAGAAAAGGGAGGGAAAGAATTAGGAGGAAAGAACTATCTCTTGCTGAGTGATGGCAAAAAAAATCTTGTCAGCCTCAGAATTGTGGAGTGTGCTGAAACAGAAACTTTTAACAGTAAAGTCTTGTCCTTGATCACATCTTAACCTTATTTGTTAAGCATATTTAGATAACTGTTTATTTAAAGAGCCGTAAATATCCTCAACACTGTTTTGTCTAGTCCAAAGTATTAGTCAAGTCTTGTATAGTCCTTTCCCAAACAATTACATCTGATTCTGGTAACTTTTACACAAAAAATACCACAACATGGTATTGTTTTGTCTTCTATTTCCAACATTAATCATGGATTTTTTGGGGAGGATTTTTTGAGAGTAATGATTCCTGGGATGGGATTGCTGTGAGTGCTTCACTCTTCAAAGTCTGCCTGCTTTGAAGAGTTCCAGAGAATTTGGGAGCAAACACCAGGTCAGCTGGAGGATGATAAAGTGTGGGGACAAATTTGAAAGGAAATCTCTCTGTGACTGTCAGGTGAAGTTTGCTACCAGGCTCAAAGAGTGAAGGATCACGACATGCAGTTCCTGCAGCTTGTGACAAAAATGGTTCTCTGTTCCTGCCATTTCTGGGTCGTGTGTACTTGTGCTTTCTACACTTTATGGTGAGGACTAGTAAAGTCATGTCATTATTATCCTCTCCTTGTATATTACCTCATGTAAATATTAGGGAGGGCTGAATTCAAGACAGGAATATTTCTATTGTGATAGTCTAAGGACTGCATGGGTTCTAGTATAGGAAGCCAGAGACACCTTGCAGGGTGTATGAAAAGGTTGATGGCACCTGTGTTCAGAAGCAAGAACAGAAAAGTAAACTTGTTTTTACCTTGGGTAGCAGTCTGCAGCTCTTGTGAAGCAGAAAATGAAGGAAGAATCCATTCACTTTCCCTAAACTGTAGTCTGTCAGATGAGGGAAACAGCTGGGTGCTTGGCTCCAGGTGTGATAGCAGCAGTGTCTCACCCACCTCTGTGACAGTGAGATCATTACAGTTTAAGGTGAAAGACCATTTAGATCTATGTAAATAATCAATAATGTGTTACAGGGTTGGGAATAGTATTTGAATGCTTTTATGGCATGTGGTTGAACATCTTTGCCAGATTCTGTCAGCGCAGGAAGGACCATGGGAAGCAGGCTGGTTCAACCTTCCCTTTAAAAAATAAGGGAATGGAAGTGGCTTCTATTTCTGGAGAATAAAGTTGTTTGGGTTTTTTTAATATTTTTACATGGCATGTGCTTGGAAGAGTGCTAATAACAGAAATGTGCTAGGGCTATATTGTCCATCTGAGGGCTTTGACAGATCACAGAATGGCCTGGGTTGGAAGGGACCTCAAAGATCATCCAGGTCCAGCCCCCTACCATGGGCAGGGACACCTTCCACTAGGCCAGGTTGCTCAGAGCCCCATGCAGCCTGTGCCAGGGCCTCCCCACCTTTGCAGGGAAGAATTTCTTTGTAATATCCAATCTACACCTGCTCTCTGTCAGTGTGAAGCCATTCCCCCTTGTCTTGTCATACCCCACATGTTTTATCCCAATGATGCTTGCTGGGGCACCTGATTGCAAACCTAAATACCTCAGACTGCACTCTATGTACAGGCTTTGGGTACAGACTTAATGTAGGTCTAATAAAGTTTTACAAAGATAGCTCTGAAAGACATTAACAAGGCTCTGAATCCTGCACTTTGTAACAGTTTAAAATATACCATGTGTACATTTTTACAGATTTAATGTAAATTTACAAATTTACCCAACTAGCACTACAAACAAACCATCTCTATTGTTAGTATACACTTAAGCCTGAGTCACAGATTCAGGCAGTTGGAAGAGAAGGCAGACTAAAAAGTGTGTCTGGCCTAATTCTTTACTCCAAAGGATACTCAGCTACCTCTGTGTCACTTTTGATAAATATTTATTGTTCAGTTCTTAAAAACCCTCCACAATGTTCTTCAAGCATCTTTTCTAATGTTTTATTATCCTTACTGTGAGAAAGTTTATCTAATGTCTAACTTAAATCATAACTGCTTTTGAAGGTCATTAGTGCTGTGTTAGTTCCCAGGGGATTCTGAGAATGTATCTTTCATCTTTTAAGCAAAATATTATACAAACCCATGTATTTTCGGAGTCTTCTAGACTAATTATTTTAGTTTGACATGTTTTCTAGACCTCTGACCACCTTTGTATTCTTTTGGAGCTTTTTTAAGGGTACACATCTTTCCTTAGATAGGATGGTCAAAGCTGGGCCTGATCATTCAGCTGAACCCTTATCTGTTCCCAGCTAAGCAAAAAAAAATTGCATTCCCTTATTGGGAAGACTGCTGCTGGCACATGCGTAATGCAGGGAACTTGTGCTTTTGCACAAGAAACTGCATAGAACTATTCTGGCAGGAAAGAGGACAAAAGGAAAGTCAAACTTTAAACATACCTGGTATACTGGTGCCCAGGTGAGAAGTGGCACTAAATAAAGTCACCAGAGGTGCTTCTACAGCATCTGGCTTGATGCCTGAAATGTTGTGTGACTCCAGAGTAGGCTCAGTGACACTTGGCAAAATCCCACTTGTTCCCACATCTTTGTGTGTAAGCAATTCCTCTGTGCCACTGGGTAAAATCCTCATTGGCTGTGGCTCTGTTCTGAGCATGCTGCTGCTGTAAGGAGGAGGGAATGTTGGTCTGGATAACCTGGACATGTGAAAGGCAGAAAAGTCTTCTGGTGCAGTAAGAACTGGAGTGGTGTCAGGGTGGGACAGAGTGATGAGACTTGGCTCGAGAGGTGCTTCAGCTTTACCAGGCACAGTGCTGGTTGATGTGTGAGGAAAGCTGGCTTCAGCACTGAAAATCAGTTTGGAACAGAGGGTCTGTGCTTCTCTCTGGGTCACAGAAGAAGCTGTGCTTTTCCCTCCAGCAAATGAAAGGCCACTGGGCTGTGGGATAGTCATAGAAAGTTTAGACTGAAGTTCACAGCCATTAGTGAACACTTGGCTCAGGATGCTGCTCGCTAGCACAGCTGGGAATGTGTCCTTGATGGGGGATGTGAAGCCAGACAAAGCTGTGGCCCTTACTGAAGCTTCTTGGACTACTGAAGGGAGTATGTCCAGTACTGATGCTTCTGGACAGAGGGATGCGTCAGAAAGCTTTTCAGGTTCTAGAAAGTGGCTTTTTACCTCATTGCTGTAATCTGGCACTTTGGATACTGACATTGCTCCAAGCAAAAATGAGTGTAATTCTGTCTTGGGAGAAAATGCCACTGCTGAGCTGTGAGGCCACTCCTGAGGAGTGTTTATCACCCATGGCCTGGAAAGCTGCTCTGTGCCTGAAGTGATGTCCTGTAGGAGATGGTATGTGGATATCTCTGATTTACTGGAATGGAAATAGGAGTCTGCCTCAGGCACGTGAGGCTCTGACAGCAAGGATGTACCAGAAACTCCAGCAGGCAGCACTCCCAGTTCAGAGAAGAGAAGCCTTGTTTCAGTCATCAGTGAAGGTGAAAGATCTGGGAAATGAGGGTCTGCAAACATAATGGATACTGTGGGCTTAGTTGGCATGTCCTGTGCTGAGTCCATTCCTAAGGTGACCAAGCTTTCTTGACTTTCAAGGTGGATATTATTCTGCATCTTGTAACTTGCCATGGTTATACTTTCTACACAGAAAGTTGACAAGCTCTGAGTAGCTCTGAGTAGCTCTGAGTGATAGCACAAGTGGTGTGAGTAACTGGCTTGGTATAGGAAAGAAGAAAGGCCTAGAAGCCTCTCCTGCAGCTGGTCTCTGGATAATTCTAGTTGGTTTTAATGCAGGTGTTGGAGTGATCATTAACTGCCTGCGGTGTAGTCTTGGAGACTTTCTTTCATACTCCCCTCTCCTGAGTATTCTCCAGCCTGCAATTTCATACCCCAGCAGCTGTGAGAGGTGATGTGAGTTCATGTTGCACTGCAAGACCTGGCTGAACTCACGGGGCAGGGCAAAGGCTCCGCAGGTGAGGGGCCAGGAGAGCCCCAGGTAGCTGCTGGTGGCGGGGTGGATGCGCGCGGTGTGCTCCGCCAGGACGAGCGAGCCCCCGGCTGCCGGGCCGGGGTGCTCCAGCAGCGACAGCGCGGAGCTGTCCAGGCGCAGGTACTCGGCCATCCTCTGCACCACCGACAGGCGCTGCCGAGCTCCCAGCGCTGCTGCTCCAGCACAGAGAATGATTTCTGCACGAGTGATGGCAGCATCCTTCCCACACCTGATATTGAAAGGCCAGAATTAGAGTGGTTAACAGTAGTTCTTCTTACATTTTTGTAAGAATCTCTCCATTTTTGTGAAGATTCCTGTTTGAATTTAGTCAATAATTGCTCAAAAATTTAGCTCTTAATCCAAAACTTCCTTCTCCTTGTGTTTGTAATTAATGGCCAATCACAGTCAGCTGGCTCGGACTCTCTGTCCAATAAGCTTTTGTTATCATTCCATTCCTTTTCTATTCTTAGCTAGCCTTCTGATAAAATCCTTTCTTCTATTATTTTAGTATAGTTTTAATATAATATAATATATATCATAAAATAATAAATCAGCCTTCTAAAACATGGAGTCAGATCCTCGTCTCTTCCCTCATCCTAAGATCCCTGTGAACACAGTCACATATATGAATGTTTCCCATCCCACTAACTTCACTGATTGCTAAGTTTGATCCTACTGCTTGTGCAGAACACAGCAGCACGGGCTGAATTTCCAAACACTGTCCTCATTATGGAAGTAATTCACTTCAGAGATATTCCCAGTCTCTTACACATCGAATGCAGATACTTACACTAAGAAAGTACCATCAGCAGTAACAGTGTCTTGTGGAGGAAATTTGGAACCTGCCTGTCTCCCTGCTCACAGAAGAGTTAGGAACTGGAGCAGGGAGGCTGGATGCCCCCTGCACAATGGAGAATCGTGTCCCTGTGCTGCTGGGCTTGCAGCCTTCATGCCTGTGTTTACTGCGCACTGTTGCTCTGGCACCACAAAGCCTCCTGCTTTGATATTTAACATGTGCTTGTTCAATATTTTGTGGGGTTTTGTTTTGGTTTTGGTTCCTTGATGTCACATTTCCACAGCAGGAAAAAGCCCACCCTGTGTCAATTAAGGAGCACCCATCTCTTTTTCTTAAAAGTTGTTTTTCCCTCCCCTCACTGACTAGAGCAGAAGCCACGGAGGCCAGCAGTACTCACTGGTAGCTGTTTGGCATTTGCTTCAAGTTCTGCATTTCCAAGGGTAAACTGCTGTCCTGCACGTGGATAGTGAAATTTCCAGCAGCCCTCAGTGTTTCCTGGGCAGGCAGCCCCCCAGAGGCAGCAAGGTTGAGCAGGTACACTCCTTCCTCCCCTGCCATTGGCAGCCCTTGCAGTGTCTTTGCTTCAGCGTTGAATTCCAACCACTTTGGCAAATCTGCACCACTAGCTAAAGAGACCTTCTCCATAAGAGGATGGCAGAGAAACAGAATTAGTGATAGGAAATGGTGTTACTACTCCAATTTTACATACTGTAAACTCTAGCTGGACAGAAGTTCAGAAACAGCAACAATTGATCCATTAAAAAAATCTTAGAAACCATAGTACCTTGGCTTTTCAAGTAGTGCTTGTTTGGGGTGTTTTTTAGCATAGTGGTAACATTTTTTGTCCATTTCCAAGACCCTGCATTCTTTAGACTACTGGTAGATAAACCACAGGTGTATGTAGGTTGTTTATTTGCTTAGTAGGGAACTGCTGCATTGGCAGAATCATGGTGAGATTTTTGCAACCAGTCCTACCTGTTTCTAATACCTCTGAGACACTTTCTGGAAGGAGATTTTTAGTGAGTTCATTTTAAACATAAAGTGAATGTCTTTGCTGCAGGATTGCACCAGGAAAGGTATTGAATAGCATTACCTTGTACTGAGTTATCATTCCCTGAAAGGCAAACGCTGGCACTGGATAATAGAATATTTTTCCCATGAGGGCAGTTGCATCTGGGATTATTCCTTGCAGGCTCTTTGTTTCTTCCCATCTGTGATTCAATCCCTTGGCATCCTCAGCAGGGGAGCTCACACAGACAGACAGAAGAGCAAAGAGAAGAGGGAGCAGGGGCAGGACCCTGAGCCATGGGAGCACAGGGGACGCTGAGGCAGGAGGGCTGTGCTGGGTCTGCCCTGGGTCCCTGCAGGCATCTTCCATCCTCCTCCAGCACTGCTGCCAGCCAGGTGCTGCTACTGGAGCTGTAGGGGAGAGAAAAACCCAAACCCACGGGCACATGCTCGTCAGAGCAGCCAGCTCCATCTCCCAGCAAGCAGAACACTGCCAAATGTCTGAGGCTTCTCATTGCATTGGTTAAAGCCCTGCAGGTCTCCTTGGGTCACAGCGACATTTGGGGAGGGCTCTGGGCTTTCGGAAGCCTTGGTACTCACCATTGCTTCTCTGTTCAGATGAAGGATTTCCACAGGCAAACAACAGGTAGCACAAAGCTGGCTCACGATGTTTTTGACACAGTTGCCTTCAGTCACACTGTTGCTCCCATCTCTGTTTCTGTTGTGATAAAAGCCCACTCAGAGGTGAAATGCTACACCAGGGCCTCATCAGGGGAGCCTCCAACATATGGCTTAGGGCAGAGGCAGGTGAGCAGCGCAGTAACCTGAGCTGCTGGGATTTTGTGGTGTAGTGGTACCAAAGGGAAAGGTGACTATGGCAAATGGGATTGATCATGGGGACAAAGGCAGGCTGAGACTCACTGTCCTTTCCTCTGTAGCATCAAGGGCTGGAATTCGATTTGCTACATTAGATGCTGCTTCATCAAGTGAGGATAAAAGCAGAAATAAGGGCTCTCATACACCTGTGAGTGGCTTCCAGCTTTTAGATGAGCAGTGCATACAATATGCTTGGTCTGTCCTGCTTAGGACAGCTTTATTTAAAAGTGTACAAGAAGAAAATAACATATACTAGATCAAATGATAGAACTGAGAAAGCATGGATGATTTGGAGCCAGATGACTGAAGCAGCAGAGCAGGGCAAGGAGTGCTCCTTTCTTGGTACAGCCCTGATGGCAGGATGGCTTGAAAACCACAGCTTGCTTTGCTTTGGCCCTACAAATTCAGTGGCTGTTTATCAAGGAACCAGGTTGTGCTCTACCGGTTTTTAACAAGTATTTTCTTCCTTCTGTTTGTGGATGTGTTTGCAGTAGTTGACAAGCTTTCTGTCATGCTCCATTGCACCGATCTCTTCCATTTTAGCCACAAGTGGAGCATGCTTTGGATAGAGCAAGAAGTGGTGATGCAAATTTTATATAAAGACAGAAATTGTGTAATATCTGCCAAAAGACCATGGTTTGCTAGAGCCTGCAGTGTGTTCCTATACTCTGGAAAAACAGAAACCCACTTGTCCTGCTGCTAGGCGTGCAGTGCTTGATGTCATTGTATGCTTTTGGCCAGAGATGAACCTTTCTCCAGCAAGTCTGTTTCCCTTGCAATCATGATTGGCTGTGAATAAATCAAAAGTTTCTGCTCCTTTGATTATGCTCAGCTGTGCTGAGAAACAAGCTGCTACATTCACCTCTCCATTTTTCACCGTCAACGTCTCCCGCGTTCCTTTCTCCTGCAATCCATGAAAACAATGACAAGTCCTCATTCACCCCTTATTAAATAAGAGGGAATAGGTGGTGGGGCAGAAGTTCAAGTTGGAGATGAGGACTTTTATTTAGGGAATATCATTCTTATGCAAGGGAATGGGTGCTTGACAGCTGACTAATCCCTCCTAATGAATCTGCCTCCTGAGAGCTGAGTAAATATTGCCATGTAACCACGCATGAATCATCAGTGCGCTCTGAAATGACGGGAATACTTTGCGATCCCTTGGTTGCTCTGAGCTGACAGTAATCCAAACCACCTCTGGAAGGGCAACATCTGCCCAGTTCAAGGATCCAAAGCCTATGGACACACCTTTGCTTCAGGTGAGGGAATGTCTGTGAGTGTTTCAGCTGTTTGGGTCCTGTCCCACCTTAGTAACACTTGTCCATTTGCTTTGACAGCAGCAGACATTGTGTATTTACTCTGTAGTGTTGGGTGAGGCAGAATATTTTCACACTGCTTGCTGTTGTGATGTTCTGAGTATAAACTTACTGAAATCTCACATGAATGTGCAAGGGTTTAAAATAATTAGATTTTTAAAATTTCTCTGGAGTCTCCCTGTAATCCTCACTGTTGTATAATTACTGAGCTCATAATGAATTGTTCTTGCTAAATTGCAACAAGGGCATGTGGCAGTTTGTTGGGTAAATGCCTTTTGATAAAAACAAAAATGAGAGAGTGGGAGAGAGACTTCATAGAGGAGCACATAGTAACAGGACTGAGGGAATGGCTTCAAGCTTCAAAAGGGTGGGTTTAGACTGGATATGAGGAAGAAATTGCTCCCTGTGAGGGTGGTGAGGCCCTGGCACAGGTTGCCCAGACAAGCTGTGGCTGGCCAACCCTGGCAGTGTCCAAGGCCAGGCTGGATGGGGCTCTGAGCAACCTGGGGCAGTGGAAGCTGTCCCTGCTCATGGCAGGGGATTGGAACTGGGTGAACTTTAAGGTCCCTTCCAAGCCAGGCCATTTTATGATTCTCTGAAACTATCTCAAATGTCACTCTCTGACTAAACACAGGGAAACTTGGGAACAAATGTAGCTAATCTTTCCCACACAGAACCAAGAAATATCAAAAGTTTTATGTCATAACTTCATTCTCATGTGATTTCATTACCAGGGTGCATAGATAAAGGTGGGCAACTGAATCAAAGAGGATCTTTTTGGGGCACCTGTAAGTACTTGTAAAAACAAAAATAACTTGCTTATTTTGCTTCACTTCTAGCTTTAGACACTTTTTCCTACAAGTGTGTGCTGCATTTACACAAATAAGATTCTGAAACCAGGGGAAGAAACACCCCTTAATCCTTATCTGAAACACCAAAGGACACAGCTGAAGGATACCCTATCTTCTGCTTTCTTTTTGGGTGATCTTGTAAAATGGAAATTGTGACTGTCTTGTTTCCCTGTGCTGCCCTAAGGCACCCTTGTCACTCCTTCCTAGAGGAAAAGGGGAACAAATGTCCAATACTTCTCTGTCCATGTTTAGCAAGCCTGCTTGGCAGAATTTGGGGTCTCCTGCAACATCCCAAATAGCCTAGAATGGTTCTGCTTTACAGCCTGTAACACAAAAGGAATGTTTTTTGATGATGTAATTGCTTGGCAGTTTTAACTTCCTTTCAAGTGTCTTTGATATTCCAGACCCCTTGTCTGCTGCAAAGGAAGCCTAGATCCTCTCCCAGTAGCCCCAGCAAACTCAGCAAGCAGAAGGTGATTTCAGAGCAGTGTTTAGGTGGCCTGATTCATTACTTTTGCAATGCCTGAAGCTGGCAGTGCTGGCAGCCCTGGAAGCCATGCGTTGGTAACTTGCCAGGCAGTTTCAGAATGGCTTGTGTGGACATAACAGGAAGCCTGGTAGTAGCACATGTTCAGCTGAATTGTCCAGTATGAGTTTTTCACCTTTGACTTCCATTAAATTCCAGGAAAAGCCTCCTGTGTTGGAGCTGCCTAGAAACCTGTGGAGATATGCCTGCAAATTGGCTGTTGGTGCATTGAGTCTCGTGCAAAATGTGGGAGATGTTTTTGCTTGGGCTGTTGCAATTAACACATTGCCTGTTTCTGGAAGGCAGAATCCTGGAAACTGGGTGTTGGGAAAGGCAGAAATTAGTATGGTGGGAGAATGGAGCCTGAATGTTACAACCTGTGTGTCACAACCATGGCACTCCTGTGTTTCCAAATGTGAATTAATTAGAAAGTCAGGGTTTTGGTATCTGGGATAAGTGTCAGAAAAAGCGTTGAGTTTTTCAAAATAATAATGCACCCCCTCCCCACCCCCAAATTTATTAATTTTAATCATGGTAGTGTTTTATCTTCAAGTGGCTGCCTCAGGTTTAATTTCTTTTTCTCTTATTTTAAAACAAATGGGAGAAAGAGTGGAAAAGACAAAGGAACAACATCTGAGGGAAAGCTGCTTCTTAAACCTTGTCTTTACTTGCTTCTATTTCTCATTCTGCTTAGCAGTGGGAAAGTATTTTCACTTCCCACTCCACTTGCCTCCCAAACCCTCATGTTTCCTCTGAGAAATTGTCTGTGTGGGAAAGTTTTAAACATGAAAGTCAAGGGATGATTTTATACCAAGGTTAAATTTTGTTTTAACTACCCATGTGAGCACTCTTGTTTTGCTACAAGCTTTTTGCCCCCCCCCAAATGATGGTTTTTCTTTTCCTCTTTTAAGCTCAGTTTACAACACTGGAAACTGATTAAACTGAGCTGGAAAAGGTTGTACTTAAAGGAGTCAGGGACTTACAGAGTTACAGCTACATATCTAGCAGATAAAGCTTTCCTGCTCAGACAAGCCCTCACTATTTCATCTTAGCTGTTTGTTCGGTTTTTTCCCTGGGGAGGTCTAAAAAGTGAAAATAAATAATTTACTCCAATGATTTCACTTTCCAAAGCACCATCTTTTTGTCTTCCATTTCAGCTTCTTTGAAAATGAGGAAAATAGGTTAAATTCAAAACGTCCTTTTTCGCTTTCCTAATGAAAGATCATCTTTCCACAAACTTTGAAGTAATGTTAAATTTTGGCCTTTTCAAAGTTATTAGTTATTTAATCCCCTTAAAGGAAAGATCATTAGGTTGACCAGAATAAAGATGCTCTGTTGTAGGAAGGCTTTGTTTGTAACACTGTGCTCTGTGGGAAGGGAGATGGCAGAAGATGCTAGAGCTGCTCACAAAGCAGGACTTTTGCCTGTACATCTGTTAAATTCATTGTGAGACCTGCAAACCTTCAAAACCTCATTAAAACTGCATCTCTCTCCAGCTGTTAATACGAACATGGGCTGTCACTTCAAAAGGGATTCTAGAAATCCTGTCAGCTGATACCACTCTGTGCTGTCCTTGATGGCAAAAAGAGCTAGTGGCTGAAGTTTTCTGGCAAAGTCTTCACTGTTGTTTTGGTTTTTTCTTTCCTTCTGCCATTTTCTTGGTCAAATGGAGAAGTCTGAGCAGGGCTGAGGTTTGCACAAACCCCAGGGCAGGACAGAGGCTGGTGTGCCAAGTTCCAGCCTGGTGTGATTTTTCCAAAGGGGGTGGGATATGTACCAAACAAGGATCACAAGGCTTATAATGGCCAGGTTGACTGACAGGACCTTATTTATGGAGCCTGCTGCTGCTCCCAGGCCCAGCCTTTGCATTCAGCCAGCCTTGCTGCCTTCCCACAGCAGGTTCTCAAACCAGTTGCTGTAATAACCCTAAAATGGTTTGAGTTTTACTCAATGGGCTTGGTTTCACCTGGCTGTCAGGTGATGTGACACTTTGGGACAGAGATCTCTTCCCCTGGCACCAGCCCCAAATGTGGCTCACAGCTCTCAGCTAAACCCAGCTCTGTCCCTCCACTAACACAGATGCTGCTGCCATTGCTCTGTCTTTGTGTGAGATGGTTTCTGAATTCTCTGCTGGAAAGAAGGAAAAAAAATCACATTTCCATGTGATCAGCTGTGGATCTTCTCCTAAGTGAACTCAGTCATGCCTAGAAGTGATGGGGAAGCTGCAGCATTGCCCAGCAGATGGGAGCTGGCTGGGTCCGGGTGTGCAGAGCAGCTCCTTCCCCCTTAGGCACTTCCAGAAGTGCTGAAAACGGAGCAACTGAGCTGTTCTCCCTCCTTCACCTCTGCTTTTTTGTACAGCCAGTCCTAAAGCTCTCTCCAAAAAGCAAATAACAGCAGAACCCCGGTGCCTTTCTGTGTGGCAGAAGCCGAGAGGCTGTTGACTGATGGGGGAAGGAAGGAAATTTACAGCCAGAGCCCTCTCACCAATTTCTCCTCCCAGATGTTTTTCTCTTGATGTCTGTTTTACTTTGGCAATTGACTAAACAAATTGTTGTCTGAGTAGTGCAGCTGATGGAGTCTGGTTTCCTTCAGGTTTTTCTGCAGTTGCCCTTCTTCTGACTTAATGATGTCAGCTTCATTCTCTGCTATATTTTCCACGGGGAAGGGCAGCCAGGAGCTGAGCAGGGCTGCTTTTGGCTTTTCCCTCCCTCAGTGGGGGCATGGTTCTGAATTTCTGTCCTTTAGCCAACTTCTAGTTTTCAAAAAAATCTTAACATAATTTTCAAGGCATCCATAAGATCCCTCCCTCTGCAAATGCTCTAACCTGGCTAATAATGGTATCAGGCATTTCTGGCTGGGGAGAGGACCAGGTTCTTGGAGGGGACAGGCTGCAATTGCACAAGCTTTGTTTCCTCACGGCACCGAGGTGGAAGTCAGTCCCTGGAAGCCTGTTTTGTAAAAAGGCCCCTTGTTTTCTGCATCCCTTGGAGCTGTCTGGATGAGCTGCCCCTGCTATTGCTAAAAGCACTTGAGCGGAATAAAATTCCATATCCTCAGCAAAGCACTTGAGGCTGGGCTGCCTCAATTGCAAAGGAGTAACAAAAAGAGGGGAAGAAAGCATGGTATCACTTTAAAATAAAGGACTTTCTATGATAGCTAAAGTAGTGTTTATGTTCACTCTTGACAATGTTTACAGCTTCCTTTTCAATGGATTGCCCTGAATTATGAGTGGGATTCAGTTTCTGCCTCTATTTTTTTTCAATTTCTGCCAATTGTCCTTTTGTAGGTGAAGTTAAGTGTTGCCCAGAAAATCACAGCTCAGGGCAAGTGTTGTCCTGTGTGTGAAAGCAACGACTGAGACCTCTACAGAGAGGCAGCTGCGACTGTGCTTTCATCTCTTTCAGGAATTATATGATTTATCAGTGATGAAGACAGATAGGGGATTGAAAGTAATCCCTAAATATTTAATATGTGAGCATTAAAGACAACCAATTTGTCAGATTTTAGAGTGGGTTGAGACTTGCTCCAAGGCCCTGGTAAATGTGTGCATGACTCATGTTGAGGTGCTCCAGGGTTTTTATGGAAGCTTATCAGTATAATAGGGAGAAAAAAAGAGGGGTGGAAAGGCAACTCTTGAGGTTTTGAGTGAGTTTAACAGAGGGAAAGTGCAGGAGCTATAAATTGTGTTGAACTTGGGGGATGGAGAAAACTAAACCCATTTAGTTTGTATAGATGCCCTGTGCCTGAAGTGAAATTATACATTAAACAATGCAAAAAGCTTTGAGCTGAGCTTTGTAGCTGCTCTTATAAAACACAGCAGAGGTTTTTGTGTTTTCACAGCCAGGTCTCAACAGCAGGTTTTGGTGCTGTAATAAGGCATTTGATAAACTAGCTAAGATTTTAGAAAAAGTTCAAGCTCCTTCCTTGCAGTCCTTCAGAGCTTCTGCAAACTAAAATATCTATTTAAAGTCCTAGCTCTGGATCTAGAAGCCTTACTTCAGTCACTTATTTCTGCAAATATTAGTCTGGCTATTTGGTGTTTTTTTCTTTTTTTTTTTCCTTTTTCCAGGCTGTTGTGCCTGGATGCTTTTATTTGCATACATAATGCCTGTTCTTGCAACAGCCCCTGCTCTGGAAGTTGCCAGGGTAACACTTTGTCTGTTTCCCTTTGAAAGCAGGATGAGAGTGGCACCTCGACCTCCTGGCTGGGTGCTGGACCGGGAGCCAGCAGAGCTGGGCTCCATCCTGCCTTGGCTGCTGGCTCTGCCTTTGCCTGAGGTGCCCTGGGCAGGAACCAGCAAAGCCTTTCAGTGGTTTCATTTATTTATTTATTATTTGTTTGTTTGTGTGCCTGTTGTTGGGCAGCCACCCAGTCCCTGCCTAGCAACCTCTGGCATCCACAACATTTACTTAAAGGACTCTTCCCACATCCAAGGGCTTCCCTCACACCTCGCTGTCCACCCCTGACCCCAACTCCCCTTCCCACATCCCAGAGGGACCCCGGGCCTCCCTGCTTCCCCCAAACTCCTCTGTAGCTCCTGCCATTTGCCTCTTGGTGTCTCCATTTCCCTTCTGACCCCAGGTTTGCCCTGCTGACTTCAGGAGTGGCTGTCACTGTGGCTTCACTTCTGTTGATCTGTAATTGCCACCAAGCTGTTGGGCAAATGTTGACATTTTTCAGGACCAGCTGCTTGGAGAATCTCAGGATGGTTCTTCTGTTACTGAAACTCACAAATGTTTTCTCTTTTTGTTTCTACCTACTTTCCTATTTCTCAAATATGCCTGTGCATGTCAAAGCAGCGATGATCAGCTTGCATGAAATAAATTAGCCTAATACTGCTTGACATCACTATCTTTAGCACATCCACCAAAAACACCTAAAGAGAAGGGCTGGTCTTGGTTTTGCTAGGATTTTCATTTTTCGTTGGTTTGTTTCTGGAGTTTTTGGTTGGGGTTTTTATTTGGTGGTTGGTTGATTATTTGTTGTTTTTTAGAGAAATGTTTTAAGCTCACCCTGCAGACCAGAGGCAGAGCAGGACTGTAGGCAGGTGTCCTGGGCTCCCTCTGATCTCACTCCTCAATGGATCTTTCACTGCTCTGGCTTTGGGTCTGAGAGAAGTTGAAGCTGTTTATCTACAAAAAAGAAGGTTGTGTGGAGACCTCACAGCATCTTCCAGGATCTGAAGGGACCCACAAGGAAGATGGAGAGGGACTCTGCATCAGGAGCTGGAATGACAGGACAAGGAGTGATGAGTTAAAATGGAAAGAGGGGGAATTTGGGCCAGATGTATGGAAGAAATTGTTCCCTGTGAGGGTGGTGAGGCTCTGGCACAGATTGCCCAGAGAAGCTTCCTATCCCTGGAAGTGTCCAAGGCCAGGTTGGACAGGGCTCTGAGCAAGCTGGGATAGTGGAAGGTGTCCCTGCCCATGACAGGGTGGGGTGGAATGAGATGATTTTTGAAGTCCCTTCCAACCCAGGCCATCCTGATGTCCTAAGCTGAGTCTGTGGGAGCAGGCCACTGAAAAAAGCCGTTTATCTCCCAGCTCCGTTTCTGTGTGTGTGCCAAGTGATAACTGGGGGGAAGAGGAGCCCAGCCCTCCCGATGCCCGTTTGGTCCATGACTGACAGATTTATGATAGGCTGCAGTTTCCTCCGTTTGTCCGGCAGCGAGTGGCAGGGCTGCGCGATTGCGAGCCGGCCTTCCCCACGGAGAGCGCTTCCAGCTGGATCTAGGGCACAGGAAATGATCTAGCCAAGGCCTTTTGGTGACAATTAACAGA
>NW_005054414.1:2362976-2370770 GCF_000277835.1 Geospiza fortis | reverse complement strand
TAACTTATTTTTCTTTGTCCTCTCCCTCAGAACGTTTTTATAGCAAGCCCTAAGTGGCTGTGGAGAGGCACTGGAGGTGGGTGGTTACAAATATTTGATGAGTGTGTCATGGATAAGGTTTATTTCTGCTGAAAGTATGATTATTTTTTTAATCTACACCTCCTTAGTATTTTACTCGATGACCAAAGCAACCTAGAAATTTATTTTTCTTCTGAGATGGTCAAGTCCTAAAACCCAGCCCAGTTTGGCCTCAGGCAAGGAAGAGTTATTGTAAGTGCTTGTTTTGCCAAGAAGAGCAAGGGGCTCGAGTCCTGGGGTTACCAAGGTAGTATCAACTTGGGAGAAAATGCTTCAACCCCCTCCTCCCCCCAGTTTCTGTAATGCATTCCTGTGTGTGGCACCTCTCTTGAAAAGAGGGAAAATAAATATTTATTTGTGGTTGCATGGGATTATCTGTCAAAAGAATGAAAATACTGGTGTGAGGTATTCTCCCTCAGAAAGCTTTTAAGAGTTGCCTTAGATAGAATGTTTGAAACCAAATACCTTTAGTTAAAGCTTCATGGTCTTCAGATCTGAGGTTTTGTTTTTTACCATGGGTGAAAAAACAGAACCTGAAATCCTTGGTATTCGTTGTTCTTGTAGAAAAGGAGGAGAAAAATAATTTTTTTTGAAGAGTTGATACACATAGGGATTAACCAACTCTGTTTTCAGTAGATAAATTACAGCTCAGAAAATTAAAGTGAGATGAATATTTGTCTTTGGGAATTTGACACCTGTAAACAAAAAACCCTTTGTTTTGAGAGCTTAAGGTGCTGCTGTAGGATTTGTGCTGGATTTATGCTTGAAGACTTTTCTCCAGCAGCTTTTATTGCACTGGATCCTCCAAATTGGGGTTTACTAGAGAAGGGTAAACGAGGGTGAAGCTGGTGTCTTAAAAGGGGTCAGGATTTTTTGCTGGGTTGTTCATGTTGTCAGGGGCTCTTGCAATGAAGTGCAATGTGGGAAAAGGGCCTTTCCTTGCCTGAGCAGCGAGCAGAGCACAGGCAAACTGCTTTTATCTGCTGTGCAGCTGGTTTGAATACTGACAGCTCGGACCTTTTGATCTGCCACAGCCTGGCTGCTGGTTTTGCCTGTGCAGGAGCAAGCCCAGGAGCAGAGAGTGGAGAAGGAAAACTGCAGTGGTCAGAGGATGGAAAACAGGCAAGTGATGAGACCATGGAAAATACAGTAAGAAAGTGTAGGAAAAATGGACAGTCTGGAAGAGTCAAACATTGCAGTGGTACAGGAGAGGCTGCGTCCTCATCTGTACTTTTGTGACTTCTGTCCAGAGGCAGCTTGGGCTTCAGCTAGAAAAGAGTGTTTTCTTTGTAAGTATGCAGAGATTTCAATAATATTGGGGAGCAAAACACCTTCTAAGAGGAAGTTATTTTTTGAGCTTCAGAAATCATCTTGTAAGAATCCCCTCTGTGCTTTTGCAAAAGTTCCTGTGCTCCTGTTTCCCTCCCCCACCTGTGTACAGGCAGGTGAGGAAGGACTGGAGTCTTGCTTGTTTGGTTGACTGCATTTTTGGTTTTGAATCAAAGAGTCTACATAAACCTCTCTGTGTCTCCTTGATATGCATTAGTGTTGGCCCCACAGCAGGCAGGGTGAGCACAGCAGCCCTGCCTCACCAGCACACAACAGGCATGTGAAAAATCAAGAGGAAATCTCTACCTTGAACCCAGGCATTAAAGAAATTGTGCCCTGTGAGTGTGGTGAGGCCCTGGCACAGGGTGCCCAGAGCAGCTGGGGCTGCCCCTGGATCCCTGGCAGTGTCCAAGGCCAGGCTGAACAGGGCTCTGAGCAATCTGGGATAGCGGAAGGTGTCCCTGCCCATGGCAGGGGGATGGAACTGGATGATCTTTAAGATCCCTTCCCAAGCTAAATTATTCTACAATTCTATGTAAATCCTAAATACTTCCACTAGACCCAGCTGCTGCAGGGCAGATACTGGGGACATGTAAACCCATGCTACCTCAAAACCAGGGGCTCTGTGATCCCCTGGGGATAACTGGAGATGGAGCAGGTCTGCAAATGACTGTGTGCAGCAAGGCTGGTCCAGGCACAGCCCACACAATGAAATGATGCTGAAAATGATGTGTCATCTCACATCTTTGCAGAGAACCTGCTGGTGGGTGAGGGAAGGGCCACTCCTGACTCAAGTCAGAAACCCCAATTCCCTCAATCCCCCATTTGCAGCACTGGCTTTCAAGAGCTGTGCTAATTGAGGGGCTGCTCTGTGATGGGTTAACCACACTGTTTTTTATTTCATTGCCTCTTTTTTAAAGGAGGCTGACAATGTCTTGTCCTCACCCTTGGCTTGGTGGAAGAAGGAAGCTGAAAGAAGGAGGTGATCTGGCAAAGCCAACAGCTGCTTGAATGCTCCAGGCCTGTCTATGCACATCCTTGCTCCTGAATTCCTAGGGTTTCCAGAGCAGCTAGCCAGAATGCTGAAAAAGCTTTCTCTTTAATCTCTTGATCTCCACTGTGTTTTTGCCAGTGCAGGTAAAACAGAGGCGCACGCTCCACTACCGGTGTTTCCACCAGGGTAAACAGGAGAGTCTCAGTAATTACTGAGAACGATCTGAGCGAAACATCTTGTCTCTACAGCTGGTTCCTGGGACACAGGAGAGGGCAGGGCAGGCACACTTGACCTGCCAGGTATCACCAGTGCCTCTCTCTAGTCAAACAACAGAAAAGGAGATTCATTAATTCTCTTTGCTCCAGCTAAATTCCAACTCAAATGTGAGCAGAAGTTTTGTTTGACAGGTTCAGGTTTGAACCTGGGAGTTCAAACCCGCGGGAGTGGTGGTGTGGGTCCCTGTGCTTTCACAGATCCATTTAGTACACACATCCTAAATTCATGAGGTGGTTCTCCCCAGGCTGCAGCTTTGCTTCAGGAGCTGGCAGGCCACAGCCCTTGGCATCACTTCAGCTCTCACTTGTGGTGTTACAGAAAATGGTGAGATGCTCCAGTGTTCGCTCAGGTCCAACCCTTGGAATAGGACACCACCTTTAATAACCCTCAGAGAAGGCTCTACTGTTTTATTTTTTCAATTTTAATTTTAAGTGAAGAGACAACCTAGCTGAAAACCAAGAGGATGACATGATATTAAGGAGTGGAATTTGGCATGCAGGTTACAAACCAGTCTGAATCCCACTGCATGAAAATGTTCAACAATACTGCAGAGCCTGACTGCTTCCTCTCAGGCTTCAGCTGGGGCTGAGGACAAATCCCAAGGAGAACTCTGTCCATTAGTAGCAACGAGACTCTCCCTCCATGTGTGTGTATATATATATACATAGGAATATATATAATATGTATGTGTGTGTATATATATATATATATATCTATATCTCCTCACTTTGCAAGCTCCATGCCAAACTTGTTGTAGCTTGCCTTATAAACTTAGACTTTCTAAACACGTCAAGTGGAACTAGCACCAGAAATACTAAAACCAGCTAAAGTTTAGCCATTTTTTTCAGTAGTGACAGGAATGCAAGAATGGGGACACCTGGTGATTCACCTGGCTCAGAATCCTCTCCCCCAGCAGTGGCCAGGGATGGGAGCCTGAGGAGAGACAAGAACCAGGTACGTGTGCAGTGACAAATCCTCCAGACAATTCAGGGAATCCACGAACTGGATAAGGTGTCTCTGGTCCCCCCACGACGTCTCTCCTTGGGAGAAGGAGCCATGTGGATGTGCTGCCTGTTGAGCCTTTGGTTGGTTCTCTGAGTGGTTCCTCTCTGTGGCTTCACTCTGCACCTCTGAGCTGCATTATCAGAGCTGTACAAGCATCAGTCCCTGGAGACCATCCACATGCCAATGCTGGTGTGGCAGACTGCTGGAGAACATCTGTGCACTTAATGTTGTGGGTTTTATTGTTTTGGAGGGGTTTTTTTGTTTGTTTGCTAGCTCTGTTTTTTAATAGAAGTTGGTTTTATCATGAGCTCTGGGCCAACTTTAGGTTCATGTGGTGGACTAGAGCCTGTCTCTGGTTTGCTCCTTATTTTTCTCCTGGCAGGAGAAAAGTGCTAACCTTTAACAACTCTTGCACCACTTTGTTGCTGAGCACTGGGACTATCCTGTTAGGCAGTCTGGAAAGGACATTCCCCCTCTTCCAAGGGTTTAGCTGGCTGCAGCCCAGGAGAGCTCCCCAGCAGGAGTGATTTGAGGAAAGGCTGGAAGAAACATCTGTCTCATCCGCCCAGGACAAACACGATTTGCAGCAGGTTCCTGTTTCTAGACACCTCAGCCAGTGTAATTTTGGGTTGGTCAGAGACAGAGCAGTTTTTGGGAGCTGGGAAGGAGGAGGGAGCTTCATTTTTAGACAGTCCTTGGATCTGCAAGAGGCTTCCTATGTATGTCTGTGTATGTAGGATTCTCATCTGTTGAGCAGGTAGTAAATAAGTGTAATTGAGCACGAGGAATGCAATTATTTGGACTTTGTCTACATTAGGAATATTCTCCAGCTGGGAGTCCAAGATTTCTTTCTCTCCATCTTCTCCCATGCCTGAGGCCAGGTGGTTTTGGATGGATGATGCCGCAAATTTGAGGCAGAGGCTGGAAGCTGACTCCTCAAATGCAGTGCTCAAGGTGTTTGGTGAAGCAGGGGAGACTAAATTACCACAGAGCTTATTTACCATCTTAACTGGCCACATCTTAGAGGACGTGTTGCTGTTAGAAACAAATGTTTTTGAACCATCATCAATAAATGCCGTAAAGTAAGTGGCACAAGCCAAATTACTTTCCACTCCAAGTCATATTTGCTTCCCTTTTTTTCCTGTGTCTAATCCAAGCCATGACTAGTAATGCCTCCCTCTCCCAAACAGCTGTCACATAAGTGTAATGTTTAAGCTTGTTGCAGAGCAGTCTGAGCTTGCCTATCCTGCCTGCCATCACCTCCCTGCAAGTTTGGAGCTATTGTCTTACCCCCAGGACTCCTGGGAGGAAGCACAGAAGTGGCTCCTTTGTGGATGTGGAATTTTCATGGTTCTGCAGGTCCAGAAGCAAGGACTTGTGCTGTGGAGCTGGTGGGCTGGAAAAGTGAGTGCCAGGAGTGTAATTGTCAGTTTGTTTGTGGGTTTGCTGCATCTCACTGTGAAGGTCAAGCAATGATGACTTGTGGGACATCACTCTGGTTCTGGCCTTGGTTTCATGCACACAGATTTGGGAGGGAAGAGAAAAAAGCCCTGCACAAAACACTTTCATATCAGTAAACACAAAATACTGCGCAAAAGTTGAACTTCTGTTTTGGAGACTGGGGAGATCTTCAGGCAGCACAGCACCCCTAGGGGGAGATTGTGTGTGATACTAAAAAATAAATTAAGAACCTCATGTTGGGGCAATCACTCTCCCCATCTTGGGGAAATTTTAGTTCAAGCCCTTTGCAGTGGTGTTACAAAGCATAATTATATGACTTGAGGTGCTGTTAGATAGATGCAAATCTTCTTGCTGTTAGATAGATGCAAATCTTCTATCTCTCCATTTAATCAGTTATTTGTTTGCCATTTGGGTACAGAAAGTACTTTGTTTAAAAATTAGCTGAATACAATTCCAGTAAGAGCATCAGTGGGAAATAATGAAAAGTAGCTGATTTACTACTAGTAAAGAGCATCCAAGAGCTCCCTGGTGCATCTCATTTACTCTGAGATTTATGCAATACACAGTCAGCTAATTCCACACACAAGCAAGCCATGCATAGCTCCTTGTGTTCTCTGTTTATGCCTATTTATCTTTAAGTGTTCTCTGTTTATGCCTATTTATCTTTAACTTTGTTAGAAACACAAAAGCTGCCTCTTTTAATTGCTGGGTGTTCCCTTTCATTTGAATCCTACTTTTCATTTTTTGTGGATATCTCTTTGCTGTTAACATTGTTGTGTGTTGTGTGGTACACTGGTACTTTTCTGGAAATGGGTTGTAAAAATTTTGCAGCAAGTTCATAGATTTTGTTCAGGGAATACAGATCATCCTTGTTGTAGCAGTGAGCTGATGTGTGATGATATGGAGTTCATGAGCAGCAGAGGCCATGTGTGCACACACATGGGAGTCTGGGATAGAGCAGTGGGCACCACATCCAGGTGAGAAACTTGAATAAAAGCCCACTGAAAATGGGGAACGGTTTTCTGTGCTTCAGGGGCTGAACAATACAGGCACTGAGGTGCAACAATACAGCCCTCACCTGAGGTCACATGTAAAGGGGAAATTGCTGCCTGGTGTGTGCGGGATGTGCATCGTGCGGAGGTCTTAATGACTGGCAAGGGCTCTGAGGTAGAAGAATAAATATTAACTGTGAAAAACAAATGCCAATTATTTGCCATCTGAAAGAAAGTAACTCCTTTTTCTGCAGAGTAATGTGTGCCATCACTTTAGAGGGAGATGAGGGATGGTACCTGCCAATAAGCAGCAAACACTGCCCTTCCCAAAGTCCTGCACCTCCCACCTGAAGGAGATCACTCTCTGCCATGTGTGTGACACCCTTTCAGTAGGGGTTGTCACCTTGCAACATAAACCCTGTCAACTTAAGCATCAATAAAGGAATCATGCTTCCGTGCTAGCTGTGAAAATAGGAACAAAAACTTTAACACAAAATGAGTCACAGCAGTCCCTCCTGGGGTTCCTCACCACGTGCAGAACTTGCTGGAGGAGAATTCACCATGGAGGAATATCCTGTGCCTGACCTGCCATAGCCTGCTCCCTCTGGGCTTTCTGCCTCTGCTTCTGTGGAGTTTCTGAGCAGCTGCTTCGATGAACAGATACTGCAGCTGATGGGGATGATCTGTGGTAAGAATCTGTTAATTCAAATTTGTCTGTAGAGGATAACATCAGTCACTCAAGCCTGCATCCTCTTTTTCAATGGGATGGGTTTAAAACAAATATTCTCTCCAAGCCCTGTTGTATCCCTGGGATTTAAGGTGTGGGATCCAGCAGATCCTAGTGCCAGGATTTCCCAGTGGTTTGAGCACTAACTTGGGACTTGGAGACACTACCACTGTGCCATTGGATTCATCATGTATGCCTCTTTCCAAAAACATTTGAGATTCAGAGAGGAGAGATTTTCAAAGGCAGATAGCCAAGCTAAGAGCCAGTGTCTCACTGATCTCTGCAAGTGCTTCAGCTGGGTCACAAAATTAATAAATCTTCCTACATGCCTGCTTCTCAGTGGCTTAATTCATAAATATCTCCTCAGATCTCTCAGTTCTTCCATTCCTCACCTGTGCTGTACCCTACCTCAGGTGATTAACAGTTTGCTTTCTCACATGGGGTTTGTCAAGATATGTTCATTAATGTGGTTTCATTAATTATGTACGGTGGGAACGGGGGATAAACCAGTTTTTCAGATGAGATGGCCAAGAGAAAACTTTTATCTCTCAAAATACACTGAAAGATTCTTGGTGCTGGGGGGGGGCTGCTTTTCTCCATGGCTTCCAAAATCCCCTGTGCTTGTTGTTCATAGCTCACGTGCATGATCCAGGGGCTGGAAAGGAGGAATGAAAACATCAGGAAGCAGTAGCAGCCAGACATGACCTGTCCCTGCCAGGGAAGGATGGAGTGGCCTTGTGGCTGTTGCAAAGATTGAAAACAGGAGGTACAGGGGTGATGGGGAGGAAGAGCTGAGCGAGGAATAAATGAGAGCTTGGCAGCATGTTCTGGGAGCAGGAGTAGGCTCATCCCAGCATGAGAGTGCTGCAGGAATGGTGCCTTGCTGGTGCGTTTCACTGTCACAGAAATGGCACCGAGGGCCAACCACATCC
>NW_005054414.1:2359321-2362966 GCF_000277835.1 Geospiza fortis | reverse complement strand
TCACAGAAGCATTTGCCTGTTCCCCTTTAACTCTACCAGCCAGCTGCCAGGGAGGCAGAGCAGGAGATTTCTACAACCTCTGGTTGCCACGGGAAGTGTTTTTCTCCTAGACGTCAGAAACCAAATTGTACCACGAGGGGAAAATTGATAGAAATCAGCATTTTCCCCCTTTTTGTCTTTACACTCTCATTTTCACATTAACAATCTTTCTAATTAACTTGTGGGTGAGTGTCCATCCAGCCTGCCCTGATGTGATCCACTCCTGTACCTCATGTGCCTGTTCTTGGTGCTTGCAGCTGTTGAGTAATTACTGTGCACCAGGCAGGACATCTCCTGTTGGTGTTTTTATGTCCCTGCCACTGAAGAGGTGGCAGTTCCCATCCTGGTTGTGAAACAGAGGTGCTGATTGTGCTGATGTCAGAGGACAGGCATCACTTTTATGTTATCCATCTGTTTTCAACTAGCACCTTAACGTCTCTGCAGATCACCCAGGAGATAATGTCAAGTGTAGTGCTAAATGTATCCATGTGCATTTTAAATGCTGGGCTTTACTAGCTATCTCCAGCAGTTTCTTTGCCTGTGACATGGTAACAATATGCATTTCTTCTGTTCTTTTAAAGCAAAATCCAGTTTCACTGGTAAAATAATTAATCTGCTGCTAACTTTTCCTTTCTTGGGTGGACAAAATAGAAATGGTGGGTGATGGTTCAGCTTTTTTAATGTACTCGTTTGTGGTTAGCTGTGGATTAGTTAAAATCTAATTTCCTAAACACATTCATATTCCTAACTTCCACTGCTGCAGAGATGCAAAACATCTTGCAAGAGCTGTTGAGAAATAAGAGGTTATTTCACTGACTTAGGTGAAGTCCACTGAAACAGGGATTTATTTCATCAAACATCCACATCACGGATCTATTTAAATCCTATGATGCCGGAGGATATGAAATTGCATGTCTCAGCTTTTCAGGATTCAGCTGTTCTGCTAGCTTTTGTTGTGCTTAAGGAAGACACACAAATGAGGAACATATTTAAAAACTACCCACGAAATAAATGCAAACAAACCCCCTCCAGTTCTCAGGGACAAGGCACAAATATAAAGCAGTTGTTTTCTGACTCATGTCTTACACCTTTAATGCAATGTTAAATACTGGTAGGGGACAAATGCACAAGGCATTCCTAAATGAAAGAGCAAATCAGGTATTTCCATGTGATTAGTATGCAGGTTTCTATTTTTTTTTTCTTAAGTTCTAGATAAATTTAGCAGTTCAGCATTCAACATACTTTTAGATAAGATTTTTGTTTCAACCCACTGCATTCTGGATGGGTAGGACGAGAGAGACTCCAGTCTGGGGAATCCAAACATGCTGTAATGTTTTGATGATGTTCATAATTCCATATTAATTTATAAAAAAACCACCAAAATTGTTTCTCCTTTCTTATTCTTACTCGAGCTCTAATTTCCTGGTCACAGCTGGACTGAGATGACAGAAATACTTTGAGAACATCTCCCACATAGGGCACTTCCTTCAACTAAGCACAAAATCAGTTTGAAATATTGGTGATGTGAACCTCAAATCTTGGTCCATATTTGCCATCAAAGACATTTTCTGTCTGCTTGGAATCACAGCCCAGTCATTTGGCTGTGCTAATTAAATAATTCCATTGTGTCCTGGAAAGTAATCCGCATTTGGGAGAGGTAAAAGTAGAAATGAACCTGGAAAGAGCCAGAACCAATCAGAGATGAGGGCATGCAAAGCTGAGACAGGCAAAGGGGATTTCTTGGACCTCCCCATCCAAAAAATCTTGAGACACAGTGGCCAGTAGAATTCCTGATCTCTAATTTTCCCTTCCAAACAGATTTCTGAGAAACATCAATTCTTGGGGTGAGGGAGAGGAGTGATGGCTTTAAATGGGCTTTAATGACTACAGACCTCCCTAAATTACTCCTCTGGAAATGCAGTGGCAACTACCCAAAGCCTATTGACTTGTGTTCCCCTCCCTAAAATGGTATTTTCAGTTTATTTTACCCATCTGAAAGCTAGAATGGGCCTGAGGTGAAGGTATGTGGCCCCTGCTCTCATGAGGGAAGACTGGTTCTCCTGAAAAAAAACTGGTTTTCCTGATGTTTCCTTGCCTGAACATGGACCAGAAAGAGAAATGCACTTCATCCCAAGGTTAGAAATGCTGGTGTGGCCTAGGAAGGATGGGCCTGGTGGCAGCTGCTTGACCAAAACTGATCACAATTCCCCCCACCCCGCCACTCTGGTAATATTTAATGTGCTCCAAAAAAGAAAAAAGCTGTCCACAGCCTTCTTTTTTCACTCTAAACATGGCTAGTATGCTGGTGAAAGGAGACAATTCTGGCAAAAAAATAGAGCTGTATTTATTTTGCAAAAGCTTTTCAGAAAGGAAAAAAATTGTTGATCAGAAAAAACCATCAAAAGCACAAGCCTTTTTAAGCAGTCCTGAAGTGTAAAGCTTCCACGGGTTTGAAGCATCTTTTCTGAGGCTCTGCACAATAAAATTAGGAAAGGTAGTGAGGTATTCCTCAGGTATGCTTTCCAAGCTCCATGTCCGCAAATAAACTGCAGCCATACAGAAATTACAGATATTTTTCACTTCTTTAGTTAGTTGCTAACAATTGCCACTTTATCCAGCTTGGAAATACAGCTGCATTATTTTAGACCTCTTACTAGAACTGTTGTTTTTCTTAGACTTTACTGTGGAAATTTTTGCAAAACATTCTCAATTTTGGAGTTGAAAAAAAAAAAAAAAGGCAACATTGAGTTCATGTAAAATATTGCTTGCATGGTTTAAGATATATTTAATTTAATGTGCTCCAAAAAAGAAAAAAGCTGTCCACAGCCTTCTTTTTTCACTCTAAACATGGCTAGTATGCTGGTGAAAGGAGACAATTCTGGCAAAAAAATAGAGCTGTATTTATTTTGCAAAAGCTTTTCAGAAAGGAAAAAAATTGTTGATCAGAAAAAACCATCAAAAGCACAAGCCTTTTTAAGCAGTCCTGAAGTGTAAAGCTTCCACGGGTTTGAAGCATCTTTTCTGAGGCTCTGCACAATAAAATTAGGAAAGGTAGTGAGGTATTCCTCAGGTATGCTTTCCAAGCTCCATGTCCGCAAATAAACTGCAGCCATACAGAAATTACAGATATTTTTCACTTCTTTAGTTAGTTGCTAACAATTGCCACTTTATCCAGCTTGGAAATACAGCTGCATTATTTTAGACCTCTTACTAGAACTGTTCTTTTTCTTAGACTTTACTGTGGAAATTTTTGCAAAACATTCTCAATTTTGGAGTTGAAAAAAAAAAAAAGGCAACATTGAGTTCATGTGGAATATTGCTTGCATGGTTTAAGATATATTTATTTTAAATAACTGCTGCATATTGCTGATGCTACATCCACTCTGTAGCCACTGCTATTGTGTCAGCCAGTATTAATGAGAGCACTCAAAACACAATTGCCTTTTAATTACAGTCACTGTCCTCTACAGGAGGCTTTCCTCCCCTCCTTTTATGGTGATGATTCACTTTTTCCCCTGTGATTTCAGGGTTCTGAAGTCTCAGGACAGCTGGCAAAAGAGAAAATTCAAACAAGGTAAGTGCCCCTTTCTGTGTTTGGTAGGGAAA
>NW_005054414.1:2353604-2359270 GCF_000277835.1 Geospiza fortis | reverse complement strand
CGGCTGATTAACAAGCCCGTGGGGGCTGGCAGGGAGGGCTGCAAGGTTGGAAGCAAACCCGGTGTAGCCGCTGGCACTTGCTCCTTGCAGGAATAGTGAGTTCATTTTTGTGTGCTTCCTGATGCTCGCTCTGTGGTCGGGAGCTGATAGAAGGCAACGCTTCAACTTCCTGAGCCCTCTAAATAAAGCATCCTTTCTCTAGGGCTTGGTTTGCTTGGCTTGGTTGGGTTTTTTTTTCCCCAGAGAAAGGCACATTGTGCTTTCTGCTTTGGTTGGATTTTCGTGTTTGGCTCTTTGAATGGACAGCTTTGGTGGTGGAACAGTTGGAAACTGATTCTAGAGAGGCTCAAGTGTATGGCAAGGGGAAATATCTTCACTGGAATGGCTTGGAGCAGCTCTCAGGAGTTTATTTACATAGCTGCTGTGTCGTGCCACAGCTACAAGGGTGGCCAAGCTTCCTCTTTAATCTAAACTCCTTTTGCTTAAGGTATTAATTCACAAATAGCTTCAGTTTTCTTTATTTCTAGGTTTGTTTCTGTCAAGAGATTATTACGGCAAGGCAGTGATTATTTAAATACTTGAATTAATAGGTATATTAGCTCTTGCAAATTCAGATGTAGCAAAGAGCAAGTCAGACAGCCCCTGTCTGTTCCTTCACACCACAATGTGACCCAGTGTGCCTGGACAGTGAGGATGCAAAGCTCACACCCATTTCCTCATGAAAACCCCAAGAGGTCGTCTGCAAGAGGGTGTTCATTTTCTGATGTTAAGAAAAATGTGTTTCCCTCCAAGGGAAAGTCTTTTACAAGACAAGGTGTTAGGAATTGAGCTGGAATTTCCTGTTCCTACCTAAGCCAGGTTGAATGAAGTAGGTAAACCAGCACTAAATGCTCCATATTCTGGTTTTCTCATTATTCTCAACCAAGTAATGACGCTTACTTTGCATGACTCACTGCTTTATTACATTACTAAATCACATTTATCTCCGTCAGGCCTCTTTTTCCTGGGGTGCTCTGTCGGTGTAATTTTTTTTTTAACCAAATGTTAGATATTTTGTATGGCTCCAACACCAACATATTGTTTGAAACAACATCAGAAAGAGTTAACTCCCACAAGGAGAAAAAAGGGAAAATGAGTCCCCGCAGCTGGCTATCTCTCAAGAAATCAGCTCCTGCTCTGACGTTTGCTACAGGCAAAGTAAAACAAAGCTCTACCAGCAGTAAATCAATTCCTGTGTGCGGGTACTGTCAAAATGAGCTGTTCTGGAGCTCTCTGATCCAACCCATGGGCCAAGTCACGCTGATTTTATACATCCCAGTGTTTTGAAACGCCACTGTGCTCAGGGAAGAGCTTGGCTGGCTCAAATATGAATATCCACAAGGTAATGGGTGTCTTCAGCTGCTGTGGGAAACTTCATTGGGTGCCTTGAAAAACCAGGCCTTCCTCAAGTAAGCTGTTAATTGTGCATTGCTTGAGATAAGTTTATTAAATATACTCCAGCTGCAGATGGGCTTTAAAATCAGAGTTGGATTTTAAATATCAAAATGTCTGGAATGGTTTGTTCTCTATTTTTTTTTCTTTTCCTCTTGTCTATTAAAAGGTTAAGAAACAAACCCAAAGCTCTGAGTCCAAACTTTCATATAGCTTCATGCTAAAGCTCTGGGGTGCCTGCCTGTATTTTGGCCTGCTCCCATCTACATCTATTGTATAAAAACAGTTAAAGGCATTCTTCTCTTCCCCCTTTTCCCCTGCAGCTGGAAGGCACTATCCTCTGCTCTCGAGAAAACAAACATCAATGCTGCCTGTTGTGTAAGCCTCTGGTTGGTTCAGTTTGCTTCTCTGGAGTGGCCCACATATCTGTAACTTCATCCAACAGGGAGGCTGTGTAGGTGCGAGATTAAAACCTTTCCAATCAGACAATTTTCAAATGCACGAAAAGCTCAGCTTCTGCCAGGAGCCTCCCCTGTTTAGACAAGGTGAGCAGGAAATTCAGACATCTTCCTAAGATGTGAGGAGTGAAAAAGGAGCAGGAATAGGATGACATCGGCCTATTTAACTCAGTGAGTTTTTGGAGTCTGAGGACTCTCTAATATTGTGTATTTTCACACCTAAGGTGCATGCTCAGTGCTGCAATGAGGTGTTTGTGTTGAACTCTCTGTGGATAAGCTGCTTCTCCTCTGTGCCTCAGCACTGGAATGAACATCAAAATCTAGCACCTAGACATCAAGGTGAAATTTCCCTGCATTAAAATATAGTCAAATACTTCTATAAAGAGACTTAATGTCAGAGTACCACTGCAGGAATTGCTTGAATATGTTCTTCTCAGAAAATAAGTAATAGACCAGAAATGAGAGTTGAGAGAGGAAGACTTCCTCAGTTTTACAATGTACAGAGGAATATGTGCACAGGGCAGTCTGTCAGCACCAGCTGATGATTCCTGCATCTGGGTCCTGTTGCACAGCAAATCTGTATTCCCAGCTTTGGAACAAAAGATTACCAGAGATAACTGATGGAAAACATATCCCAGTTATTGACTAAGCAGCTCACCTTCACCCTGCAGCTAATTACAAGGTTAAAAACATAGTAAAAATATCCATATTTACCCAAATAACCCATTTGGTGTATTTCTGCTCCAGATAAATTAAGCAATATTCCATTATAATCTCTGGCCCTGTTTTATCTTTTTCTATGTAGACTTGTTATGACAAAATCTCTTTCATTTTAATTAAATTTTTCCAGATACCATCTTCATAAAACTAGCACTCAGAGAGGCATAATCATTATTTTTAATAGAAGAGAGTTAATACTTGTTAAAAATGCTGGAAGATTGTCACTACTTATGTTTCCTGTCTCCAAGGAGAAGAAAAGCAAGGGTTCCTCAGATCTGCTTTTCCAGGCTGATCTTTCTACCAGTTTAAGACCTCAAAAAATGGGTAAGTGCTGGCTCATTTTGAGCACACAAATCACCTGAGATTATTGGAATGTTTCAATGAATGAAGCCTGAATGAAGCCTAAATACTTGACTGCCTTCAGGATGTGACTTTTTCTGCAAAACTGCTGATTTCATAGGACTCAGTTAACAGCTTTCTCTGCTTGGATTGAGATTTCCAGTTCATTCCATGTTTACCACTGGAGAGCTACGAGGTGGCCACTGCATTCAGCTGCTGGCACCATCCTGCCTGAGCCAAGATGAACAAGCCCAGGAGAATGCAGCCTGTGCCTTGATTTCCTTGGGGGGGAAAAGAAGCAAAGAGGGACTGCAAGTATAGGACTCCTATCAGTTTCCAGCTTTGCCATGGCAAGCATATGCCAAATATTTTCTAAAGTGACCCAAATTAACCTTCTTGTTGTGGCAAAACCTGCGGGCCCCTTTCATCCCATGCAGGCAGAACTGTCAAGGACACAGCAGTCCTGCCTCGCTGCTGACAACCCAGAGGCATGTCTCAGGTGCCAAAGGACATTTCAAACAGCCCCAATAACCTGTGTTTAGGCAACAGAGCTGTCCTCTCCTGACAGAATGGTCCCAAATGGGGCTTTGCTCCCATGCACACCAAGGACACACAATCCTGCTGCTTGGCCAAGTTCTGAAGTTCATTCTCAGGAATACTCCTACTGATCTAAGGCATGCCAGGATTTCATTTACTGCTGGGAAATGTGAAACCGCTCTGGCTAAAGTGTCTTAATTAGGCCATTAGAGCCTGGTATAAAATGGCTGAGATAAACAGGGTCAGGAGGGCAAAGGATATTGTCAGTGCATTATAAAGCCCTTGGTGCTCAGCTCAAGCTGTCCAGAAGTACATTTCCATGAAATAAAACCCGGAGCTCTCTGTGTGGTGGCTCCTGGAGGGCCCTGGGTCAATGCTTTTCACCTAGTCAGCACATGGGCAGGGAGCCAGAGCTTCTCTGCCCTCTGCTGCCTTGTGCTGCTTGGACTTTCAGTTTCTAATTCAGCTGTGTTTTAACTTAGTCCAGCTCTGGGGTTTGCTGCGTGTTTGGGGAAGTTTGAAGGGCCTCATCTTTGGTTTTCCTGTCCAAGGGCTGGATCCTGAATGAGGGCTCTGGCACCTGTCCTCTTCATATGGCTTTTCCAGGAAGGATTTAACAACTGTGGTGGCTCCAGGAGACTGAGCTGGAAGAATCTGGGGACGTGTCAGATCTAGGGCCTATATTTGTGTGTACACAGAATCACAGGATGGATTGGGTTGGAAGGAACATCAAAGCCCACCCAGTGCCACCCCCGGCCAGGGGCAGGGACACCTACCACTATCCCAGGTTGCTCAGAGACACATCCAGCGTGGGCTGGGATGCTTCCAGGGATGGAGCAGCCACAGCTTGTCTGGGCAACCTGTGCCAGGGCCTCACCACCCTCAGAGGGAAGAAATTATTCCTACTGTCCAATTTAAACCCATCCCTTTTCAGTTTAAAGCCATTCTCCCTTCTCCTATCACTCCATGCCCTTGTAAAAAGTCATTCTCCAGCTTTCTTGTAGTCCCCCTTTAGGTACTGGAAGGTGCTGTAAGGTTTCTCCAGAGCCTTCTTTTCCACAGGCTGAACAAATCCCACTCTCTCAGCCTGTCTCCATAGGAGGGGTCTTTGCTAGCATTTTCATGTCCCAGTGGGTACAAAAGAAAGTGGCAAATCCAATATATTCACCATAGAAGAGCAAAAGAGGGACCTCTAGAATGGTGTAACTTACATCTAGATGCTAAGACCCTCTTTTTTTAAATTTGGAAACTCATAGTTTCTGATCTCAACAATTTATGCTCAGAAGTGCAATAAGGTTGGAAGTTGTAGATCTGAGAGACTAAATCTAAGTGTGAAACCCTCAGCTTGTTACTCACTACTAGCAGTCTGCACACTCCTGTAACTAGATTAATATTCTAATAATTCAAGAGTTAGTACTTGATCAGACCCGTTTTTATTTTTTATTCCAAACAATATTTTTTTCCAAATACAGTGGTTAACAAATACTATTACTGAGTTTGCTTGTAATTTGGAGAGCTGTCAGGTGAATTACACCTGAAAAATCATAAAAAGCATATAGTTTGATTCTTAGAATCGTGAAAATCACATTTCTGCTTAAAGAATGCACAGTATTTTTAAGAATATGAGTCTCCTGCTGGGGTTAGCCTTACCTTGGAACTGAACACTTTCACCCCATACTGAAGGTATGGTTTGGTGGGCTGGTCCTTGGTTTTGGGCAGTGAACTGAAGCACAGTGGGTTTGTGCAGCCCCCCTGAGCCCCTTTGGCCACCAAGGCATGGCCAGAAGCCTCTCTGGACACTGTGCCTTCCTCCAGCTGGGCGTGTTGGGGGAGCCCTGGCAGGGCCCAGGCTCTGGGCAGGCCCAGCAATGGCACCAGAGGAACGGGCAGGGATTGAGCCCAGGAGGTTCCACCTGGGCAGGAGGCAGAACTTCTGTCCTGGGCAGTGACTGAGGACTGAACAGATCGTCCAGAGAGCGCTTGGAGTCTCCTCAGTGGGGATATTCCAGACCCCTCTGGACACAATCCTGTACTCTGCGCTCTGGGATAGCTGTGCTGGCACACGGAGATGGCACCAGCTGACCGACCCACTGTGGCCCCTTCAGCCTGACCCATCCTGTGATTCTGCGAGCTCCTGCACAGCACTGCAGCATGCTCTGCTTCCCATTCAAAACAACAGCC
>NW_005054414.1:2348381-2353368 GCF_000277835.1 Geospiza fortis | reverse complement strand
CTCCTGTCAGCCCTCTCGGCACCTCCGGGGCCGCGCTCAGCCCCCTGCCCGCCCGCCTCAGCCCCTGGGTTCCCCAAGGATCGCTGCCATTTGCTTTGATTTTATTTTATTTTTTTATTTATTTTCTTTTTCACCTCGAAGGGGAGGAGCGCAGAACCCGGCTGGAAAATGAACCAGAATGTCTGAGAAAATGTCCAGCTTTCTGTACATCGGGGACATCGTGTCCCTGTACGCGGAGGGCTCCGTCAATGGGTTCATCAGCACGCTGGGGTGAGTGGGGCCGGGCGCGGAGCCGTGCGCGCTGCGCGGAGCCGGCCCGCGGGCAGCGGCACAGGAAGGGGCGGCAGCGCTGCTCGGCGGAGCGGGGAAAGTAGGCACCGGAGCCCGCTCTGTGCCCTGCCCAAACGCCTTCCTACGTCTTTATCTATAGCTGACCTTTTAATTAATTAATTAAGTTTAATTGCCCGTCCGAGAATTTTTGACAAAGACGTGAAAGGCAAACCCTTTGCTTTCTTGCTCATCGTCCTAATAGGCTCCTTAATGTGTATCCCTTACTTCAGGTTTGTGTCCAGCACAATCTGGTTGTCAGTGATGAGGTATTTATAATCAGATGTTTAATTTCATTGGGATGCTTTTCCTGTGAGCTCTTTGCGAGGTGAAAAGATGTATTTTACTTCACTGACCCGCTGCTTGTTTCAGGTTTTTATTAATAGTGACTGCTGCAAATCACCATTTTGGAATTCAGGAGGGAAAGCCTCCGCGCAGAATGACAAATACACTGATACATTTCTTGACGTTGATACATTTTTTAAAACCATCCTGTAGTTCGGTTGCAGTGACCTGTCCGGAGGGCGCGGTGGTTCCCTCTGATGTTTGTAGGAGAGCTGCGGGAGCTTCAGTGACTTTTTCGCATGTCCTGAAACCTTTACCACTGGAAACAGCTCCTGTGCTGCTTGGTTGTAAGTGATGCGATCGGCAAGGCAGGTCAAACTCTAGTAAATATCTGCTTAAACATTAGTGGTACCCTCGGAGTAGCAGTGAAACTTGCTAGGGCAAGTTAATGTGTGCCTGGGTGTCGCTCCCGTGTTTGTGTTAGGCTCCCTGTGTTCTGAGATCCCTGCGATTGGGGGACTGTTGGTGTGAAAGTGAGAACTATGAATGTCTAGGTCAACTTGGTGTGTTGGTGTTGCTGGAAAAGAGCTTGTGTTCAAGGTCTTTTATATTTTTTGATACCTTATTATTGCATCCAATCCTTGCTGTTCACTCTTTTGATCTGTTGACAAGTGTTTTTCCACGGTGTGTTCCTCTATTTGTTAATTTGGCGCCTCGTCTCTCCGTGACTCCCCATGTTGTCTCACACCTTTTGTTTTGCTGACTCTTACAACTTTAAATTCCGTCTGAAAATTTTTGTTTTCTGCAGATGTTAATTGCTGGATATTGTTTCTTATTCTTGTTCTCCCCAGCACTTCCTTTTTGCTGGCACGGTCTGTTGCTGGTTGGTGTTGTTGTGTCTCATCGCTGGGTTCTGTTATCCGGAGGAAGCTGCGTGTGCTGTGCTTTTGCTTTTCATTGTGTTCCTCCTTTCTGAGAACACCTGCTCATGGCATGCATGTTCCTGCTGTGACTGGTGCTTGGACAACTGTCTCTTGAATATGTGTTGGCATCGCCCTGACACTCTATTCAGACTGCTGATCCTCCCCTGATCCCTCGGAGTTAAGGCAGGACATTTGCTTCCAGTTTTACAGAGGAGAAGCCAAGATCCAGGCTTGCCTAGGGCACATGGATCTTTACTAGAAGAAATAAGTGAGCTTGAGCCAACATGTTCTATCCAGGCTCTCTTTTAGTCAGGAAACTCAGCTCAAAAAAACTACCTGGGATGAGACAGGAGTTCAAGAATGCTGGCTTTTCAGCACAGCCCTTTTGTGCCCTGCTCCCTGGCACAGTAAAGGCAGCTGCAGAACCAGGAGGCTGGAGTGGAGCAGCTCTGGGAAGCTTGAAGTCACCAGTGGAAAACTCCCATGGCTACTCGATGGGAATGCTGACCCCTCTGCTGGTGGTACAAGAGCTTGGACTGAAATTTAAAATTGTGATGCCAAGTGACATTATCTGCGCCAGCTATTGCACTTGCTGCCTTTGGACTGGCTGCAGCAACACAGGAGGCAGAAAAACCTCTTATGTTCAGGGAAAAAGCTTGGCCAGCTGCACTTCTGGTGTGCAACCATTGCTGAACTCCTGTACCTTCTGCATTCCTGTGGGTTCTCTGCAAATCTCTGGAAAGAGGAGGCCTCACCTTCCAAAGGTGCCTCTAGTTGGTGAGGACAAAGTGGGGTAGGATTGGGAATGATTGCTTGCTTCATTTGACTGATGGGAATCTTGGTTTGGTTACTCTTGCTTGGGCTGCTCAGGGTGCTGTTCTGAAAGGTTAGCTTGCCCAGCACCTCTTCTAGTCAGGAAACCCAGCTTGCCCAGCACCTTTCTTACACTACTGAGCCCACTGGGGAGTCTCGTGCTGTTGAACAACTTGAAATCCAGCTCAGGGCTAGTGACTGTTCAGCAGAGAGAAAGTCCTGTTTATTTTAAGCTGTCAAAGGCTAATTGTTTCTTAAACGAAGCATGAGCAAGGCCACTGTATAAATAAGGTAAAAAAGTGCACAGCACCTCTCCAAGCAGGGCAGGTCTGTCACATCAGTGGACATCACTCCTTGAATGGTTGATCCAGCTCAGCACGTGAGTTTTGAGGGAGATTTCAAAGCTGTTTCTTGAATTTTGGAGTATTTTTTCCTCACTTGCCAGTGCAGAAATTTTCACATGCTCAGTGTCCAGATTGTGTGTTAGGCTAGTTTGATATCTGCTGTAACCTGAGTGTGGAAATCTTGCTCTGGTGTAGTTCAGGAGGTATAAACCATCTCTTTATAGGAGGCAGAGAATCCTTGGCCCTGTGTCCAGGTGAGCATGCTGAGGGGTGCTAGGTGAGGGCAGGAGTGCCTTTCCACACCTCCCTCTACAAAGAGGGTTTGAGAATTGCTGGAGCTACGTTCTGTCAGTGGGTCCCAAAGGCTTGGAACACTTCTTGGAGCTGGAGGAAGCCTGTGTCCTTGCCCTTGCATTCTGTCATTGCAAGATAGGTTTGATACTGGATTATTGAACTGTGCTGATTCTGTAGGACTTTCCCTTATTTCTTTAGCTTTTAGTGTGTTTTGGCTTCTGCCCAGTTGGAGGCCTTATGTCCCACAGGATAGGTGTGGCAGGACCAGGCAATGAATCCAGTGATCTCACGTTGTCCTAGGCGGGTGTTGAGACCACCTGTCCCAGTATTTTGGCAGTGCGTGCTCTCAGATGATGCATGGTGGCAATTAAAACTGCATTAATCACCTATCAGCACAATGAGGGGAAAAAAATATTCTTCACTGGAGAGGTGGAAAAAAAAAAGTAAGTCATGACAATGGCCACGATCAGCTGTAGGAAAGTTTGACGATGGGCCTGTTAGTCACCATGGGGAGCTGCATTCCTGTCTCACCTCCATAAATGTGCAGTCAGAGATCTCCTGGAACATAATTAATGGAGCATGCAGCAGGACCTGCCTGCTCTGTGATAGATGGCCCTGGATGACGAGGGGTGCTGAGACTTACTTCTAAAAAGCAGCAAAAATTGTGTTGCAAAATATTTTGGACTCATTTACTTGAATGTAATGTTGATTTTTCTTGAACAACTTCTCTTAATTTGTGGGAGTGCTAGCTGGAACTTTCTTACTCAAAACATCTCAGATTTATTCAGGTTTCTTCACTGGCTTTTTGTGAATTAGTTGTCTTGTTGAATTTGGGCTTCACAGAGGGGTTGAGTCAGTCATACTCTCTGAAGAGACAAGATCAAGTAGAAAGTGCTTAAGAAGCAGCATAAATCAAAATGTTGCAAGTATAGCAAAGGCTGAAATATGTCATCTTGGTGGCTTCAGGAATGGTGCTAAGACAAAAGATGTAGTGACTGATGATGCTTCCAAGGCACCTATGTAGTGTTTTCATCAGTGCACTCATTTTTTCAACCTTTCTCTCCTGCTGTCTGTATGTGTAAGCTATGGTTAAGGAACAGAGTATCCATCCTTTAATTAATAGCAAACTTTTCTTTCATGTGCCAGCTGGAAAAAGGTAATTAGTCAGGAAAGAATAAAAAGCCTGAAGAAAGTGAGAGTAGCGTAACTAGAATTAATCATAATTTGATTCTAACACAGAGAGAAACAAATAATACCTAAAAGAGAGATGGGAGTATGAATTTCAGCTTTTCTGTGAGAAAAAGTACTTGTATGTTTTGTTTCCTAGGTACTTTATCCTCTAGACTGATAGAACCAATGAAATTTGACAGTTTTGATTGTGTGACGCTGATTTTTTTTTTTTTAATGCTGTGTAGGATTGGCATTTTCAGGAATATGTTCTCTTGGTTGTCTTTCTAATGTAGCAGCCCTGGTGTGAATTCTGCAGCTGCTTTGAGTATATGGTGATGTACACTTTTCAGCTGCACAGTGTATTTCTTTTCTGTGATAACTAATAAGCTATGCATTATTAACTACTTTCATTGATCTTACAATAAATGCCATGTAAGTGGAGATGTAGGCATATAAATACACCTCTGCATCTCACATACCTTGCTATTCAATCCATATATCAAAGCTCATATCCTCTGTAATTATCCACTCTCACCAGCAATTAGGCACCGCTCCAGCTTTTCTAACAACCTTATTTTGATGCTTGTTTCAAATACTGTAACAGCAGTGCCATCTTTGAATAAACAATGAGACAAAGCTTTCCACAAAGCAGCCTCAGGGGAATGCAGCAGGCCATGAGCCCCAGGGGAAGTTGGTTTGTTTCAGAAGTTTTATTTGTTCACAGAGCACAGCCTCAGTGTGAGGGAACATAACATTAGACTTAATTATAGCAGTATGATTTATTAGGCTGCATGCTTAAATGTAATATCCTTGGTTCAAAGGGCTCATTCT
>NW_005054414.1:2336331-2348359 GCF_000277835.1 Geospiza fortis | reverse complement strand
TATTGATTGGTGTGGAAGTCAGCTTACCTGCTATGTGGTGGTAACTGGAAATAAGAGAGGACTTGGATTTTGAATTGAGACAGGTCTTACAACTTCAGTATTTCTCATATGGGCTGTGGGTGATGTGGGGAGTAGTCAGGAAGGAGAGAGGAGATTGTTTGACCTGAGTGACCTGAAGTCTTGTCTACCTTGCTTTTACATAATGAGGGGATTAAACTGGACCACCTGTGTGTGATTCTTGGTGTCACTAGAAACCACAGTTACCCTGTATTTTAAAAGTACTGCAGAGGAAGAAGTCAGTCAATCTCTGACTTCCCTAGCCTGGAAGATTGTTTCCCAAGGGGCACACGGCCCTTGGCTGAGCCGGGTGTTTCACAGCACAGTGAGGTCTTTGGAACCCTCCTGTGCTGGTGCTGCTCGGCTGGAGCCTGAGCCTGTTTGTTGGGCAGCAGCTCAAAGCCGTGTCCTCTGCACCTGAAAGTCTGGTTTCTGCTTGCTTTGAAAGGTCTGCTACTTCTTGTAGCAGAAAAGGGATGTGGTGCAGCTCCATCACTTTGATACACTTGGTATCAAAATGGGGAAAAGAAAATGAACAGTAGTTCAAGGTTTACTTTTTACCTTGTCTGTGCTGTGCTTTGTCACTTGATCAGCGATGCATATTTTAAGTCTGTTAAGGACATAATCCCCCTTATGACTGATTCCTTTAAACCTTCAAATCCTATAAATTTGTTATTTGTAAATCTGATTCCATCTAATTACTTGAACCAGCAGTTCCACCACTATGTAGATGTGTAGGCACTTCCTGACACAGGTCCTGGTTTCAGCTGTTTATGGTGCTAAGCCTTGATGTTTGGGACCCAGGGTAGATGCCTGGAGCTGAATGTTTTGCTGTAGAAAGTTTCTAGTAAAATGGCCTTTCTGAGAACAGGATTAACCAAAAAATCCCCAAACAACCACCAAACCAAACCAAAAAAGCATGTTATCCCAATTTTTAAAAAAACCCAAGAGTCTTGTAGATATGTGTCAAGAGCCTTCCTGAGGGCAGGGCTCTCTCCAGCACCACTGCTCCAGCATGGAGGGCTCGTCTTTCTCTGCCCCTGTGGAGTTTTACCCAGGTTTAGCAGGTGTAAGCTGAGGAAGGATTTTACCCTAAGACTTCGTGGGCTGTTGTGATACCTGCCTCTTGCTGGGGTGCAGCAGTTTTACCTGGCAGGGGCAGCTTCCCTCTGCTGACGCTGGGCACCAAGAGCCCTCCCCCTGACCTGCATCTGTGTGGGAGGTGAATCCCAATTCCCAGGATTTCCAGGTTCCTTTCCTGGGAGGCTACAGGAGAGCTTCAGTTGTCCAGCTGCTTTGTGTTCCCTATCTCTGGAGAAGTAAAAATAATTTCTGGTTTTAGTGCCTCAGTTCACTCCAAATAAGAAACAAACTGAGAAATTACATTCTTGCAAGGTAAGGTATTGGAAACAGAGTTAAACAAGAAAACCACAGGGTTAAAATGTACTTATTCATGTCTGCTATTAAGTACTGCTTAAGGTTTTCAGGGGCTGTTTTGGCTGTGGTAGCCAAAAGGTTGTGTCAGGAATGGTCTTGTTGCTGTTGCTGGTTTTGTGACTCTGTGCCTCAGTCTCTACCTACTTCTTATCCTCATTTGTTTGCATGTTTTGATTGCTGTTGAGTAGAAATAAAGTGTTGTCCAAAGTATGTGGTTTAAAAACAATTCTTATTCATTGCTTAGTAACAAAGGAAAGAGGACCCTGAAGAGTGGGCTATAGGCTGCAGAAAAGAATGTGAGGAAAACCGCTTCCCCTGTCCTTCCAGTGCTCCCTTGCTGGATGATGAAAAGGAGGAAGAGAGGTGTGTTGATGAACTCAGGATCAGAAACGAGCAGAGCAAGTGTTAGAATGGAAGTGGGGCTGAAGAGGAGCAGGAGCTGCAGTTACCAAGAGCAGCAGGGGCTGAGAGAAAATAGCTCTGAGAAGCTACTGAGAGAGAAAATAGCTCTGAAAGCTACTGACAAACTGTTCTTTTCCAAGGGAAGAAGTCAGCTTGCCTTTGCCACTGTTTACTTTCCTATTTCAAATGTTTGAGGCCTGTGCTAAGGCTGGTGAGGTTTCAAATACTTGAATATTTGGGTTTTTTTTTTGTTCTGAAGGTTTTTGACTTTGCCCAGGAAAATGTTTTATATCACCTTCTCCAAGAGAATGTCTGAGGTAAAATTCCAGTTCCTCAGAAAGAAATTGCAGTTTTAAGATTGCCTGTGATAGTTTTTGTAACAACAAAAGTTAGATATAACAAATTGTGGTACTTGGTAATCTTATATAATAAAGTTTGGAAAATTAATTTGAAATGTCCCTCTAGGTCATTGCTGCTGCATGAATGAAGGTACTGGATTGAAATTTATATGAAATTCTTGGCAGGAGGAGGCTGGAAGAGCATATCCAAATGTGGTGGTTATCACTGTGGGCCCCTTCCAACTCAGCTCGCTCTGTGGTTCTGTGATTTGACACCAAGTTAACCTTCCTCCAGCTCTTTTCTGTATGATATTAAAACAGTAGTCAAGTTTTTGTTCTTTGACCTCTGACAGATAAAAATCAATGTCATTTAAAAGGAATATCAACAAACAAACCCTGAAACGAGGCTCTTTATATGCAACTCAAAATACAGAAACTTCTTGTGATTCAATGCTTGGGCTTCTTATCTTGATTTTCTCTTGGAGGCTTGTTTGAATTTCAAACAGCTTTTTTATTCCCTGCACTTGACACACACAAGTTAATCAGTGCTGCAGGGGCAGTTGAAAGCACACAGAATTAGGGAAACAACTGCTTAAACTCTTAGTAAGCCCCAGATTTTTTATACCTGCTTTCCGAAGTTAAAAGACAGGAATCCAGTTCTGAAGAGTAGATTTTGGGTAGTTGTGTCACGTTGAGCACTGTGATGTGGAAAATTTAACTTCGCAGCTTTAGAGGGCAGCAAAGTTGGATGTGAGCAGTATAATTTTGTCCTGAATCTCGCAATACCTGACTTGATTTGTAAAATCCCAGCTCCTACAGCTCTCTTACTTGTGGATATCTTCAGCTTCTCCCTCATGTGCTTTGCTAAAATATTCGCAGTCACCTTTTCAGTCTGGCATATATTTTTTTAATGTTCAGAAACTATAAATAGAGGAAGCAAAGCCAATGTATTAGGAAAGACTGGATATCACTTTTGAAAACACTGAGAGCAGATCTTTGTTCAGTTGTGAATGCTGAAAAATGTTCAAATGCATCACTAAGCAAGTTTCATTCTTCTCATCAAAGAATAAAAGTTTAAAGCCTTCCTAGAAGGTTGGCATTTTAAAAAAATCCTTTATTAATAAGAAAAGAAGGAAAACAAACCAAGAAACTGGGTGGACTGAAAAAAAATTAACTGCCTGTTAATAATGTTTTCTTTGATGTTTTGGACAATTTTTTTAGATTATCAGTTTTTGCTAAAGTGGTCTCAGTTTCAGCAGAATGCATTGTCCTTGCTTTGCTGCCTGGCACGGGTGAGGGTGCCAATCCATAAACTCCTGGTCCAAATCTGACAGTGCTCAGTGAGCTTGGCTCTTTACAGAGAGCAGAAAAGTCAGGGTTTAGTGGAGACTTTCGTGAAATTTCAGAGGAGTAAAATGAGGTTTTCCATCAGGCTTGCCGATATAAAAATCAGGCAGGGCAACATCTACACTGCTTCCCAGGTTGGAGACAGAACTTAGTAAGCCAAACTTCACTATCAAACAGGTTTCCTAAGTCCTGGACTGATGTATAAGTATTTTGGATTTTAATGTTGCTGTGAGAACTGTAAAGCTGATGACTTCACTAAATACAGGAAGTCCAAGTTTCAAATGAATTTTTCAGTTATCTCTGCAGATATCCTTCTGTACCATTGTAGCATGTTATTTATAAAGAATAACCTTGCCTTTGAATCATAAAAATACAAAATGACATACAGAAAAATTAATGATTTTTTTATTTTGGTGGTGGGGAGGTAACTTATGTGTGACACGCTGGCCAAGCTGATTAAAGGGATGGAGCACCTCCCTTGTGAGGAAAGGCTTAGAGAACTCGGGTTGTTCAGCCTGAAAGGAGCTCACAGGAAAGATGGAGAGAGACTCTTGACAAGGGGACAAGGGCCAGCAGTGACAGGACAAAGGGCAATGGCTTCACAGTGACAGAGAGGAGGTTTAGATTGGATTTGAGGAAGAAATTCTTTCTGTGAGGGTGCTGAGGCCCTGGCACAGGGTGCCCAGAGCAGCTGTGGCTGCCCCATCCCTGGCAGTGTCCAAGGCCAGGTTGGATGGGGCTCTGAGCAACCTGGGATACTGGGAGGTGTCCCTGCCCCTGGCAGGGGGATGGAATGAGATGATTTTAAAGGATCCTTCCAGTCCGGGCCATTCTATGATATTATATATTATTTTCCTCAAAAAAAGTAACTCACAAAAATCATTGCAAAGCTTGATGACATTATTTCCTGTACAAGTGATTTAAGATGTAGGTCCTACACCTGCAAATTTGTGGACTTAAACTGAAAAGATGTCATGAGGCAATTTTTTAAAAGAACCTGTTGAATAGGATACAAATTCATATTTTTTACTTCCCTGGCTTGATTGTCATGAGTATTAAAAGGTAAATTAGGATTTGATCAAGAAACCCCCTCAGAGGCTGTTCAGAGAGGGCACTGCTGTGGCTCCTGGGCAGCTGCGGGTCTGCCTTAGAGGTTTGCTCAGTTTGTGTTAGCAGTGGCTTCTCTTGCAGAAACAAAACAAGGTCAGGACCTGGCAGGCAATTAAGTCTTGTCTGTATTAACTTTTGTAGTTGAACAGGTTTTTCTGTCACTGAAGGCAAGGACCAATGAATGTCCCACACCCCCTCCCCCTGTAATATCTGGGATACAGTAAAACCATGGAATGCAAAGTTTGGTTGTAGCAGCTCATTTGAGGCTGTGCTGTGCACGGGGCTGGTGGAGTCAAACTCTGGATTTCATCTGATCCATTTCCTTTCTGTGCTGGATTAAACTGTCCCTGTGATTAGGCTGCGTTTAATGGAACTGTTTTCCTTGAGCACAGCTGGAAGTGGGACAGTGCTGGTTTGAGTTTTCAAGCACGGATCTAAAGCATGTTTGAAGGGAAACTGGATTCAGGGGTGGGACACGAGCAGAGGAGCCATTTGTGCACGGTTGTTGACAAATTGTGGAATACAACCAAAGACTCCAAGTTCTGGGCCAGTGCTCTTTTATAAGCATTGATCTGGTGAGCTGTTCAATGCATAAATTCTTTTATATTGGTTTATCTCACAGTAACTGGGCTTATGCCAGTAGTGACAAAGCTAGTTAGTTCATTAAGGCTCCCACATGTCAAAAGGTGTGTTGTTTTATTTTAAGTCTGTGTCTAAATATGCAGAATTTATCACTTTGAGAAAACTGTGTGCTGAAGAGAGTCTTACACTTGCTGGCATTATTGTTATCCTCATCCATTGGGGGGAAACTCGTTGACTGATTAGTATAATTAATGTTCTTCATTTGTAATGGAGGTGAGGGTAATAGAAGTCACCACCCAAAGCACTTACACTCGATAAAGCTGCATAAAACCTGGGCTGTGTTATCCAAGAAACTTCTTAGAAAGAAATTCAGCATCATCAGGACAAGGTGTACAGGCCTGAATGAGTACAGAGAACACAAGAGAAAAACATCAGTCATAGACAAGAAAATCTGCTGCCCCAAAAGCAATAAAATGAGTGTGCCACTGAGCACTCTTCTCTCTGAAAATTGCTATCAAAGAAACTCCTGCTGTTTGATATGTCCTGGGTTCAGGAAAACAAGAATTCACAAGTTCCTGGACTCATTGGATTCAACGATCTTAGAGGCTTTTTCCAACCTAAATGATTCTATGATTATACAAAACTACTTCCAAATAACTGATGGAAAAAAATACCTGACATCATCTCAAACTTTTCTTTATGGCAGAAACAGCCCTTAAGTCTCCAGAATTGATACAATTGCCTCTGACTAACAATAATCTGGTATCATGGGATGGATCCAACTTCCAAAGTGCAAATTTGTGACTGCTATTTGTGTGGATCCTTGGTGCAAGAAGCAATCACAGAAAAGAAAAGAGACCAGAGAGAATTGATATTATTTCTAATACAAGAACTGGAAGCCTTGGGGGTACAATTAAAACAATCATAAAAATGCCATTTGGAAAAGAGCTGGGTGCATCAGTAGGAGTCAAAGCAGAGAGGTTTCCTAGTGACACTTTGATTTGCAGATGAAAGTGAAACATTTTGTGGGCAGCAATTAAAAACTGTTCAGGCAAGTTAGGGAAATGAATGCCAAATAAAGCCGCTCTCAAACAGCAGGGTGGGGTCACTGAGTTGGTCAAAAATATATTTGCTGTGGTTCTGATCTATTTTCCACAAAATATAGGTGAGGGGAGCTTTGGATTGCTTTGTGTTTGAGCCTCAGCAGAGACTTGACTTTAGGAATGACCTCGCAGATCAGTTACTCAGCCATGGAAGCACAGGTGTGAGAAGGGAAGGGGCAGCTTAGAAGGTGACAAAGTAGGACAGAAATTTTTGACCTCTTTGGGGAGAACTCCTCTTGGTGCTTAAAATTTCAGATGCTTTCATTTTAGTTTATCTGAGGAAGAAGTACGTGGTCAGTACTGCGCTGAGGCATCTTGAGAACAGCTGGCACATTTTGCTGAAAGAATTAATAGGAATTAAATGTGCTTTCATGGGTCTGGGAGCAACGGGGTCACCTTGATGCCTCACCCAAATTAACTCTTTGCAGATATTGCCTTAGGCAGAAGATCAAGGAACTATTTCAAGAACGACTGCTGAAAAAGGCATTGCTTTTTCTTTCCTTCTCATAATTTGCAAAACCTTCTGAATAAGGTGCAAAACCTGCAGAATCACACACCTGATGAATGTATTGCTCCTGGAACAGATTGCAGATCAGCAAAAAGGTTTCACAGACCATTTGGGCTCTTCAATCATCTGAAAGCATAGCATGCCCTCAAAGTGGCAAGATCAAGGTCTTCTGATCTCATCAGGCAAATTTGGAATTTAGAAATGAGGTAGTACACAGGTGGTTATATTCATTCAGAAATTGTATCGTGGCTTTGAAACTGGGGGTGCTGGAAGAGTCATGGCTGATTTGCAAAATGTGTGATTTGGTGGCTTGTAAGCAGGAAGTGAGAAATGGGGCAGGAGATGTGACGTTGGCAAGACAGATAAAAGAGAGATCACAGTGTTGTATGGGGGCATCACTGGAGTGTGTGGCTGAGGACCTGAGGGGTTTTTCCTGCCAGAGAACTGGTAGTTATGACTGTCCACTGAGACAGTTGTGATTTTTTTCACAAAATCACCCCGTGCTTGTGAAGTCAGGCACCAAAGGGCTCTGCAAATAGGAGAAACTTGGCTGAATGACTTTTATAGATAGAGAAACAAGAGTAAACCATCTATGGCTCAAAGGAGAATTTGGAATTCCAAGTATTTTGCTAAGTCTTCGAGTCAGCAGGCTTTCAGAAAAGACACCCTATCTCAATGTGCTCACAGGATGATGGGTGTGGGTAGAAAGGATCATTATGGACTTCTACCTTCAACTCTTATCATTTTATAGATTCAAGGGAATGAGGGCACTGTGTCCCACTGCTTTTGAGGAATTTAAAACAGGAGTGGATGTGAATATGAATTATACTCCAGAAGTTATTTTATTTCAATATAAAGCAAATTCCTACATCATTAAGAACTTTTGGGGTGATGTGGACTGTGTAGAAGATCAAACACTAGGCTGGAAAATCTTGTTCCAGCCTGTTCTGTAACATGAACATCTCTTGGATGGATTTTTACTGGACAGCTTATGAAGTCCAGGGACTGACTGGATGTGAATGAGACATAATGAATCAAGGAGAATTCAGTCCCAATTGCCCTTTGTGACTCCTTTTCCTATGTAGTTGAAATATGTTTTAAAATAGTCAACCCTTGTAGTGACAAGTGCATAGACTAAGAAGACCAAATCCACATCCAGATCAAGAATAAAGATTTCCAACAAACTGAGGTGAAAGCATTTTTTTCAGTAGATGTTTTTCATCTATTATCTCAGTTTAGCAGAAGTCATAGAAGAACTAAAGGAATTTTATCCCTTTAGCCTGAAAGAACTGAAAATATCTTGTCAGCTCTTCTTTTCAATCACTTCAGTCCTCTGAGGATAATGAAGACATTGCATTCACAGGCTTGTCTGAGTGATGAAATGTCTTCAAGTATCTTCAAATCCAGTCAGAGTGGTCTCTACACCTTGGTTGTGGGTATCTGTTGTTGATGGATGATATTACCCATTGAAGGAGCTTCAGAATTTCTGTTTTTGCTGGGTTTTGGTTGTTTTTATGTACTGGTAGCTTGAGGGATCAAATCTGAGTACTTGTTTTCTAAGGATTGTTGAAGGCACTTATTGTTTGTGTTAAAAAACTGGTGCGGGTTTTTTTCTCCCTGATTTTTGCAGCCAAAAGAAATATGGATCTGTTTTGTAGGGTGGACCTTAAATACCCTCTGTGAGTTCTCAGTCCTTCTCCATATAAAATGGGACTGAATTGTTGTGAATGCAATGAGGTGTAGGTTATTTAATCTAGTTGAAGAGAAGAGGGAGGAGGATTTTCCTGTGCATTGTGAATATTGGTAGCTCTTTCCATGTGGTGTGGTCCTAGTCTGGGGGTAGGGGATTTTCTCTTTGGAGGCTGCTGTTTCCACCTTAAACAGGCACCCAGGTGTCCAGATGAAATAGTGCGTGTCTGGATTTCTGATTCATATCAGCCCTAATATGGCAGCAGATGCTTTCAAATGGCTCTTGCTTAGAGGGGATTACAGGGAGTGCTGTGAAGTCTCATTTTACTTCCTCCACCTTGGCTACAGTGTGCTGAGAGGAAGGGAAGTTGGATATTTGGGCCATCCCTAGTAGAGACAGAACTGAGCACTTGCTGGTCAGCTGTTTTCTGGGCACTTTGTTGCCAGAGTAAGTCAGCAGAATATCTGATTTAAATGCCATTGAAAGTCTGTTCCACAGCTATGACAGGATCTCTTCAAAGTTAGTTGGCAGGAACTTAGCAGAACATTGGTGAGGTAAGTGCTGTGATACTTTTTTTCTAATTTCAGGATGACACGTTAGAGACAAGCTTTTCTGTTGTGTAAACACAAAGCTTTAAACACAAACAAATAGTTATTTTTGGTGCTCTTTTCCTACGACAAAAATTAAACTTGAAAGGTAAAAATAAAAACATGTTCTAAAACATTTTCAGATTAAAGGTTAGAAAAAAGAACGAACAAAGGCTCAAGCTCACTTCCAACTCACACAATTGCTGACACAAAGCTGCAGTCCAGCCAGATGAACAGCACATTGTGAGGTACAGGAATAATTTGTAGTCCTTTTAAGTAACCAGAGTAGCAAGCAGCATATATATGCAGTGCAATAAAGCCTTGTCTCTGTTTCAGTTTTTCTAGGAAATATGATAATATTTAGGTTTAACCAATATCTGTTTCTATCTTGATGGATCACAAGAGAGCAGTTAACTTCTGATGTCTTATTTAGGGTGCTGTATTGATGGAAGAATTTATATGTGAGTGAACTGTGGTGTCAGAGATGATTGTGTCTTTTGCCTTGGTGAACAGTTTTTCAAACCACCAAGGCTGTGGATGTACACATACTCTGCAAGCTGTTTTTTATCAGTGGTTTCACGTTACTGCTCCCCATCAAAACAGTTTATGTGAGTGTTCTCAGCCCTCTCTAAGCAATATGAGCTCATATACTTAAGCAATTTAGTAGATGATTTGTGCTAACGGGGTTGACTGTTGCTTAGAGACCCTCAGGCTCTGAATGAAGGTTGTAATGTGAAATGAATGACCCAGATTACTGTTTACTTTTGCCCTTGCCTGCATTTGGGTCAACTTAGTTCTGTTATTGAATGTTGTGATCTGTGGGTCTTGTAACTCAGAGGAGTGTCAGGTTGTGGGCACACAGTTTGTGGTGACTGGGAGTGGGGCTGTGGCCCAGCCTCATCCCCAGTGGCTACAGCTGTGCAGGGCAGGGGAACAGCATTGAAGACAGTGAGCCATGGAGTGCTCAGGTGTGCTGACCAATCACCAAAGGGAGCAGAGGGCACACAGGTGCAATGCATGAATGTGAGGGGTATGAAAGGTTGGGCTGAAGAAGAAGAAGGGTGGCTGCTTGCAGCCTTCTGAAGTGGCATGATGTTATTCTGTATGGGTTGAAGCCGTCTGAAATTATGTGATAACTGTCTGTGTATTGTGGCCATCTCAACTGTGACATATGATGCAGCATCAGCTATGCTGTTTTATTTCCATCTGTCAAATCAGAAAATAGTGGAGAATTCTGCTCCAGAGAGGTGCTTGGGACAAGGCTGGGATTTCTAGTCAGGGAGGAAGCTTGGGAAAAGCATGTCTGTTTTAGCAGGAGGCCAGTCCTTCTTCTACTTAGGCTGAAGCGTCTCAATGTCCTCTTAAACGGAAGTGTTAATCAAAATATAGCAGACTAATTGTTTATGTGAGTGGATGAGATTACCCCAGACAATGTGGTGCTGTTTGACTTGGAGAAGGAACTGTGTAGCTGTATGCAAAGCTGCAGCACACTGATAGATGATTGGCTTTTTGATTAGGTTGTAAAATCTGGGGAGGTGATAAAAATGGAGCTGATTTTTGGGTGGGGTGCTTTGCTATCTTTTCAGATCAGCTTATAGCTGTGGAGTATTATTTACTATGCACAAGTGAATAGGGACTAGTAGCTGAGGCAGTGGGCAGTTTTTTAATCTTAATGTGCCAGGCAGCAGGTTTAGCTCTTGTGATAATGTGTCCGAGAGCTTTGTGGAGTGATAAGGAAAAGGTTAGAATAGTTTTACTGTGCTAAATATTATTGCACCATGTGAGATTAGAACTCTTTAAATGGGGGTTGTTTGTACCAATTAGTTTAACTTGAAAGTAGATGTGAGCTTTGGTGTGCTTGTTTTTGTGTCCAGGTTCCCTTTGCAGGGAGAGTATGCAGTAGTGGTTGCTCCTACAAAATCTCTATGGGAACAGGGGTGTAATGAAAATAAACTTCAGGATCTCAGGCTTGCCTGTAGTTGCATTTATGACCTTGCACTGTCACAAAGAGATGGAATACACAAAACACCCTGAAAAGCACAATGCCTTCTTCCTGAGAAGAGTTGCTGAAATGTATCCCATTTACTTTGTCTGCTCTGGCCAGAGAGAGCTGACATCTCTAAAAAGGGAATCAGGTGGCTTTCAATTGCATTTCTGCATGGTCCTCACCATCCTGCTTGAGAGCTGGTCAGGCAGGGGTAAGGAAGAGTGGCTACTTAGTCCATCACCCATCACATTCTGATCTTGCTCCAGTTCCTTGTGGGAGCTGCATGGCTCTCTTCAAACCAGGTAATTTATTTTCTCCTGTCATCCTTCATATTGTTTCTGTCCCCCTCACTTGTGCCTTAGAGCCCTGTGCCATCTCATTGCCAGCCTTTCCCACACCCCCTGTTGCTTGAGGGCACCAAGAACTCCTTGCAGGACAAGCTAAAGCCCCATATGCTCAGCCAGGGCTCTGCTCTGCGTGCAGAGGAGCTGATCCCAAGGCTATCCCTCTGCCATGCCTCCTGCCCAGCCCGCCAAGCAGCTGCTTGCCCAGTGCTCTGACAGGTCCTGCTGGTGAGTGGAGAAGGGGAAATGTTATTTTTTCCCATGTATACAATGAAAGGAAGCGCTGTAATAAATGGAGTGAGGTAAAAAGGCTTTCCCGGCACATTACCTTCTAACACTTCTTCATCCTGTTTCTCTGCTCCAGGTCCCACTCTGCTGTGGGGAGCAGGACTGAATTCCCCACAGCTGGCTCCTGCCAGCCCCCAAGGCCTGGCTTCCTCAGGCAGGGAAAGCCCTGCTTTGTCCTGTCAAGGGCATGAAGGATGTCTCTCCCTTGGAGCTGGGTCCCTTGCACCTCGGTGCGCTGGAGCTGGTGT
>NW_005054414.1:2257813-2336321 GCF_000277835.1 Geospiza fortis | reverse complement strand
AGGGAAGTGCTATTTCATTGCTAATATAGCAAAAGGAATAACAAAGTCTCCAGAATTTATGTAAAAGACAAGAGGGGTGGGTGGGAGGGTGGAGAGAGGAAACACTTGGAGATGTCTGCAGTGCTTCCTGTTTGCTTCTGAAAATTATGAGTCAGATCCCCCAGAAACAAAAGAGAGGGGTTTGAAAAATGGTGAGATTTAAAAAAAGTAATCATGCGTGCATCTGTTCTCTTGGTCTTCTGGTTTTTGAGCTCTCAGAGCTGGAGGCCATTTTTCACATTTTTCAGGGCACTGGTGACAGCAAGGAACACACATTCTTTTCCAGTGAAAGTAGAGGGATTTTTAATATCTCTCAATGCAGCATCAAGAAGGAGACCAATAGAAAAGATACCAAAGATCGCATGGTTTGGAATAAAATTTGTGATAGCATCACAGTTCTTCTAGAGTTGATTGCTTTGGCTTGAAGAGGTGTAACCCTGGTTTGGCTTTGGCTCGGTTAGATGTAACCCTGGAGCTGGTTTGCCTTTGCTTTCTGAGGTATATACTTTGGCACAGAAGGGAGAAAGTGCATTGTGTGTGCCCAGATTGTGTTTGATACCGATCCAGAGGGAAGAACCATGCTCCTTTTTCCCAGGTCAGACACAGTCTGCATCTTTAAAACCCATGGATTCTGTGGGATTTGTAGCATGAGTGCTGATAAGTGTATGTGTGTACAGCAGGATTGCACTTAAAAAGGAAAAATGAAGTGGATATCATTGTTCCACTTATCGTATCACCAAGTGCAGGCTTTTCTATAAAACCTGATTTCTTTGTTTCTCTGCCAGTTAATTCCCAGTAAATATATGTAAGTGATAAAAGACTCCAGTTTTCCCAGCAGAAAGTGATTATGTGCAGGTGTTTTTCCTCTGTTAAGGTGTCAGGATATGTTGTGTGAGGAGACCTGGAAGCATTTCCTTCAGCTGAAAAGAATGCTGCTGAACTGGAGGGCCTGAAGGTAGAAGGCCAAACTCATTTTTTTGTAACAGAGCTTGTTGTTAAGACACACCTTAGAAGGTGATCTGACTGACAGGTGACAGCACAGCCAGAGAGAGCTCCTTGGTGCTCAGCAGAGTCATTACTGAGAGCACAGGGGGACCAAAAAAAAAAATCTGTATTAATAAATAAACACTTGCTCTTGTGTGCTCTGGGTGCTGGATGCAATAGCCTGTACTGCTGTATAAGTGTTTTCTGGAGTGATTTTTGCCACTTATGCTGTCCTCAGACCCTGTGCAGGAATGGGCCTGGAGGGGTCCTGGAAACTCCTCCTGGGGTGCGCAGCCCCCCTGGTTAGAATGCTGAGCTCTGCTGAGCAAATGCGGGGCTTTTTGTGTCTCAGAGCCTGGGAGAGTCCTTGGGCATGTGAGATTGGCTGTTGTGAGTGTAGCCTCCAGCTGGGAGATGCCAGCCTTCCTGGTGGTTGGTTTGAGAAAGGTCTGAAAAAGTTTTGAGATGTGAACTTGCTTGTGATGCCATTTTCCTGCTTTAAAATGATGGTTATGAAAAGTTCCCACAAGTAGAGCAGGCTCACGCCTGTCCCCTTGCACAGAAGTGACTGTTTTGCCACCCTGCTTGTGGCTGCTGTTCTGTGACTCTCCTACTTCCCAGCTCCTTCCACTGTGGCCAGAGCATTCCCAAGCATTTCCTCTCCAGGGTTCTGCTCTGTGCTGTACGTGGGACTCCTCAAGCGAGTGTGTGCAGGTCGGGTAGGTGTGGCAAAGGGCTCCCAGAGCAGCTCCCAGCAACTGGGAAAGCAGTTCTGAGACAATCTGGAACAGCTCCCAAAATTATCTCTCCCCGTAGGAAACTGGCTCTTCTCAGTTTTAAAACAAGTAAATAAAGTCACTGTGATTTCTCAGTTGTTTTTTTTTTTTTGGAAGGTTTTTTTAAGTTGCTGCTGAAGAAAAAGAGCAAAGAAAATGCAAAAATACCTGGGCAAGCTGCAAAAATTTGTAAACATTTATTATAGCAAAGTGAAAATAAAAATCATACAATCCTTTGTTGAGAGAGTTGGAGCACATGTTGATGTGGAGGTATTTCCTGTGCACAATTCTCATTGCCACTGGTGAGAGCTGGACACATCAAAGGGTGAGCAGACCTCGTTCAGGGAATTCCTGCCAGCCAAAGTCATTGTCCCCAGGGGCAGAAGTAAAGGCTGAGACCAGCAGCAGGATTTTGGGAGCTGGATTGCGTGCTGGCTACAAGCTTGTTGGTGGTTATGCTGTTCAACCTGAGAGCTGTCTGCTTTTATCTGAGGGCAAAACCAGGCAGCACTGTAACAGAGCAAGGAGGTGGTCAGGAAAGGTTCATGTTCCCAGTGTAAAGCCCAGGTTTGCACCCAGTGCCAGGATATGGCACATCTCATGGAAAGGGGCTGTGGCTGGGGGAACTCAGGATGTGTTGTATGAGTGTGCTTGGACAGTTTCTGTGGCTGCTGAAGGAAAGTGCACTAAAGGAGGGGTATAAAAAGCACTGGGTCAGGCACTGAGTTGCTGCAGAAAAGGGCTGTCTGCCTAGTTTCGGTGGAATGATATGTGTTCACACTAGCCTGGGACTTGTCCCCATTGTTCACCTCTGAAATGAGGTGAGCCCTTTCTTTGTTTGGTACCCTGACATATAAAAGTGTTTGTAACATGGAGGGTTTTGTCATCTGTATTGTCTGAAAAATAGTTTTTTTTTAATTAAGCAAAAAATAAGGCATGTAAAATTTGCCTCTCCTGTGTAAAATAAGCACCGCAGAATGTGTAAAATGTCAGCACTTTTGTTGAGCAATGTTTTCCACTCACATTTTTACATAGTGTGACATGGGTTGGTCTGCTGGATTATTGTTGTTTGTGTTGCAAAATGGAGAAAGAACTTGGATCGTTTTCCAGGATTTACATTCCAACCTGTGTTTGCTGGATTGATAGTTTTTTCATGTATATATTTTTGTATGCATTTGTTTGCCCACATATATGTTGTCATTCTAGATGCTGAGGTTCATTATAGGCCTTACAGTAGCATCTGAGGCTGGTTTGTCTGCTTAAACAACGATATTTTTCCATTGTGCCATTTCAGCGAAGTTTCCTAATTTTCTTCCTTTGCTTATGCTTCCTTTCTACAGTAAGTGTTGCCATTTTGATGAGTAGGTATGACTGCCTTCATTATGGGGATGAAGTCACTTTTTGATCACTGGACAGATATTGGCATTTCTCAACAGTGTTTTTCTGGATAAATCTCTCCATTTTCATTAAGTGCTGTTAGCAGTGAACAATCCAGCCAGACTCCATTTATTAGCACATAGTTCTTCAAAGCAATCCTTTCAAGTGGCCATTCACAAATATGTGCAAAGGTGAGAAAAAACCCTCAAATTCTTCTGTTGTAAACTAGATGCAGAATTTCTTTTGATTTGGATTATTTTCCCTATGCTGCTGGCTTAGCTTTGTTGTCTGTGGCTGAATAGGTAACTCTGCAATGAGTTCTGCTTGGTTTTGGGAGCAGTGATGCTGTTACTAGGATCTCTTTTCTGAAGTCACTGTGTACCACAGAAATTTAAACTGCTCAGTCTGATAGGGACCAGTTAGCTACATGCCTAAAAATTCACATAAAGATGCAGGGTTGCTTCTGACACCCTCATTTTTAGTTTATAGTGGTCCCAGTGTCAGTGTTTCTAATGTGTGTTAGGTTGATATACCTGGTAATTCTACTTCATCTGTGCTTTCTTACATTGAGACAGCTGAGTTGCAGATCTGTTATGGGTGGTTATAAGGAGTGAACAAGCAGAGTTAAAGACATGTGTGTAATCTTGATTTGCATCTAAGTTTGGGCCAAATCCTGGGCTTGTTACAGTGTTTGCATGCCATATGCAGTTAGCTGGATTAAGTGGAAATACTGCAGAGGTTAGATTGCAATTAAATCTTTGATGAGTGACCCTCTGTGTGAGGTGCTGACACTGCTGCCTCTTTAAACTTCATCCCTCAGTGCAGTTCTGGGAAGCTGGGATGATGGGGGTGAAATCCTGGCCTCAGAGACATCAGTGGAAATTTTGTCAATTCAAAGACAGCCAAGATTTCACCTAAAAGGAAAATGTTAGTAGTGGAAAAATTGTCCAGTCCTCCAGGTGATGTGTATTATTATTGGGTCTGTGTTCTGCAAGCCACTAAAGAAAGCCTTAAGAAAGCTTTCCTAATACTCATTTTATAATTTCAGTTTTTTTAGCTTTAATACAAATTTCACCCAAAAGAGGGTTTGCCTGTGGAAGGGTTTTCCAATTAAATGCCTTTAGGCTGTCGTAACATCCTTGTATGATAGACTCTTACTTTTCATATTAAAAAAAAATAGAAAAGAAACAAAGGAAGAAATCAACAATTTCCTTGGGTTTATGGGAATGTAATTTGTTTATCAAAGGCACTGAGGCAGACTGAAGCCAAAACCTGCCTGGGAGCAGAGCACCAGTGTTGTAGAGAAGTACAGCAGGACTGGGTGTGCCTGGGCAGGGAGCTGGGTGGGATAGGCTGGCACACCTCCTCCCATTGCCAGTTCCCCATGGAATCACAGAATATCCTGAGCTGGAAGGACCCACAAGGATCATTGAGTCCAACTCCTGGCCTTACACAGCCTCAAGAATCACACCCTGTGCCTGAGAACATTGTCCAAACACTTTTTGAGCTCTCTCAGCCTTGTGACTGTGACCAATTCCCAGTCCCCTTTTGACAGCAGAATAGAGGTGTGCTTGGCACCACTGAGAATGACTTGATGTATGTTGTATTGATGTGAGCATCTTGAAATACTGTGCAAATGCTCATTTGCTTGGCAAAAATCAGTATGTCCAAGTGTAGCTCTGTACCATTTTTTTGGTGCATTACTGGCTTACCTATTATACAGGCCAAGAAAATTGCAAAACTGAGACTAAAATCCAAGAACCATGCTTTCTCCTTTCCTCTGCAACTTCCAAATAACATTTTATTCCTTTGTAATAATTTATTTTAGCTCTGTTCTTATAATTTAATGGAAATTGCACAATGTTTTAAATGTAAATATAGCTATAAAAAGGGATAAACAAGTTCTACCGAACAGAATCTTTTGCAGTCTAAAAGCATGATTGGATAAAACACAATACAATAGAACAACAAAATGACATTTGGGATTTATAGCTGGATTACTTAATTGAGCAGAAAAACTTCTGCTTTTACTCCCTCCCCCTTAACAAGCCTGCAGGTACAGTTACAAGAATATATGAATGCACTATTAGATAAAGGAAAAACTTTAGGGATAATTATTGGTGCAGTTACTAGTACAAATGTGGAGCTCCCTGCTTCTATGGTGGTGTTTTTGTTTCCGACTATGTGCTTGGGATTGTGCTTTCTGCCCTTGTGTCTCCACACCATTTGCTAATACAAAGTGATCCACAGAAGCGTTTTTGGGATGGTGGGAATGGCTGAGTGTTCCTGCTCTGTGTAGCTCGGATAAAATGCATCCACACCTTGGTTTCATGCTGAAGGTTGTTCATGGTGAAATTTGTCTGCTGTTTTAGACACCTTCAGGAGTTTGGAATGTTTTAGATGGATAGAATTTTGCTTTGACAGCATAAGGGTATTTATTAAACAGCTCCTTTCAACCTGTTCTATGCTTTGTGTTTGTGGCAATTAAAATTTGTTCAGGAAGGAAACTATAAAGCTCTGAAGGTTTGAGGCAGGCAGGAGCCAGTCTTTCTTGTCTCTGTGCTGTTGTACCTTACTGGTATGAAGTTCTTACAAAAGGGCTTTTTAGCACGGAATCTTCCTAAGTTGTACAGAGGTTTAATAGCCCTTCTATAAGTACAAGGAAGAGCCTTTTCATTTTCTGCTTGAGCTGGGATTAATGTGAGGGGGGACCTAAAAAATGTGAAAAGATGATGGTGAAAAATTTGGCATTGGAAAGAGACAGGAAAAAGACACATTTCATACAGGGTTGCTAGTCATAGAGCTGTAAATGATTTGAAGCAGGACTGGTAGTCAGAAAGGAGTATGAACTCACATTTTGGGAAGGGTGAGGTAGGATGACTGTAGATTTTTGGCAGGAGACCACTTGAAGCACACAAGAAGTGGGCTGACCTAGATGCCTGATAAGAGGCTTAATGAAATGAAAAGTGGGTGGACTTGGAGAAGAACTGTGTGGATCTGATTGTTTTGGCACTTGGATATTTGATGTTTGATTTCCAGGGCAGCAAAATTGTAATCACCTATTGTTCGTTATTGGTTGGTTTCTTGGTGGTATGACTCTCATCTCTCTTCCCGAGTGGTTGCTGGGATGTGTGGAGCACAGGAGAGACTTTGTGCTGCGGTTTGGGAGGAAAGAAGTGTCCTGGGTGGCAGGTGCTCTGGAGGAACATTTTTGTGGAGGAGGTTGTGTGAAGGGAAATCTGAGGAACAAAGCATGGGAGGTTTTGTGGGCTGCTCCTTTGTTCACAAGGGGTTGTTGAGGTTATGTGGTTTTGGGATGGAACCTCAGCATTCTTTGTGAACAAATATGTTGCTGGGTTCCACTGGCAGTTAAAATGTCCGGCTTCTCTTGCTGATACCTGTTACCAACTTTGCCCCTCTTCCTGCTGCTGTCCAGGCCTTGTACTGCTCAAAAAGGCAGTGAAATTATGATACCATTAAGAGAATAAAAGCTGAACAACGTGTCTTGCATTGAAGACATTGCCTCTAGCTTAGTTTATTCAGCTTTTTGAGGAGTAAAATACTCCATAGATTTATAAATAGTACCAAATGTATAATAGACATCAGCAGCTGGGTCTTGTATTTTTAAACAAGTTATGCACATACGTGCAGTTCCACCTATGGGAGAGTCTGTGCTCATGTGTTTATTCAGGTATTGTTGTACTTAATAATATTGGCTATGATTACTGGGTGGAAATCTCTGTTGGTAGGAAGAGACAAAATACATTTCAGGATGGTACTTTTGAAACTCAAGGTATAAAGCTAAGATAAATAATGTGTGACTGTTTTCCTTGACAATCTAAAATCATATTATGAAAGAGACCTAAAATCCATGAAACTCACCATAATTCCTTTCCTATTGTTTTCTTACATTGGTGTTTGTTCTTTGAGAATTTAACTGTATCTCAGTAGTAAATCTAAAATAACTCATCACTGGGAATAGTCCTTCTAGGATTACAGCTGTACAACTATTCCTTGACTCTTGCACTACATCTTCAAGTTCCTAGAAACCTTTTGTGTATTTACCTTTAGCCTGTGTTAGGTAATTGGGGGAGCTTGCAGGACACAAAGAGTTATGGAGCATATATGATTCCTATCTATGAACCCAGGCACCATTAGACTTTTCTGCCAACATATTTTGCTTATCAGTTATACTTCTGTTGCTCAGTCCTGCTCCTCCTCTGTGTCCTTCCTCCCATTTCAGCAGAGAAGAAGCAGCTTCAACTCCACCAGAAGAGGGGAGGAGAGGAGAGGAGGTGCAGAACTCTACAGGGTCATGCTCTGACCACTTGATGCGAGGCAAAGCTTTTTTCCTGTGCGGTGAGCAAGCACTGAACAGATTGTCCAGAGAGGGTGTGGAGTGTCCTCACTGGAGATCTTCCAGAGCTGCCTGGGCACAATCCTGGGCTCTGGGGTGGCCCTGCTGGAGCAGGGAGGTGGCACCAGCTGCCCCACTGTGGCTGCTTTCACCCTGATTCATCCTGGGTGATTCTGTGATGATAGTGGAGAGTTGAAACTGCCTTTACCTTCCCCCCTGCCTCTGTGGAGAGGCACACCTTATCTCCTAGGCATTGCTTCAGGTAGCTCCAATTCTTGTTTAATGAGCCTTTGTACACTGTAGCTGTGTACACTTCTGTACATGTGAGGCCTTAATGGCTTAAACACCTGCTGGTCTGTGAGGTTGGCTGCCTGTGGCACAATGATGAGGAACTGCCCTTGCTTGCCCTGCAGTGAGTGGAAAAACTTCCACTCGCTTCAGTGGGAGAATGCCTAGGCATCTGTGACAAGCAATCCCATGAGCATTGTTGCTTTCAGCCCCTAATTCTGCAATTACTGAATACAACGGGCCATGCGTAAAGTCCAGGGCTGTAATTACTGTTTTGACTTTCCTGATGATTTATCTTAGGCACTACCAAGGAACTGTACAGCTTAATTACAGCAGTTACTTGGAGGGATTGTGCAAACCCCAGGTATTTATTGTGTTCAGGGGAGAACTAGCTTAGCTAGAGATCATTTCATACATGTGTAGGGATCTCCTTTGTCATTTATGTGCTGCCAGTGTATGGAAAACTGAAATGCAGTTGTGTTGTATGTGTCAGGTGCTGAATGATAGCAGAGAGCACAAAGCAGTATTGTCTGTAGTCCAGCTGAGGAATTAAACCCCTTGAAATTTGTTAAAGCTTCTCTGATAGTACCATGGTTAAGTGGCTTGAATATTTGCACCATAATTTGGATCAGTGTTTATATAGCTTGCACATTTTATGGTATAATACAATAAATACAATACAATAAATTCTACCTTTATCTGAAAAGCCTGGTCTGGTGCACTTTGGCCTCCTATTCAAACCTACAAGCAGGTGATCTTAAAACCTGCTGTGATGTGGTCTGACAGTCCCTGCATGTGCCCAGGACCTTTTGCAGCCAAGCCTGTTGTTTGGTTTCACTCATCTCAAATGGATTTGTTAGCAGGTTGCAAAGGTTTTGAGTTGCTGCTTGTTTAACGCAGCCACCTCACAGGTGTCAGTAACAAACCAGCAGCTGCTTTTGGCTCGCTATAAAAGTGGGATTTGAATATTTTAAATTGTGTGTCAGAGGAAGTGGTCTGTGTTTGAAGAGCCTCTTGTGTTCCCCTCCACGGAGCGGGCTGAAGTCTTGCATCATGTGGAATGTGCAGCTCAGCTCTCCCTACGGTACTGTAACAAGCACCTCCAGAGTAACCAAGGAGCTGTTAGCCTCCCTGAAGGTCATGCAGCTGGAATACAGGATGGATGGCATTATGGGGCAATGCTGGGGATTAAATTGTTAATTTAGTAACTGCTAAATAAACAAAGCAATACTGTCCTCAGATTTTTGTTCTGTGTTATAAGAAACAAAGATGTGAGAAGCTGGGGTGCTGAGCAAGGGTTTAGGAGGTGATGTTCCTGCTCTGTCATACCACTGCCCTGGCACATGTCAATCAACTTTTCTGTGCTCTGATTTTGTGTCCATAAGATGGGAGTGGCACCAGCTCCTTTATCCTTTGTCTTCTCTGATGTCTTTGGTTCCTGAATGCTGCCAAACTCATTTATGGTCCTTATCTTTGTGCCTTTAGAGAATGGTGAACAGCAAGTGATTGGCATTAATTGTTGGATGTCTGTTCTCTGCAAGGCCAGTGTGTTTGAGCACTGCAGCTGGCTGGCTCAGAGAGTGTGCAGGATCTCATTTGTTTTGCTCGGCACCAACGCCTTGTTTTATATCTGGCTTTTGCTACAGTGACATGCCATGGTGAAAGTTTTGCATTTCACCCACAATTGTGGTTGTCATGAGAGTGTACAAGTTGTCACCCAGGAACACAGGAGATTCCTTGTGAGTTATGGTTGACTTTTCAATATGCCTGCATCCTGACAGTGCTGAAGGTCAAATCTTATGGGTTCCTCCTTAAAAACCTTCCAGGGATTTTGTTGAGAGTGAGAAGTACTCCTTGGCATAAAAACCCTTTGGCAAAGCTCCTGTTTCAGGTAATCCTTTCCAGTCAGCTCTCAGTGACTCCAGGTTTTAGGTGCTGTTTTTAGGAAGATTTGGCCCATTAGAACATGGACAGAATGCAGGATGCTGGCAAGACTCTTCCTGAGTCCTGCTTTCCAAACCTCACTCTGTTTTTGTTAAGCCTGGCCTAACCTAGACTGTGAAGAACACAACTCCCCAAGGCCCCCTGCTCGGTCCTGAAGCTGTTTCTTCAATTCCCCTTCCTCACTGACACCACATGTTTGCATCTAAGTCTGTTATGAGATTGGAACTGCTGACTTCCAAAATTCTTTGTCATTTTTGCTTCTGGGAGCTGCAGCTACAGTGGAGACTTTGTCATCTTGCTAGAGGTAGAAAACCTCTCATGGGTGTGCTGGGGGATTGGCCTCGCTGTGCTTGTGGCTGGAGGCAAAGCTTTTACCAACTTGAGTCAAAGCTGAATGCATCTATTGTGTAACTTGGCTGAAGCCAATTTGTGCTTTTTATTTCAATTTCCAACAAAAATGCTGCTAAGAATGTTGCTGTGAAGTGGCAGGGCAGTAGTGTGTCCTTAAACATGATTTTCCTGAATAATTGTTTGAAATGGGCAAATTATTTACAGGATGCTTCCTGAAAGGAAGCTGAATTTATGTCTAGGAAGTTCTGAGATAAGTTTAACAATTCATTTTTAAAATTTTATTGTTTATTTAACTTCTAAAATATTACAAGAAATATATTAGATTTATCATCTAGATTTTCTGCTGTGAACTAAAGAAATGCTTATTCATTTTAGCACAGGAAAATGTGGTCTTGGGAGTTTTGATCTGAAGAGCTGAACCTTAATTCCACATGCCTCCTCAAAGGAGAAAAATGGGAAATGGTGAAGAAGAAAATCTGACAGCTGCAGAGAAAAAAACTGTTTCTGGTTGAGGGTTAATGGCTCAGATGAAGGAAAACATAAATTTTACATGGAACATCAATGTATTTGGTGTGACAAAAAGGGATTTTAACTGGATTTAAATGAAGTGGGATCTGAAACACAGACCGTAATTTAGTGCTGTAGAAGAAATCCCTGTCTGGAAGGAAAATGTAGGTTTTCTTGGTTATGCTTAGTAACTGAATAACAGAGTTTCTAAGGTATTTTTTCTGTTACACTGGAGAAATGTGGAAGCTTTTGGATCTGTGGTGTGGCAGGCGTGTCTGTGCATTTATAAACATTGATGGCATGTTTTAGTGAGTGTGATAACTTTTGTTTTTCTAGGTTGGTGGATGACCGGTGTGTGGTCCAGCCAGAGGCCGGTGACCTTGCCAATCCTCCAAAGAAGTTCCGAGGTCAGTAACTGGGGGATCATTTCTCTTTCTTGACCAACTGGTGCTGTTCTACCTCCTTGGGCACTTTTACCATGGGACTTCCCAGAGGGTTTGTGGACACAGGGACTGAATTTCAAATTGGAGCATGAATGGCAGATTTTGAGAATGAATTACAAAATTTGCAAAAGCACAAGAGGCGGGTGGAAAATATGGGGGAAGGGGCTGAATTTTCCTGTAGTCCAAGAGTTGCTTGCTTTGTTCTGCACATTGAACACTGATCCCTTGCTCTGTGACAAACTCTTTGCTCCAGCCCTGCTCTCACTGTAAATGGGAAAGAAACTTGTGAGGTCCAAAGCTACTTGAGCTGATGAATTGTTTATTTTCTTTTCAAGATAAGATACCATTTTAAGGAGTACCCCCAAATATTTTGTCAGCCTTTTGTTTTGCTTTTGCTTAAAACTGTATGATTTTTTCAACTTGACCTTGTAGATTTGGATAATTCTGCTGTTTTGCTTATTGGAAAAAAATAACAGTGTGCTAACAACTTGTAGTTTTTACTTCTTGACTGCTAAAAAAGTACTCATAGCTGCGCCAGAGCAGAGCCTGATCCAGTCTCTTTTGACTTTAAAGGGCTTGGATTCACACTGGTTCTGAGATAGAGTATGACTTGCCTGATTTAGAGCAAGGGAAATTGTTTCATGGCTGCTTGTATCTATTTTCAATGATCTTTAAGGTTCCTTTCAACCCAAACCATTCTATGATTGTCAGGGCTTCCACTGACATACTTAACTGTAGCATTTTATTTGCAGTGTTTATGTATATGCTACTGTTGCAAAAAATAAAGCTTTTAAAACCTCAGGAGAGTGAAGTTCTACTTTCCCAGAGAGCTCAAGACTTTTTTCCATTATATATTCAGGAAACATCAGCAGTTGGTTCCAGTTCCAGCTGTGAGTGTTCAGCACACTGGCTGAAAGTGAGGATGCATACTTAGAAACTAACAAACAGTAATAAATTTCAGTTGCTGGTGTGACTGAATAACTTTAAAGCAGAGCTGAGGGTAGCATCCAGTGTGGCTTTCAGGCTGCATAACTGTGATTTCACCCCCACACTGCCTGCAAGTGACTCACAGTTTCCAGGTTGCACAAAATATCAGGTGGGGATTCTTTGGACGATATTTCTGTCTCTGGACTACCCTGATGTGTTTCTAAAGTTGAGCATATCCAGGTTTCTAGATGAGATCAAGGTCACTGGGAAAGATTTGGGGTAGGATAATTGAATACACCCAAATGCCTACAACTAAGATCTCAACAGAGCTTTAAGAAAACCCCATAATTTCTTCACTGTCTAGTGTTTGAGGGCTTGATTTTATAACTTCAGTACATTAGAGTTCTTTTCTTGCAGCTCTGTGTGGTTCATTTCTAACTTCAAAAGGCAAAGAAAGAAAAAGTTGATAGGTTTCTGTGTTGATGATTTGGGCACTTTGATGCAGGGTGGAAGCTGATTGAGCTCCCAGCACTAATGATTTGCCATCAGTAGTGGCAGCACATGTGGAGCAGATGTCAGAGGGGGATGGAACACTAACAAATGTACAGCTGTTTTCTGCTGCTGAGAGAACCAAGGTTCTTTCTCTTGAGTTACATCCCAGCTTCTGTAGGGGAGTGTTTTCCATTAGTTGTGGACAGTTTTGGCTCTGTCCCTTATTGTAACCTCTGTTTGTTTCTTGCATAACACATCCCTTTATCTCCAGTTGCCTCTGCTCCCTCTTCTCCACAGCATCAAACCTTTCATTTCCTCTAACTCAGATCCTCCTCTTTTTGGGGATTCCCTCTTCTCTTTCTCCCTCCCTGCCCCAAAACTTTTTAGTAACTCTTCTCCTCCTCTCTGCTGCTGCTTAGCTCCTGTTGCAGTCTTTCTTCCAGTCACTCATTAGCTCTCTCTTCTTTATAGTGCTCCATAGCCTAATTTTGGAACTGCTGGCATGGTGGTAGCATGCAAATTTGGATGAGCTGCAACACAGAATGATTTGGATTGGAAGGGACCTTAAAGCCCATCTCATTCCAACCTCCTGCCATGAGCAGGAGCACCTTGCACTATCCCAGGTTGTTCAGAGCCCCATCCAGCCTGGCCTTGGGCACTTCCAGGGATGGGGCAGCCTCAGCTTCTCTGGGCAGCCTGTGCCAGGGTCTCATCACCCTCACAGGGCACAATTTCTTCCTTTTATCCAATCTGAATCTACCCTTTTTCAGTTTGACACCATTCCCCCTTGTCCTGTCACTCCAGGTCCTTTTAAAAAGTCATTCTCCATCCTGCTTTCTTGTAAGCCCCCTGAAGGTACTGATAGGTGCTATAAGGTCTCTAACACCTGTAGGAAGGAGAAACTAAATTAGTGAAAATATAATTGTTGCATTAATTTATGCAACCCACCTTTCTATAAAAGCATGGCTATAGTGTTAGGGGCGTTGAATATCATACCATATCATACCAGCTTCAAGTATCCATAAGCAATATGTGTTCAGGAGAATGGCTGCAGTAAAGATAAACCTATCATTTGGATGTTTTCTCCTTCATCCTTTAAGTCAAATTATAAGTGTGAGAATAGCAGGAGCTTTGCTGAGAGCCCAGCAGGAACTTGCTGTCTAATTGAGCTTTAGTGCCTTGGACCACAGAGGTGTCTCTATCGTGAGAGCAACCCAAAGCACATCTCTGCAATGCTTTGCTAAATTTCTTAGCTCTGCTCAGAGCCCTGAGGCAAAAGAGTTTCTAAATATTGTTCTTATAATCAAGAATCTAAGCAAAATCCATATTTTTCTCCCCAAGAATCTTCTGGGAAATAGCTTTCAATTAAAGCAGCAAAGTTAACAAACCAAACAAAAACTGCTTTAAGTAGGTTCTTAACATGAAAGGAAGACTTAGGCATGAATGATTAATTGTATGATTAGACATAAGCAGCTGAAAATAACATCTAAGAGCAGGATGAGTAGGGCCTCTTCACTAATAGGAACTGCTGTCTGCATGGTTTACAATGTTTTTATCACTGATAGCTGAACTGGCGTTGATTTGAGGTTAGAGCATGACCTGGGAGTCAAAGAAGTATGAGAAAAACATGTTTCTAACAAGATGTTTAGATTTCAAGGACTGACTCTGAAAATTAATATCAGAGAGGACTGTGTTTGCTCTTTTTTGGTAATATTTTATCAACCCTTTCCCCAGTGGGAGGGACAAAAAAGAAAGATTGTGGTTTTGACTTGTATCTCCCCTACAGGGTTCACTCGCAGATCAAATCAAGGTACCAAGCTGTTGGCCTGAACTGAAAGCCTATGTAAAGAGATGTCCCAAAATAGCAGTTTCATTTTTGCCATGTGTTTACTTTCTTTTTTTTTTTTGAGTGGGTGGTTGCTATTCTGGTTGTTTCAGAACATCCTGCAGCGTGGAGCGTTGTTAAGCTAAGGAAAGATGTGGTTGCTTTTCATTTTGCATCCGTATGAAGATGTGCTCTCCATTCCTCCCCCAGTCACACTGGGATGAACCTGGAGTGGCTCTGTGGTCACCAGGGTGCACATCCAGATTTGCATCAGTGTAAAGGAGGGTGGAATTTGGTCCCACACGTTCCTGAAGCCTGGTGAAAAAAACCCCACAGAACATTCACTGTGTTGCGTTGAAGGGACTGATCAAACCAGGTGCTTCATGTCTTAATTCCAGCTGAAGCTGGTGGGATCCAAAGCACTGAGTGTGGGGATGGAAACACACACTGTGCTGCAGGGCTGGGTTCACAGAGATTGGCAAGAACAGTGTGTGCCAGGAGTTGTGTACTTCTGCAGAAAAGCCACACCATGAGCCACACAGCTGCAGGTTTCATTAGGCTGGGACCCCAAACACTCCAGCTTGATGCTCCTATCTCCAGTGGGAAACACTTTCAGCTTCCAGGGTGTAAAATAGCACAGATGAGACTTGCTTGTTGATCAAGGAAAAGGAGCATGAGTCTCATTCCTATATTAAATGTAAAATGACTTAAGTTTTTAAACTGGTCTAAACTTTCTTACTTGTAACTTGTATTACTTTGATTTCTTGAGGCTTCTGCAGTGAAAGTGATGCTGGTTCCTAAATACTTTCCTTTGCCTTTCAGGTTTTAGTCTGATCTAAGGTTTTCCTGACATTGTTCTTTTTTCTTCTCTCCCTTCCATTACCTTTCTCTGCGCTCTCTCCTTTTCTCTTCCAACTGCCATTTTTCTTTTTACTTTCCCTCTACATAATTTTAGTTTATTCTTTTATTTTCTTCTTCTTTCTTCCAGTTCCATAATTGCTTTAACTTCCTTCTCTTTCTTGTTGTCCTGCCTAGGAAACTTCGTTGCCCCACTCCTTGCTCCTCCACGTTTTTCCCCTTTTCATTTTCACACTAGTTCTTTTTTACCTTTTTGTCTATTTTTTTTTTCCCCAAAGCAAGTAGATTTGTACACACTGTGATTTGATAGCCCTGTCACTTCACTTACCCCTTTCTCTGGTTTTGGTAAAGCCATGTGATAATTTCTCTAGTTCTGCAAACCAAACAAATCTTCCATGATGGGCAAGAGTTCAATTTCTAACGCTTAAAAAAAAACCCAAGAGAAGGCAGAGAGAGAAAGCATCTGACAAATATTGTTCTAAACCATCTTTATCCAATATCCAGAAATATTTAAAGGGCATAATAGGAGTTATTTTCCTTTTCAGACTTCCTGAGTGAAGGTGCTATTTGCTTACCTTTGATATTCCGTCCTTAAATGTTTTTCTTCCTGAGGACTAATTATGTAAAACTCCATAAAGAAATGGATTGAGAACTAGCACTACCTGGGAATGTCTGGAGAAGTCAGAAGAGACATTCTGTCTCATGAGTGGGTTGCTAGACTGACCTCCAGGAGGGAATGGCTTTTTGATCTGCTGTGTGGTGGAAAGTTGCTTTATAATCTTATGCCTCAGTTTCTCTTTTTTTTTTCCTGTTTATTTGAACTGTAGCATCTCTAGGGCAGGCACTGTTCCACCTCCTTACTATGTTTAGGATCATGAAGCTTGTATTTACATACTTCTGTTACTCTAATAAAAAAAGGGGGGAAAAAACCCCCAGAGAAAAATAATGGTCTGGTTTCAATGCATCTGGAATCCTAAAAAGTAAAATAAAATAGGAAAAAAAGCTTGTCTGGGAGCAAATAATATTATTTTTTTGATTATAAATTGAGGGAAATACTGATTTGGAACAGGTCCTCTACAGAGTGGTAGCACCATGCTCCGAGGCTCTGCAGGAGGATGGGAAGCACTGTGTTTACTCCAAGTAGCAGGATGTGTGGGGAGTAACTGAGAAATGAAGACTGGCGCTATTAAAAGAAGGTATTGTTACTGCAGAGAAATAAATGTTTCATGAAGCCTTCTGAGAAGGCATGTTAATTATAGATTGTGACAGAAAATAATAGCAGACTTTTGTCTTATGAGCTGAAATCCTGATACTTCAGGTAAAATATCCTACAATATACAGTACAATTTAATGGCACACAACACTTTGGGGTTTTTTTCACCTTCTTTGTTTCCAGAATATTGTAAAAGTTACCTGGGAGTTCTGTACTTTAAGTTGTGTGATATCATTCCCATTATAAATGTTAAATGAGAGCAAGCACCTTTGCAGAGTGGCTGGCTTTGCTTTGATAAGGATCTGTGGGACTTTTTCCTTGGAACAGCAACTCAGGGCTGTGAGGGGGGGTAAATCCATGAGCACTTTGGGTCAGTGCCAAGGAAGGTTCTGCCACTGGGGGCAATTTTGTATGGACAAACTTTCTGCTTGAATAGGGGCTGGGTCAGTCCTCATCCAGTGCTTGGCCATCTGTGCCAGTGAAATATGGAGGGCTCATAGTTGGGGTCAGACCTTCCTTTGACATCCACAGACTGCAGCCCATGTCGGGGAAGAGTTTCACCCAACAACACCCAGTCCTGAGTGTTCTTGCTACTCCCACAGCAGTACTCTTCCCTCTTCTTGCCTGTTATTAAATGTGCGTGTGAGAGGACAATTACCAGCATTTGCCATGTGAAATGTCTGTCAAATCTTGCTGCTTTTAGAGCAGCTGATGATTGTGACTGTGCAAGACTAGATGTTGTTTATCATTCTAAAAGTAATTGGCTTTAGATGAATCATGAGCCTCTATTTCCAGTTTAGACTGCCACTGGACAAAACTCCTTGAGTCAGGGTATTTTACAAAATTCAGTTTCTTGCCAATTAACATTAACTTTCAATTATTGATTATGGTTCTGGGAAATGAAGATGAACAACTGAACGAGCATTTAGGGAAGAACCCCTTGGCTTCCTTCCAGACATCTCTCCCCTTCTTTGATATGCAGCCCCATCACTACACATGAGGAGGTGGTGGGGATGGGATGAGGGTTGGTGTATTGATATTCTCTTTCCTTTGCTGCTCATTTCTTATTTGGCATCTCAGCATTGGCAGCAGTCTCCTCCTTCTTCTCCTTCTTCTCATCCTTTTCTCTCATTTGCACCACCCTGCTCAGGTGGCTTCTCTCTCCTCACCTGCTTTTTTTCTGGTCTGTTGGACAGTGGTGATATTCAGCTTGTGTCACTTGGATTAAAAAACCCTGACAGTAAAAACAACTCAGTGAAGGCACAGAGACCCAAACTCTGTGTGGACCTGCTTGGTGGCTGGCTGCTGAATGCCACTGCCACCCTTGGATTCAGCAGTGCCAGGAGGAGCTGAGCAAGCCAGGTGTGTGGCATACAGACAGCAGGACCACCCTTCCAAGGTTTCACGTGCCTTCAAACACTGCATCTGTGATGCTGGGGTGCTAATAAAGCAGCAGGCAGATATGGCAGGATCACAGCCTGGGGCTCTTACAGAGATTGCACAAAGTGGGAACCTGTGAGGCTTTAAGGGCTTTAGGTTCAACTCTAATGTTGTGCCACCCTGTTTCTGGTATCATTGCCACCAAGCTGACTTGGTGGCTGTGTTTAAACACTGGTATCTGGACATTTCTGGACAAAAAATCCCAAACCAACACATACTTACAAATGAAGGAAATGTCTTTCAACATGACTCAGGAGTATTTCTTTCAATCTTTCCCCAGACTGCCTTTTCAAGGTGTGTCCTATGAACAGATATTCAGCCCAGAAGCAGTACTGGAAAGCCAAGCAAGCCAAACAAGGAAACCATACTGAAGCAGCACTGCTGAAGAAACTTCAAGTAAGAGACATCTGTATTTGTAATCTTATCTCAATCTGCAGGCTGTAGAATTACAATAGCACCAGAAGAATAATAACAAGTGCCTTGGGAACCACTGTGATGGGTATTATTATGCCACCATAGCAACTCTATATTCTCCTTAGCTCTCCTACCTCCTGACTGGCATTTATGGCCCCTGACCTGGTGTTTATCTTACTTTGGGCTGGGGATTTTGCCTTTGCTGTAAGCAAAGTAGTGCTTTCAGAAATTTTATAATGTAAAAAGGGAGTTTTAAAAATCAGGATGGAGCCCTGGTTTAAATAATACTGGAAATCCTTACCAGAATTAGGCAAAGAGTGGACAAAGAGATGTCCTCAATGCTTTAGCCAGGGAATTCCTCAAAATTGTGTTTGTCTTTGCCTTCAGTCTAAGTGATTCTTTTGTGAACCTTTTTGCAGTCTTTGTTTTGTCTCAAATACAGTGTGGATGGAGCAACTCATCTGTATCTGAAAAATAGCTGGCCTGATGTTGTAACTGAATGCATGAGATTAAGTGAAAACAAGGTCCTGTCAAACCTTGTTGACAGGACCTGGATGACAGTTTTGTGGGCACTGGGGAGGTCATACGTGGTGTGTGGCCAGAGTTACACAGCAATCAGTGCTGGGAGTGGAGGGTTTGCTCCGTGGCTGTGCTTGACCCAGTCTATTGTGTTTAATTTTAATGTTGCCTATTGTGAGCTAATGTTTTTGTTTTGTTGTAAAGTCTATGTGTTTATGTACAATTAAACACCAACAAGTAAAAGCAGTGGTGACAGGGAGAAGCTAATCATAGGCACCTTTTTATCCTCTGTAGGATGAAATAAAGCCCTTGGAATTACTTTTTGGGCTTGAAAAATTTTAAAATAGCATGCATCTCAGGTGTGACCAATAATTTGTGACAGAGTTCCTATTTTGGGTAATTAAAAAGTCAGAATCAGCATCAGGATTTGGGTGCTAATATTTCCAGAGCAGTAATGCTTGTAGGCTGCAGGATTTAAATATGGTGCCATTTCCATTCTGCACTGTGTGTTTCAGGTACTTTTTTTGTAGAGTCTAAAGAAATAGTCATTCTCTTGCAGCATGCAGCAGAACTGGAACAAAAGCAGAATGAAAGCGAGAACAGAAAGCTGTTGGGTGAAATTGTAAAATACAGCAACGTCATCCAGGTAAACCTATTGAAATCCATCTGCCTTCTCAGTGGTGCAAAGGAAACAGTTGTTTCATTTCAAGGTTACAGTGAAAATTAACTATCTGCCCATTGTTATCTGCATTGTCAAGGGTCAGGTAAACAGAACTTGGTGAGGTTTACAATATTGTGCTTTTCTGCCTGTTTCAAAGCCTACCAGAAGTGCTGCATATTCCTGTTTAAATAATATGTCATAATAAAAATTCTATGTGTATTTCTTGGTGCTACAGTTTAGAATCTGAATGTAAATATGTGTCTTTTATTTTCAAGAGTTATTTCAAAATCATGCTATAGAGGTGCCGTGCAGCTCCTTTAAATCATTAAGGAATCTGTATCTCATGACATATAAATGAGACAGGAGCTAAGTTCTTAAGTGCAGTACAACTTTTCTGTAATGGATGTAATTCCTGAAGGGAGCACTGCAATGGACACTTGCCCTGCTGTAAAATTGATCCCTGACACATTTCTCACAATCTGAGATAGATCATCTGTTTTCCTGAACTGTAGCATACTTTGATAACTGCCTTCTAGTTATATTTTATATCTATGTTGATATTTGAAATTTTCTGCAGTGTGAAAGCCTGTGCCTCCTCTTTTGACTGGAGGGAGAAAAAGCAACTAAAAGGTGTGCTTTTTTTTTAAATTTATTTTTTGTTCCCAGCTACTGCACATAAAAAGCAACAAATACCTCACAGTCAACAAGAGATTGCCAGCTCTGCTAGAGAAGAATGCTATGCGGGTGTCCCTGGATGCTGCAGGGAATGAGGGCTCCTGGTTTTATATCCAGCCCTTCTGGAAACTGAGGAGTGAAGGTGACAATGTAAGTGGAAATACTAAATGTGTTAAGAAAGAGAAGGGAGAAGAATTCCAGGAGGTATAACTTCTTCACTGCTGGTTTGTTTCATAATGGATTCAGTTCAGGAAAGAAGAAATTAGAAGAGTAATTGGGACTTTTACCTTTCATGTGTAACTGGAAAGTGTTACTTAATTATATGGTCTGGAATCTCTTGTGTTGCCACATTCAAGTCTCTCTGTTGGGGCATCTTTGCTAAGTCTACCGGTTGAGTGCAGATTTACAAAGCTGACAAGAAATCATAGTTTATGCTAGAGTCTTTTTTTTTTTTTGAGTTTTTTTTTAAATTTTGTGGCAACAATTTTTTTCAAGCGGTCAATAGAGAATGTCTCTAGGAAATACATCAGCTTTATTTAAATCTGTATTCCCATCTGATGTGAAAATGGTATCTATGATTGGAGCTGGGTAGAATAGTCTGGAAAGCCTTTTCTGGGTAGGTTTCAGCTGGAGTCTTGCATATTGATGAGAGGAAGAATGCACAGGAGAGCTCTTTGCTGCAGATCTGAGAGCTGTGCCGTGAGATCAAAACTCCCTTCTTCATTCTGTGGCTTGGTTAAGTGCCCGATGTGGAGAATTCAGATCTGCCTCTGGGAAGGCCACACGATGATGAACTTGTGTGGTTTTCTATTGGAGACCTGGCTGGGAATGTTTGGCTGCTTTCCCCTGTGCATAATCAGTGAAAGCCTTCTTAGGATTGTAGAAGGGAATGCCTCTTTTTTGTGTATTTTCTCTCATTAATTTTGTGGTTACCCAGCCCTTGAGATGCTCTCCAGGATGATGAGTGTGGTTGCTTGCAACTCCTTTTGCAATCTGTTGTGGAGAGGAGAAGGATTGCATTCCCAGCTTCTGGTCAAATATCCCTAGAGTCAGAGTGTTTCCCTGCTCCATGTAGTGATCAAAAGGGTATTTGAAAATCCTCCTTTTTCCCAAAGCCCGTTGCAGAGAAATAGAGCAAATATACCCCTCAGGGGGGCCTCTGCATGGCTTTTCAGCTGAGGAAAACAAATGTGGCTCAAACATTAGCCTGGTGTTTCTTTTCCTTCATTGGAGAGAAAAAAAGGTGACTTCTTGTTTTGGCTTAATTTCTTGGAATAACATCAGTTCAGCATCTTTTTAAATTTCTCATGCCTGGAAAATAAGTATGTGTGTCATGCTCTCCAGAGGGAGGACCTGGCATTTCCACCTGTCATCTGCAAAGCCACGGTGAGCCCTTACAGCTGAGAGCAGCAGAACCATCCTTGGCCTTCAAAGTCATCCTCAGTACAACAGAGATTTTGGTTCCATTTTCCACTGTTGTGCACACATGAAGTTTTGGAAGCAGACTTGACGATCTACAAAGATTGCAGATCAGTGCAGTGATGGCAGTGCCATCCCATGCCACAGATCCCTTTCCCAGTCCCTTCCTGTGGGGATTTGTCTGACAGGCTCTGAGCCGTGAGGGCTGTGTGGCAAACTGGCTTATTCCTAACTCAATTCCTTTGGACTCAGTTCCTTTGGAATGGCCTGCTGCTCATTTTCTGTTCCCAGGTTGCCTTTCAGAGCTGGCAACTTGCCATTGTAATTTACAGAGGGAATTTACAAAGGGAAGTTGTTTCTTGTTTCTACTAGGCCCAAAATGATTTGACAATTTTCTTTGCAAATTTCCAGTGATAAACATTAGTGCTCTGGTAGCTCTCTCTGCTTTTGTACATTTCTACCTCTTCAACAGACACACAAACCAGGCAGCTGTTTCACAGAGGACCGGAGTAGCCAGTGATGGGGAAGTCCTCATTTTTCTCTCCCAGATGGAGGGAGGCTTCAGCCTTGTACCCACTGCTTCCTTTTCACTTACTCCCAGACTTGGAAAGCTTTCAATTCATGGAATTAGCTTGGTATATCAGGCCCCATCTCTGTTTAGAAACTTTGGGATTTTTAAAATTCTATTTCTGTGCTATAATGAGGAAATTCCCTAGAAAACGTGTTTTGGAAAGTCTTTTAAGCAAGAGAAGTGAGTATTGTATTACTGCTTGGATGACTGCTACTGTGCCAGGTAATGCAGGCAAGGTATGCCATATATCCTAAAAGAAAAGGAATCTGATACAGGAAGTCATGTGTGTGATCAGAGCTTTTTAGCCTTATGAAATATTTTAGAACTTTGTTTTCTGAAAGAAGGCTAGCTTAGTTTCACTAGAAACTGATTAATTTTGCAAGTCAATTAAAGTAATTAAAGAATATGACTGAAAATTTACAGTAATTGACATAACTACAGCATTTTCTGCTGACTTTTATTATGTCTTCATCATTTTTGAAGCTGCTCTTCAATGGAAGATAGGACTGATTAAGGCTAGAGCTGGTTCCAGATGGACTGAACAGCAGAATATGCTCAGATAGCAGGATTGGTGCTGTGTGGATTATTGCACTGCAGTTATTTGCCATTTTAGTGTTTTTTTTTATTTTTATTTTTAAATAAGATGGTTAATGATGTGCTCTCTTACTGATTTTGTTGTGATAGTCCTGGTGTACATGCAACAATTTTGAAGTCCTGATTCCACTTTGCAGGATGCAAACCTGGTGATATTTTGGTTAATGAATTGTCTGGTCATAACTTCTAAAAACAGGCTGTAAGTAATGTCTGCGTGAAGCATGGCATGCAGGAATGTATTGCATAAGAAATGTGTCCTATAGTCATTATTTTGATTCTCTTAGTGAACTTGTTCCCATGCCCTGGATCAAGTAGGATTTCTGTGTGTGATCTGAGCATGTTGACGCTGTCTTATGCTACTGTTTATTTTGGCTGTGTTGGTAAAGAACAGGCAAACCTTCTTTTTCACCTCTGCGATGAGGGGGCCAAATTCACCTGCATTGAAGTTGCACAAGGCTGAAACTGGGCTCAGCTTTTTCATAGGAAATGTGCTGATCAATGCAGAAAGTGGTTTTATTTATTTGTCTTCCAAGAGAAAGCATGGCTTGTGCAGCATTTCATGTGGTAAAAATCACATGTACCCACTTGTCTTCATGTCTGTGTGTGCTCAGAATTGCTGTGAACAACATAAGCAAATCAGGACCCAGTGCCAACCAATCTATGGGGATTGATATTTTTTTATTATTTATTTCTTCCCCCTTCCAGGCATGAACTGAATTCTCCGTGTGCATGTCTCAAGCAGCTTTTAGGTTAAAGAAATTTTTGTATATTGATTTGTATATTGTAAAGAATTGCAAGGGCATGGGAATTTGCTTGCAGGGAGCCAGCCAGGAATTCCTCTTGTAGAGAGAAGGTCTCTCAGTTGTTGTACCTGCTGCCTGTGCAGAGCTCAAACATCATTTAGGGAACAACAGCAGAGGGGATGCAGTGTGTTCACCTCTTTTTGAATTTCCAGTGATTTCTGTGCCTTTCTAGGTTGCAGTCAAGCAGTCTGAATCAGAGAGCTACTGAGCCTGTCAGGACATTTGCCAGCAGATGGTTCACAGAGCTGGGGGCTCAAGATTGCTTTCTAAGCTTTCTCTGGAACTTAGTGTAACTTTTGGATTAATTGAGCTGCTCCTGGAGTTTGTAGATTCATATCTATTTCATGTTCTGGAATTTCTGGTGAACCAGGGGACATGCTTATTGGGAATGCAAGGGTTGATTAGTTGGAAATCTTGAACCCAAGTGATTGCAGATCATGGGGGAACAGACCTGCTGTGTGAATTGTCTGCAAATAAATTCACCGAGTGCCACTCCTAGAGCATGCATTTGAGTAATTTTCTAAATATGCTACATTACTTCATTTTATTGGATAACTACTTAGGTCTAAATTGCATTTTATTTCTGACTTCCAGGTTGTGGTGGGAGATAAAGTTGTTCTCATGCCAGTCAATGCAGGACAGCCTCTGCATGCCAGCAACATTGAGCTTCTAGACAACCCTGGCTGCAAAGAGGTGAGTTCAGGAGGGCAAGAGGGGTAGCTGCTGATGTGAGATGGTTATAGAAAGGCTGAGGGAATTGGGATTGGTCAGCCTGGAGGAGAGAAGGCTTTGGAGTCACCTCACTGTGGCCTTGAGAGCCCACAGGAGAGATTGAGAGAGATTCTTGACAAGGGCCTGGAGTGACAGGGAAATGGGGAATGGCTTCACACTGACAGAGAGAAGGTTTAGGTTGGGTATGAGGATGAAATTGTGGCTTGTGAGGGTGGTGAGGCCCTGGCACAGTGTTGTAGACACACAGTTTGTGGTGATTGGGAGTGGGGCTGTGGCCAAGCCTCATCTCCAATGGGCTACAGGGACAGGGGTACGCTATTGAAGGTAACGAACCATGGAGTGCCCAGGTGTGCTGACCAATCACCTAAGGGAACAGAGGGCACACAGGTGCAGTGCATGTAAGGTAAAGAGTGTGAAAGGTAGAACATTAAAGGGCTGGGGATGCTCGAAGCCGCCTTTGGTGTCCCTCGTGCCTCCACCGTCCTCTCGACAGCACAGGTTGTCCAGAGAAGCTGTGGCTGCCCCTGGATCCCTGGCAGTGTCCAAGGCCAGGCTGGATGTGGCTCTGAGCAAGCTGGGATAGTGGCAGGTGTCCCTGTCCATGGCAGTGGCTTGGAATGGGATGATCTTTACATCCCTTCCTACCCAGGCCATTCTGTGATATGTTGTGCTTTCCTGGTAACCAGAACCCACCATGAGCCCACAATGGACTCAAAGCCAGCCTTAAAAACTGGTTCCAGCTTAGCCTCAAAAATCCAAAATGAAATATTTGCTGCAGTGATAACTCTGAGGTTTCCTTGAGTATCTCAAACCCTGACTGAGGTAAGAGTAAATCCTCACTCAGTATCTCTTTGGGGTGTTCTTGGAAGGCTGTCAGCAAACAGAGCAGCATTTCCCCACTCAGTCTTCTCCAACATTACAATCATTAACACTTGAGAGCTTCAGGACCAGTGTTAAGAACTGTACAGATATGTAGCTAAGCCATGTCCCCTGCAATCCTAGATGTGGTGTGGTCTTTCAGCAGAATGGAATGTCTCAAAAAAAAACCCATCTCCATATACTGTAATTAGATTTTTTTTTTCTCTAAAGGTAAATGCTGTCAACTGTAACACAAGCTGGAAAATAACTTTGTTCATGAAATTCAGTAGTTACCGAGATGATGTACTGAAAGGAGTAAGTATGATTTTAAAATTGTTTTTTGAATCAAAAAGGTATTTTACTTTATCTTAGTATCTTACTGTATTAGAAAGACTTATAAATCTTACTGTGTAGAGAAATATTACCTGGTGAATAAAAGAAGAAATAAGGACTTTATGGAGATGTTCCAAGTAACTGTAACAATAACTGTAATAAGACAATGTAGCTTTACATGCTGAGGTATTGCACAGTTTCATGCCTGTAGATTAATCTCTGAGATAATTTACATTTTCATTTTAGAGATAAGCTTAATTTGTCCTCACATGTACCTTAATAAATCATTATCAATGGCTATTTTTTCAATAGGTGTCAAGGTACCAGCAGTTTTTGAGGAAGAATTTGAAACGGAAAACGGTATCTTTGTGTAGACCCATTTAAGGATAGTGTTTCAAGTCTTGGGGAGAGGCAGGAGGAAACAAAAATGATTCCAGCAGAAGAAATAGAGAGGGGGTGTTGGTGTTGATTACAGAGTAGAAGCGATAAGATAATGCAATGTTAGAAAAATCACTTCCCCTAAATAGTAAGAGAGATTAGAAACAAAAAAATCAATTTAGTAAAGTTAACTAGAATTAAAAAACACCTTTAGGTTAATTTTTGCCCACTGTTCATTGTGGTGCTTTCCCAAAAGGCCATGAGTCTCCTGCAGGACTGAATTTTCCATCTGATTTCCAGACTTGGTGCTAAGATTGAATACTCTTCACTTGGTACCTGCTTGCAGCAATAGGAAGCTCAGGAGTATTTTCTTCCTGTCAGCTCTGCTGGCATCACTGGAGCTGTTACAAATAGAAAATTACTCTGGAGGCTTTGCCTATTGCTTAACAGTGCTTCTTTTTCCTGTTTCTTTAGGGAGATGTTGTGAGGCTGTTTCATGCAGAGCAAGAGAAGTTTCTGACCTGTGATGAATATGAGAAGAAACAACACATTTTCCTCCGCACCACGTTACGTCAGTCAGCCACGTCTGCAACAAGTTCTAAAGCACTGTGGGAAATAGAGGTATTTTTTATTTCTCTTTATAAATATTTTAGGACCTGAAGGCCAGAGCTCAGTAAAAAAACTTCAGCACAACATGAGTCATTCATAGGCTCCTGATATCATCACACACCTCCCTGTAACTATTATTATTTCATGAAGCGGTTTGAGTAGGATGAGCCCTGACGAGCTGCTTTATTGCTGTGTGTCTGGAGACAGGCGGCTTTCTTACTATATTTGCCTGCACTGAAATGAGGGAGAGTCAAATTTCAAGTTCAGATTGACGTAAATGGTGTGATTTTACCAAAGCCAATCAAAGGACACTCATCTCTCCTGAATTTTGAGTGTTTACGTTTAGCTTCATGTGCAGTATAAAAAATGGACGTCCATGGCTGACAGGAAATCTTCCAAACATCACACAAAACATCAACATTTGTTTAAAGTAAACCTGAATAAAGGTGGTCTTGTGAATGGGAGTGATTTCGAGAAGGGAACTAGCAAATATTTTTGTTCAACTAAGAAACATTGGAAATTGGTATGTCTCAAATCCTTGCTGTTACAATAACGTGATTCCTATATACCCAAAAGTTCTTGTGTGATGGACAAACTTTGTGTATTTAGAAGAGAGTCTTCAGAAAAATGGTTGATTTTTGTCTGGGTAAGGATTGTCTGGACTAGAGTGTATTGCACCTGTACTTATTGGAGATTCCTCCTTAAAGGAGACAGACACTGCTAGATTTGAAGAAAGCAAATTACCTACAGCTCAAGGGATAAAAGAAATAACCTGTGATAAGATGATATCAGGATATATCACTTGAATGAAAATTTTTCAGAAGCCCCTAGTATTGACAAAAACACAGCTGGTATAATTGGTGAAATAATGTAAGATGATTTGAATTTTGCTTTTAAGTAGTGCCTAGTAGTATAGAACAGCTCTCCTTACTTTCTTGAGCTGCAGATTCACAGCATGTCACTAAAAAGCAAAATTTGGCTCATCATGTTTGCAGGGAATAAATTAATGAAAGCATGGAAAGTAATAGAAGGAGTATTTCCTGGCACTTGGCAAAAAGTAAATGTAAGTAGTTGTTATCTATGGTGAGCTTCATGTAAGCACAGAATTCCTTTCTTTGGCAGGCTGTAATGGTGTTGTTTGCATATTTTTATTAGGAGTGAGCTGCAGGAAATGTCAGTGACCTGAAGTATGATCTTGAGGAGCAGGATTAAAATCTAAATTCTTCTTTTAGGTTGTCCACCATGACCCTTGCCGGGGAGGGGCAGGACAGTGGAATAGCTTGTTTAGATTTAAGCATTTGGCAACTGGAAACTACTTGGCTGCAGAGGTAAGAATGCCAGTTAAACAAATGTTTGTGTGCTGCCTAACCAAGTCCTGCTGGCTCAGAACTGCTGTAGCAGGTGGGTCTGCAGTGTAGATCTTCAGAAAGACCCCACACTGGGTCCCTGCTGGGTCATACTGTACTGCTGCACCCAGGGGTTGCAGGGCAAACACCACTGTTAAATATCCACCATGTTTGTACTGAAAACCCTTGGGCTCATTTATCTCTCTGCTCCTGTTTGCCCTTGATTTTTGAAGTGGTGTTGTGACTGTGGATTGGTGTCATTCAAGTTCATTGTGATTATATAGGTTCTGCTATTGCACTCTTGCCTTTTGACTAAAATTTGAATTAAAAAACTTCTGAGGAAGTCTCTGCCCCTTTTGTTGGAATGGAAGGTCCCAGAGGAGAAAGAAGATATTGCAACTTGTCTGGTTACTTTCTGGTACTTTGTATTAAGGCAGAAGAGTATTGTGGCTCCCCAAAAGAGCAGCTTAATATGTTTTAAGACTCCTTAAAAATAAAATATCATTCTTGACAAGCTGGAATACAGCAGATAATACCAAGTGTAAGAAATTGTATAGTCTTGGATATTTTAATGGTTGCAAGAAGCTGTGAACTTTTTGAGTCGTATCTAATCCATATTAACACAGGTCTGTGTACAAGTTTTATCAATGGAGTTAAAGGTAGGGGTTTTTTCCATTGATTTAGTTAGGATTGCTTATTTTAACTTATGCTTTGAAGTATGAGTGCAAAAATTTACTGCAAGAAGAAAGTTATAAATCACTATATGTTAGGGAACCCCTGAAAAAGACTTGCTCTGGCTGGCTTGAGTTAGATTTACAGCAGTGCAACTTCTGTATGCAGACAACTCTTTAGTATTCCCAGGGTGCTGCTTTTGTGTTCCAGCTCCTGTAACAGCCTGCACTGAATTCAGAGGAAGAACAAACAGGAGCTATCAAACTTTCATTTATTTATAATTATGTCAAGGCCACTATCAAAACATAAACAGTGGACTGCTAATAATAGCTAATAATAGCTAATTTTCAAGAGGCAACCAGTACTCCCACCTGAGAATGGGAGTATTTTCCTTTCTGTTTATAGTGAGGGATGCTCCCAGTAGGAAGATTTTACTAGCTGAGCTGATGGAGAGTCAGGAAAGGTATTGAGCATACTGATGGGCTTCCTTCTCCCACCAGGGGATCTGTCTGGGGGATTTTCAGGTGAAAAATCTTCAGGTGAAGAGGTGCCATGCTGCACTGAATGTCAGACCTGAGCTCAGGTCCTTTCTACCTCTGGAAAGGAAGTCCCCATCAGGCAGACTTGTAATATGGAGAATATAATTGGCAACAGTGGAGTGAGAGCTGGAAGAGCTTTTGGGTTGAACAGAAGTGATCTGCTGGGACTGGAGAGCTGCATTAGTGACTGGAGAGCTGCATTGGTGACTGTGTCTGTGAGGTGTAAAATACCTCTGGAGGAGATATTAAAGGTACTGCTGTAATAAAACCCTGTGAACTGTATTTTGCACAGTTCATATGTCAGGCACAACACGCCAGCCAGACATGTCAAAGATTTATGAACAGGCAGGCAGACACCTCGTGTGCGTGACCTAACTTTAAATCAATTGGGCAAAGCCTACTGAGCACTTATCTGTGCTCTGGCAGCATAGGGAGATTACTCATGGTATGGATTATCAACAGCGTCACACATTGCCATGACCTGATTTTATTTAAGTCTCCTTGATAAAGGTATCTAGAGTGGAATAAAAAGTACAAACACAAGAAAATTCACAAATCTTTTAAGCATTCTGTTGTTGGCTAATGATGCAATTTCTGTCAGTTTGAGCTGTTGTAAATCAGGATCCATCACTGTTTATAACTGTCTTTTTTCTTACTTCATCCTCCCTTAAATCAGCTTGATGTGTGCCATGGAGGCTTCTGCAGGGCAGTTTTGCATGGGTCAACTCTCAGACAAGGAGCAGAAGTGTTCTTCACCTAGGTTGCCTCCCTTTTCTCTTCTCATACCTTGTGTGAGCAGCCTGTGCCTTCTTTTTTCCTTGGAGTCATCCTGTGCCAGATGTAACTGGTCAGTCTAGTCTGGGATTGGTGGGTCACTACTGAGCCTCCTTGTGAAGGGGTGCCCCTGCAGCTTGTTAAGGTCAGGGGATAATCTGGGAACTAAGAAAAGTGAAGATGCTTGCCTCAGAGAACTAAGGAATTTAAAGCTGATAAAGGTGTTTCAATACTACAGTAAAAAAATTAATAAAAAAAAGTGAGCCAATACTATTGTTCAGTAAAAAAACCTAGGTGAGTACTTGTAAATCTAATTGTTATAAACTTGAGAGGATGAAGTCAGGATGTGTAAATCCTAAATTCCATGTTCCTTAGAAGTACAAGAAGTCATCCAACTTTTGTTGCCTTTCAAAGACCTCTGATATCTCTGACTTCTGACACAATCTCAAGTAGTAGTATTTCTTTTAATCCTCTTTCCACTTGGCATTATTTAGCCTAATTTTAATTACTGTGCTTTGAAGTTCTTTAAGACCTACTAATACCTTAAAGCAACCTAGATCCTCCTCCCAGACTTTGGGCTGAAGGTGAGCCACCCTGAAAGGCCCACTGCTGAAGGAGTCACGGTGGGAGACTCTTGGTGATTCCACACACCTGCATTGCCTTTCCTGTGCTGCTCTGAACACCCTGGGTCGCTCACAGTGTCTGTGTGCTCTCACACAAGTACTTAAGACAGGAGAAACATACTGAAGAAAGGGTTTGATGTTTGGTGATAAGATTTGGGACATTGGAAATCTGGGTACTTGGTAATGATGTCTGACATTAGGAAAACTTAAGCCGCAGGCTTAAGCATTCCCAAAGGAGTGGAACCAAATACTCAGCTGAAAAATTGGAAAGAGAAATTGTCTTCTTTAGAGACAGCAGGAGTTCTGCTGTTAGTGTCATAAGGGCTTGTTTTCACCCAAAAGAGCTGAGCCAGATCTTCAGCAGGAGATTTAGGCACTAAGCCACCAGCTAAGATCCAGGCTGCTGAGTTTCATTCTCAGAACAGAGTTTTATTCTCATCTTCACAGAGTCAGCAGTCTTTTAGAGAAAGTTCTGCTGAAGATCCTTTTTATAGCCCTGGTTACAGGAAAATGACCCACGTTATTTTGAAGCTTTACATTTATAAAAAGAGGCTGTAAGGTTAGGTGAAAATTGGATGTTTCAAAGTAACAAAGATTTTCCCAAAAGTCTTTTCAGTGCATGTAGCCCATGTAGAAGGCACCCAAAGCCGTCTGTGTGTGTGTGGGAGTGAGCTGCAGTTTGCTTGAATAGCTTTGCAGATGCTGCAGGTTGGGACCACACAGCTGGGCCTTTCTCATGAACACACATAACCTTTTAAATATTTTAAATTGCCAAGATAAAAGTCTCTTTGAACTGAATTTCAGCTTATCAATTGTGCTGAACCAAAACATGCACTTTTAATATTGTTCTCCACATTTGGAGCAGCTCCGGTTCTGTGATTTCTAAACTGGGCAATTCATACTGAAACCATTAACACTTGTTTTGTGAGGCTGTTAAACTGATACGTGTGCCCACACACAAGAAATGCAGGATAAGTCTGTCATTTCATATTCAACTTCTCAGGTGTGGCTAAAATAATTACAAAATATATCTGCATCTATCAAATCACGTGCTTATCTCAGATATTGCAGTAGACCATAGATAAGCCACAGTATGTTCCTTATGAAACCTCGTGAACATGTACATAATCACTGTGCAGAATTTGTAAGAAAAAAATCTGTGATAATTCTGTTTTACCTAGCTGAATAGATTAGTTACTAGATACCTTGGCCAAAATATGGCAGTAAATCTAGTGAGGTCTTTAACACCAAATTACCTCAACTAAACTCAATGAATTAAGATAAGGCAGGTAAAATGGCAGCCTGAATGTTCACATTCCGTGCTTCTCCAGAACTGTGGCCATAAACAATTACTGCTGTGGAAAACTTCTCTGGCTTTCTTAGAGAGTTCTCCTTCCTCTCTCTGTAAGAGTGAAAGGGCAGGGTTTAAGCTGTAATCAATTACAGTAATTAAGTTGGATCAACTCTGATCAGAGTTTTGTTCTAAACTCTGTTCTTAAAATCCTGCATGAAACACCCTTCCAGCTTTAGGATTATTTTAGCACTAAATACTCTTTTGGAGGTGGGAATGATTGAATTTAGTTGGGCTGAGCAGCACAGGGTTACACACACATGAGATGAAATGACAATTAGATGAATATTAATTAAACAGGAAGTCCAGTCCAACTTGCAAGGCTGTAGTTCAGTGGTGGAGCACTGCAGCAGCAATACGGGCTTCAGAAATGTCCTTTTTCCTCAGCTATTGGATTGTGCAGACACAAGGTGCTGTCCCTGAGGTGGTGTAGGCATGGGGAAGAGGGAATAGTCTGTGCTGGAGCAGGGTCACTAAGCTAAGGCACCAGAGCAGGAGTGTTTTGGGTGGGACTGCTGAAGCTTTGCAGGACTGTCAGCTGATTTTCACCACACTGTGGTGTAAACCACTTGCTGAGAACTCTTGGATCAATGGCCAGTAGAAGTTACTCATATTTCTCTTGTCTTTCTGAATAATTTCTTTCCGTATTCCCTGTCTCTACTTTTTGGTCAAAATTGCCCCAAGCTGCCCCTTTCTTTTCAGAGAAGCTTATGTACATCATTCACTTTAGATTGAGAATTGCTGTTAAATTTTGCTTTTACAGTCCATGGCGGGGGGTTGGCACTAGAGGATTTTTAAGGTCCCTTCCAACCCAAATAATTCTATGATTCTGTGATTAAAAATACTAGCCTTCCATGTTATAGATATTGTTATGGTATGCCTTTATGCAGATGGACAGGACCATGCCCTTCATAGTTAATTTAAGCCTGTTGTAATAATCACTTGATTGGGATCATGGTGGAGATAGCTGAGTACATACTCAAGCTAATATTGAGAGAAAATAATCCTCTCCTGCCTTCTGGATAGTAAAGATTGTCACAAGAATCCCACAAGAATGGAAAACAAAGCATTTAATGAGATTTTAAGAAAGATTACATAATTGTATGGGTAATAGTATACTCAGCATTAGCTAAGATAAAAGAAATGTAAAAGGCAAATCAGTTCTTAAACTTGAACCTATAAACCAGGATTAAACTCGTGGTGCCCTGAAAAAACTGTCTCTGTAGTTTTATGGACTTTTCTTCCACTTCCTTAAACTGTTGGAAAATGGAGTCCTGCACTGGATGTTTTATTAAGGCATTTGAGATTGATTATTTGAAGTTCATATCTTAGCCTTTTGTTATCCACTTGTTGGAAATTGGACTACTGATAGAGATATTTTTTTATTTAGGAAGCAACAACAGAACCACAGCTTGCCAGTGTAATTTTATTTTCTTTTTTTTTTTTTTGACATGGAAACAAACCTTTGCAGAAGGATTTGTTCGTGCCCTGGTCATGCAGAGAAGGTGAACACAGTGTTAAGTGCTCTGTGATTCCTTCTGCCTTCAGAAGAGTGAGGCAAGTAACAAATAAAATGAAATAAAAATGGCCTCGTTTAACTGAGACATGAGCTACCTTTTGCTCAGGAGCAGTTTGTAAGCCAGAGAAAATGCCAGGAGATGGCAGCATCTACCAAGGCCTTCACACATCTCACATCTCCTCACAGATTTTATTCCTTGGTACTATGGGACCTCCTCACCTGGAGATTGCTTCAAAATTTTCCTTTGGGGCTGTTTTTTCCCAGTGTCTCGTCATTAAATTTTAGCACAGCACTCTGATTATTTTCTGTCTGTTTGGCTCTGTGATTAAAGGTTCTCATAAGAAAAAGGGTTTGCCAAGGTGACAGGGTGAACTCAGCACTGGAAGCCTTATTTCAGTTTTTCTGTCTTATAGGAGTGTGGGTTTGTTTTAAAGCTCTATAAGGAGGGAAGGATATTTTACAGCTATGCATGAAGAGATGGAAGAGATCCAGAGGCGGAGGATGGATTACTGATTTACAGAGCCAGCCTGACCTGTTCTGCAGACTTGGATATGGCTTTTTAAAGTGACAGACCTAGATGTCTATTTAGCAAAGCCCAGAACCAGATTTCTTCAAGGTTTTTAGGAATATTGAGGATATGGCTAAATTTCTTGACCTGACTTGTATTGACTTTGGCGGAATCTGTCAGTGTGCAAATATCTTCATAAATCTGGATCTCAGAGGAAGGTCTTCTCCCCCAACCAGCTCATTTGCAATTGTGATCTGTGAGAGTGTTCAGCTTTTTCAGTCCTGCCTGAAGCTGACTGCATTGGGGCCATGTTTGTACACATACAAGCTTTAGGAGTGAGGAAGTAACAAAGATATTAATGCAGCATTTATTGTCATTTAGTCATTACAAGGCCTAATTATGTTATTAAAAATATATCTTGCATTTTCATGTCTTCCAAAACAGCAAATGTAGACATGTGGTCTGTCCTTAAGTGCATTATTATTGTTTGTTTTTTCAAGATCACTTGAGAAGCTTTTATTCAATTGTATTTGTGCCTCTTTGTGATGCTTGGTGGATGTTTCCAAGACTTCCCGCCTTTGTTTTTTATTGTTTTTGGGGTTTTGTGTGCCTGTGTTTTTTGTTTTTTGTGGTTTTTTTTAACAGTAGAAACATCAGTCATGCCTAATTCGATCATCCCTAGTTACTCCTGTGAGGACCACTGAAAGACATAATTAATTAATTAATATTTAGAACATCACTCTTGAAGAGATGAGGATGCTTTCTTTTATATAACACAGGTTGACATGGAACTGCTGAAGCACAGACAAAGATTATGGCTCAGCATCCAAGCTGCACTTAAGGGTCTCTTAGACATTTTTCTTTCTTTTGACTTCCTCTGCAGAATGGGATATGGCTGAGCGGGGCTGAGCACTGGTTTCAGGTTCTCTGCCCTTGATCCCTGTAGAAGAAATGAAATTTCCCAGTTACCACTCATAACATGGAGCTACTCCAGCTTATGCTGCTTCTGTGAGACCTTTAAATCTGTGCTGATTTAGGCATGGCAAAATGCTGGCCTGCCATTTTTTACACAGCAACTGGAAATGCCATCAAGATGATCTTTCTTCTGGTAATGAGGGTGAAAAATCAGGACTGGAAGGTGTTGGGGCTGCTTCTCATTCCTGTTTTTGACTGCAGGAGGGCCTGAAGCAAACAAAAAGGTTCAGCTTTCCCAGTGCTCCCTGGAAACTTGCCTGATCTGCTAAGACATGGCTCATGAGGAAAAGACAACCCTGAAAGAAAAGGCCTTTTAAGATTTTTAAACTTTCCTCGCATGATGATTATCAGGAGCTCTGTACTGATGCTGAGGAGGGGTTGAATGGAGTTTATCGAGGTAGAGCTGTAGCCAGGCTTTGTCTGGCAACTTAATAAGATGGCAAAAGTCCTTTGAATGCCACTGAAAGTCTTTGAAATTGTGCAAAAGTCCTTTGGATTTATCGAAAGCTAATCAGTATGACATTAACAAAGAACAAAGCAAGCCTAATGAAGATGAAAGATTTGAAAAGTGGATTATTTTTCTTTTGTCCTAGCTTTTCTTCCCTGAAACACTTGCCCTTGTTGGCTGGGTAACAGGCTGTGTGTTAACAGGCTGGTTATCAAATGAAATGGGGACTGTTTGAGTGTGTTGAATTAGATCCTTTTATGCTTTGTCTGTCAGGGTTTCCTTCATAAATGCAGGTTTTAACCAAGTCATTAAAATGCTCATTTAGCTGAAATTTGGCAATCTAATTCTTCCCCTGACAAGATGCTTTAAATATCCTTTACCTAGTCAACAAAATTTGATTAAAATCAGCATGAGTGTTTCTTTCCCCAAACTCCTCTCTCTCCTTCTTAATTGAGTGTCCAAAAATAGCCTGTTTGGGTACTTTCCATGCATTCCTCCAAGAAAGCAACGTTTAGTAGAAATGTGGAGTTTCAAACTTCTTGGATTGTAAAGGATATCTAACTATGTGAAGATGCAAAAGTAAAATTAAAGGCAGGAATAACCTGTGAGATGATCTGAACAATGATAGAACCCCAGGAAATGATGCACTGTAGACTTGTGGGGTTTGAAAACATTAAGGTACAACTTTGAGTAGCTTTAATCAGTGGAGATGACGGAGCCTGGAACTTCTGTTGCTCAATCTAGCGGAATCCCTCTCAGGATTAGCAGGTCACTGGCATTCTCTGAGCACCAACTACCAGAAGTAGCACACAAACACACAGAGATCAAAGTTGCCTTCCTGCAATGCAGACTTTACAGATTTTGTAAAGTCACTAAGTGAAAATTCAGCAATGAGATTTCTTGCCTGTCCACGTGGTTTTAACTAGAAATAAAGACTTTGTCTATACCTCAGTTTTCCATGTTTAAAAGCTGACTTGCATTATGAGTTTGTCATAGATACTTTCTCCTGGGGACCTTCTGCTGCTCCCACAGGGTGAGGATGCTGATATATGTATGCATTCAGACATCTAATCTTTTCACATAGCACTGTGTACCAAGGCTGAGCCTGAAATCTGTCCAAGAGACACCAATTTTTATACTCAGGAGGACCACCTGCAGCACTGGCTCCTGAGCCTGAGCACCTTCAGGCTCTCTCAGATATTCTGTGTGGATCACAATTTGGGAATTTGGCTTCTTGCAGAGGGGTGCAACTAAATTCTATTTAAATGTAGATTTAAAAGAGGGTATTGCCTTCTCTGTGGCTGCAAATTTGTCTCTAAACTCCAGAATGAGAAATGTAAATGAGAAACTCTTTTTGTGGTACCTATTTTTTTCCCATTCATGGAAGGGTAAAAAATAACTGTGCCTGAGTTTGTTGAAAAACAAGCAGCAGAGGATTAGGATTTCTGGATTATCCTTTAATGGAAAAGATGATGAAGATATACTAAAGAAAAATAAAAAACCCAAACCCAAAGCAACATATAATGAAACTATTACAATAATAATTTATACAATTACACTTGCTTAAGCTCTGCAGTTTGCAATTCTTCTTGTTCTTGGTGAATGTTGGTTGCATGCACTTTCCAGTGGCATTTTGCAGGAATATTCACTGGTGTATTTCAGGTACAATTCAGTAAGTTGAAATTTCAAGACATCCAATGACACAAAAAAGCTTGGAAACGTTGAGCTTTATTGAGGCCTATTTTAGCATAGCTGTCTTACTTTCTAAACACCTGCAGAAAATTTTACTTGATTTCATTAGCAGCAAGATAAAAATATTAATGTTGTTCTTTTCAAGGCTTCTTTTGTTTTGGCAATTTGTTGAAGAATGTGGAAGTGATCTTACATAAATCAGAAAAAGTAATGGGTTTTGGAGTGCTGAGACTGTCATTGTGTCCTTAGGTCATTCTGGGCTGGGATATTGAAAGGGACTCAGAACAGGTGTAATATGACACACAACACTAGATTCTATCTATCTCCTTCTATCTGGAGAATGTAGCATGGGATAATAGCTGCTGGTCTGTTTTTTAGAAACCCTCAGCACCAACAATCTCAGTTGAAATGAAAATGAAAGTGGCAGCTGCTGACCAGAGCTGAAAATGGGGCCACAGGTGTCAGCCTGAAAACTGAGTTCCATTATGTTTATGGTTTAATGTCAGCATCTCAAAACTTTCTCTAAAAAAATTCTTGGTTTTATTATTTCTGTAACAGCAGGGCAAGAAAAAGCATCATCAAGGATGTACTTGATTTCTCACCTGAGCCTTCTGTCTCCATCACCCTCAGTCCACAAATGACCTGTTGTGGAAATTTGAGGGCAGTCAGTTCAGTCATTTTTTGAGAAGGCAGGAAGTGTCAAGGGAGGGAGATTCTCCTAATTCCTCCTGTTACTGTTATAAATATCTATGTATATTTTAATCACCATTATGTTGAAAGCAAACAGCTGAAGGATATCAGAATTCAGTTCATACTGGGTAGGCAACTCTATTCACTTGAGTCCTTCAATGAAAACCTGTAGGATCAAGTCCTCAGTGCCAAGTTCTCTGTGCTGGCTCTAGTGACAAACCTGACATGACCCAGACTTTTTCTTGCTTGCTTGCAACCACCAATATCTGAAGGTAGCTTAGAAATTCAGCTTTCCTGTACCTTCTCTGCGCCTTTGCTGGAAGGCCACGGTTTGTGGCTGGGACTGAGGGGCACTGCCTGCTAATTTTGTCTCTTCTTGATGGGGGACCAAAGGCAGAGAGCTCAGCTTGGCTGCTAAAATTGGGACACCGGGATTATTTTAAGGTGTCAGGTGAACAAATGTCATGCTGAAAGAAATGTGGAAACTTAAGAAGGAACCAAAACTTTGCGAAGATAGTTACATATGTGTATAAGTTCTAGTTTTTTGGTGTTCATCTGTCATTCCTGTTGCTGTATATTAGTAGCAAGAGGCACTTGGAGTTGGGAGACTGTGACAATGTCAGGGAGGAGCAAAATGGACTGTTTGAGACAGGCTTCAGCACAGGGAAGAAAGCAGGGTCTCTAAATCAAGTTTGTAAAGGTAACACAGTGGCTAATGCAAAAAACGAAATGGAGACAGAATAAACCCTTGGTCATTTCTGTGTTAGCGCATCAAGTTGTGACACGTAGGGAAGGTATTTTCAGCCATTTGACAAAGATTTGAAAGTTTTCCTCCTTTTTTCAGGCTTCTGTTGTGGAGAGGATTGGGCATTTTGAGGGGTTAAAGAGATACAAATTATTATTTTTTAATAAAAGTGTTATCAATGTAACAGAATCTCTTCACAACAGTTGTGTGTGTAATGTTAGATGTATGATAATGTGATATTGGAAAGTTCCACTGGAACTCATGCATTATGCCCTGTGCAATTCTCTTCTGACTCTTCCCCACTGGAAATTCAAGCCAAAAAAATGACAGTACTCATCTGTAAGATGATGTATACACACTGTAATTGCCTAAGAACAAAATTGTCTTTTATAACTTATAATCTTACTTCAGCATTTTCAGCATATCCTCTGTCAGGGAATATTGGTAAATATTGACACAAAATTGTTTCTTCGTGTAAATCAAATCTTGAAAGGTTTCATGTGCAGCTAGTGAGTGGGTGTGTGTGTTTTTGTTTATTTGTGAATATGTCTGCCTACATAATCCCTCATCCTATAGGCTACATATTTCTCTTGTCAAAAGTATGATATTTAATAGCTTTTAAATAGTTATACTTTAAATTTATTATTGTATAGCATTTTTCATCCAAGCTTCTCATAGTACTTTAGTATTAATTAATGCTTGATAATCCTGATAGGACATAGAAAATATTATCTCCATTAATAACGACTAAACAGAACTACAGTGTAATGAAATAATTTTCTCTAGTGGTGTTGTCACTCCTGTTTCAAAGATGAGTTAGTTCTGAGTTCACTGTCTTCTCCTGTAAAATCTCAGTAGACATAGAGACTTATTTTTTATCTCAGTCTGTCTGCCCAGGGTCAGTCCTGGAACTGATTGTGTGTGCATGTGTGTGGGTGACTGTAACTGGCTGCATTTAGAATAGTAACTGTGCTTTCTTCATCATCCTTTTTGGGTTTGGTTATTTGAGATTCCTCTTGAGTTAACAAGCTTGATTGCAAGATGCTCTTTCTAGAGGTGAGGACATAGCCAGCTAAGTCAGCCAGAAATTGAAGCAGTAAGTCTTTTACTCTCACACTGCTTCTAAAACTCCACTCTCCTTTTGCAGGGTGGAAACATAACAGAGAACTGAACCAAACCCTCTCCCCAGTTATGAAATGTCTGAAAGCTATCGAGATAGTATTTGACTTCTTTTCTTTTCCAGCTTAACCCACACTACCCAGAAGGTAATAATGAAGGAAAAGCTTTGGTAAGTGGAATTTATATGTTGCATATAATCTGGGCAATGCTGTATGCTTAACCCAGCACATCCTGACATATGGATGCTCTTCATAGCTTTCCTTTTCCTTATGTGTTCCAGCTGCTGGGATTGTTTTCCATATCCTGTGTAAGGTAGGATGCATCTCAGAACTGGCAATTCAGAAAGTTTTCCCTCACTCTGAGGCAAATGATAAGAAACTGATTCAAATTCTGCATCCAAGTGGCATTATTTGAAGCTGTTGTGCTTGTTGTCTGACTGCAGATATGAAATCTATTGGTTCTTAGCTCAGATGTGTTACTTCCTGGCAACAGCCTTTGCCTGGTACAGCTTGAACAGTATTTTATCTAATTCTGACTAATGAGGCCAGACATGGAGATCATAGTGTGTGAAGGAAGTGGAGTTGGGGAAAGTCTCCTTGGGGGAGTCTTATTGTTACTAAGTCAACAAATATTCCCAAAAAGAATAATTCCTCCATCAAATTCATGAGATTGCCTTGGAAAAGCTGAGATCTTCTTCAAAAAAATTCAATTTAATTTCTTTCTGCTTGCCTTCCGGCTTTTGTTCTTTAAGAGGACACATTTTCAAGTTTTTCTCTGCACAGAGAAGAAATTTTTGATTTTTCATGACAAGAAACCCAAGATTCTTACATAATTACATGCCTTGAGGACTTCAATTTTAATAAAAATTAAGCCTTTCATAGGAGTTGGCTACATTGGTTTTCCATCTTCCCTGATATTTGGCATTAGTGGTGATATTGCAATAACAGCTAAGCTGTCTAGAGAAATGAGAATTCTCTCCTATGAAAGTACAGAAGTTCCACCAGTTGTTTCTCTTTTGTGCTGGAATGAAACTTGAGGCCTTTGAAGCTTAGGAATGGAAATCAAGATCAGTTCTAGAATTCCCCAGTGAGTAGGTGTTAGGCCCTTGTCACTAAGGAGCCAATCCTATTGTACCACACCATACTTATTTATGGTGTAAGTTTTCCCTCTGTAGCCATTCCAGTTCAAATAAATAGTTAAATATTCCCTGGACTGGATAATGACAAAGGCACAAATGTAATCTAAGCATGAATGTTAAAGGTGGCTTCACTACCAGTTTGACTTATTCCTCTTGGGTATTGGTTTCAGCTAAAGTCCCAGACCAGATAAATCACATTAGAGAAATACTTCCAATAAAAAAGTAATCAAAACTGATTGATGATTAAAGCTGATATTACTGTGGAAATTTTAATTTATGCAGTCAGCACTTTCCTATGAAAGATGTTTTATGGAAGAATTTCTAGCAGTTTTTGGTGACACCTCCATGTAAATCCAAGCCTACAGGCTCTATTAGTATGGTAAAAATCCTTTTGCATCATTCACCCCTTTATAATCTTGTTGGAAATGCCATGAGTCAGCAATGGCTATTTAAGCCTTCATTCTGCCCTGGAGCAACCCAGTATAGAAACTTCACATCCCTGTGCAGAAATTTCTTTTATGTTGCAATGATGCAGTGCATTGAATTGTCCCTCAAAAGTAAAAGAATCTTGTAATATTTGCAGATCTTGGAGGGTCAGCTATGTCAGTCTTGTGTCCAATAGCACATAAGCTGGAGCACACAGGCTTTCCTTGCTCTGGTTATCATCTAGTGTTTCCTCTGCCTAGTCTCTGCCTAACTGGCTCACAGCAAAGGCATCTTCTTTTCCATCCTTTGAAGCAATTAATTTTGAAATATTGCCCATGAAGTAAATCTGGAGTGGGGAGGTTGAAGTGGACCTACCCCAGCAAAATTTGAAGTCTGAGTAGCCGGGAAATGAGAGATGAATAAACGAATCCTTGTGGCTGAAGGGCTGAACCTGTAGCCTGTGCCCTTGAGGCCAAGAAGGCAAATGGTGTCCAAGGGTTCACTGAGAAGAGCATTGCCAGCAGCTCAGGGAGCGATCCTGCCCCTCTGCCCAGCCCTGGGAGGCACATCTGCAGTGCTGAGTCCAGTCCTGGGCTCCTCAGGACAGCAGGGACAGGGAGCTCCTGGATTGGGAGTGGAGGCTGCAGAGATGATTTAGGGCCTGGAGCATCTCTGGCAGGGAAAGGCTGAGGGAGCTGGGGCTGTCCAGCCTGGAGAGGAGCCCCAGCTGAGAGGGGCCTCAGCCCTGGGTGTCCCTGTGTGCAGGGAGGGTCAGAGCAGGGCCCAGGCTCTGCTCCAGGGGCCCAGCAATGGCACCAGAGGAAGGGGCAGGGACTGAGCCCAGGAGGTTCCACCTGGGCAGGAGGCAGAACTTCTGTCCCGGGCAGTGACTGAGCTCTGAACAGATTGTTCAGAGGGTGTGCGGAGTCTCCTCACTGGGGATATTCCAGACCGCTCTGGACACAATCCTGTGCCCTGTGCTCTGGGGTGGCCCTGCTGGAGCAGGGAGGTGGCACTGACCCACTGTGGCCCCTTCAGCCTGACCCATCCTGGGACTCTCTGTTCTCTGCTGGGCTGTTGGATGAAAGGGGAGCAGCTCCTTCTCTGTTTTCTGTGTTTTAAAGGCAGCACAGCCATCTGTGCATTCTGTGCCAGTCCTGAACCCCTCAGCATGTGCTGGGGCTGCCTGTGCCTGTTCATGGCCTGGTTTACAAGGCCTGATCCCAGTTGCTCAGGCAACTGAATTTTGGGAAGCAGCAATGGAGAATGGTTTTCCATGATGCAGCAGTGGGCACAGACACCAAGGTTCTCCCTAAGCACATCTTTTCTGCCTTGCCTTAAGTGACTCCAGAGTCACTTAAGGGTTGAAAGGGTTTTGGCTCTAGAGAGCATAAATCTTACTGGAAGTCACCGGGACTTCTGTTCCCAAGCATTAAAGGTATGTTTGGACTGAGGTTCATTGCTTGTTTATGAGCTGCTTCTTGACAATCCAGCCAAATTGTCTTGTGAAGCACTGCTTTTAATTCTGGTAAAATTTGGCCTTGCAATGAGTTACTAATATTCCCACATCTAAGTTCCAGAATACTTTTTTTTTAAGTGGGAAGACCTTTTTGAGATTTAAGGGTCTTATCAAAAGAGGGCTTCTTCATCTCTTAAAGTCTAGGAGATTGTAGTGTATCATGTATCAAAATGCAGTGCTCTGTGTTACAGCTCCCACTAAACTCAAAATTGGTGGTTTTTATGCTGCAAATTACTATGCTTGTTCTAAGGAGAGAAACGTACAGCACCAAGAAGAATGCTACAAACATCAGGGAAATGTCAGGAGCAACTGGGAACCTGGCATTTATTAGTGCCTTTGTGTTAAAGGCTGACTTTGGATGGGTACCTTATCTCCATTTGTCTGCATTTTCATGAGAGGGCTAATTCTAACCAGTTCCCATCTGTCTCTTATTGTTGAGATTTTTGTTAGGGTGGAGACTTGTATGTACTTACTTATCTTGTAAAGAAGCTGGGCAGTTCTACTGTGGGCTGCCAGACACAATTTGATGTATCTCCTTTGACTTCTGTTTATATATCTTTATGAATTCCCAACATTCTGCAATTCTAACTTTTCCTTCTTGCTGCCAACCCAGGAGATTTTTTTTTCCTGATAAAAACTGTAAATTATTTTGTTTTTATTAAAAAGTATTTTATTTTACCTTCCAGGAATGACCTATATTGAATTATATATTTTATATAGGTGACACTGTTTAAAAAGTAGAATAGACAATCTGAAAAACACTGAAAAGAAAAGAGAAAAGAAAAATAGTCAGCTTAAAAATGGCAGCTTATATAAAGCCAGAAGTCAGACCACTGGGGAGGCTGGGGGAGAAGGGGAGACACGGATGCTGGCACATTATTAATATTCTGCTGTTGCACACGGGTCTGAATCAGCTCTGGAAATGCATACATTGTTTCTTACAGAATGTCTCTGGCTCCTAACAACAGGATTGCAACGTGATGTCTCTGCTAAAAACGAGATGACTCACAAATGAGTCAACAGTGAAGGTGTTACAGGAGGCTAACTGCTGTGCTGTCTGCCAGGGCTCCTAGTAGGCAGGAGCAAGGCTGGCCATTCATTTACTCCATTTTCTTCTCATAAAGAATTTTAAAAATAATCTAACCTATGAAGTTCTGCTCACGTTACTGCTCTGTGAAAATGCTGGTTTTGTAAGAGCCTCCTAAACTGGGTTAACGTATTGAGATACCACATTGCTCTGGATTTAACAGGCATTTTCAGAACTCTAGCTGCTATTAAATTTAATTTCTGCTGAAATCTGTAGTGCAGCTTAATGTATTCATTCAGGAGCAGGGCATTATTCTTGTCTGTCTCTATGCCACAAGAGGTGTCTTCACCGATTGGAATTGTAGATTGGGTTTCTAAAAGAAAAGGTATTTTAGGTCTGTCGTGTTTTTGGATTGCTTTTTGCAGTTGAAATGAAGGCCCTTTGGTAAGCAAAACTCCATGTAGATCTCTTGAATTTTAGGTATGATGCCCAGTTGACTTAAATAAGGAAGTTTTGGGATAGTAGCAATTAGTAGCAAATTCTGTTAAGAGTTGTGAAAAGGGTTATCTGCTGAGCTGTAAGTCTCAAGGAGGACAAATCTCATTGGACCTGATTATTTTGTCACTGATTCCAGCATGGGATTTATCTCTCCTTACATTTGCCTTCCACATGGCAAGCAGTATGTTTGTGCTTTTTTTCTCTTTAAGCTTCTTTTTAAGTCATGGTGCAGTGTAAATCAGTGGTGGTAGCCCAGGAGTTAAAGACTTTGCTGTGGATCTGGGTCAGTATTTCCCCTTCTCACCAAAATGGTGTTTTTTCTCACTACCCAGGACTCTTTTTTTGAATGTTCAGCCTTTGCTTTCCTAAGTGGGTCCCACCCTGGCTGTGTCATGGGGGTTTATTCAGTTCCCCTTCCTGGATGTGATTGTTGAGCTTTGCTGCTGCAGAATAAGGATGGGGGCTCACAGTTCTCTGTGCCAGTGCACACTGAGGTTTTCTCAGGCTGAAGGAGCTGACTCTGCTCTTTGTACCTCTGATACTTAACGCTGGGTTGTTTGGAAGGGGTGGGTCCAACTCCTGCCGGGGAGAAGCAGAACTCAATGTGTGATCTCCTTGATCCTTGTGAGTGATTTAACTAGTGCACAAGAATGAAATGATTGCACCTTCCTTGCCTTGGGTATGTGTCTGATGTGACTTGTGACAGCCTGTTGCTAGTTTGTGTGATGGTGTTCACAGGGGTCTTAGGTTGAGAGAAGAGATGAGGATCTGACTCCATGTTTCAGAAGGCTTGATTTATTATTTTATGATATATATTACATTAAAACTATACTAAAAGAATAGAAGAAAAGATTTCTTCAGAAGGCTGGCTAAGAATAGAATAGGAAAGAATGATAACAAAGGTTTGTGGCTCGGACTGTCTGTCCGAGCCAACTGGGCTGTGATTGGCCATTAATTAGAAACAACCAACATGGGCCAATCAAAGATCCACCTGTTGCATTCCACAGCAGCAGATAACTATTGTTTACATTTTGTTCTTGAGGCCTCTCAGCTGCTCAGGAGGAAAAATCGTAAGGAAAGGATTTTTCATAAAAGATGTCTGCGACATGTGTGTTGTTGTTTGGGACAATCAAAACTATATACATTTTCCTTCCAGGAATGTACTATTTGGTAAGATTGTTTTACCCACAGTTCTCTATACTCCTGGCATGTAATTCACCTGGTTTTGTTTGTTTTTTATTAAGTCCTGGAAGTGCTTTCCTTGGCTGTCACTGACCACATTGCCAACGTCTCTGAAACTGTTCCATTGGCTTTCTCTTCACACTGCTTTAAGTTGAATTTTCTTCTCTCTGCATTTGAGTTCCTTTGCAGTTCTTTTCTTCTTTTCTCTTAATTGAATCCAGTTTTGCTGGCTGCATCTGCTCATATGCCAGTTTCTACATGAGCAAATGTCATCTTGTTTTCATCTGCTTAGGAATGCAATGCTTCTCCTAAGCTATTGTCTAATTAATTTGAACTAGCCTAGTACTTTCACTTCTTTCCACATCCTCACATGGACTCACCTGCTGATTCAATAATGGCTGGGTTAAGTGCAGATTCTGACAGCTGCTTACTAAATTTAATTTATCATGAGAGGCTTTCTGTATTCAAGTGTCTGTGCATTCTCTCTCTCCCACACAGGCAAGTGCACGTGCACTGGGACATAAAATGAGGCACAAATACACATCCATGTTTGGTCCTATGTAATGACAGCATTGCTGTCTCTCGTGTGCCCCTTGTATAAAACTTCTTTCCAGAGCTGTCAGGTTGGGGGTCACTTCTTGTTAGATTTTTTTTTCCACAAGTAGTGCTTAACTCCTATAACCCAGGTTAAGTTGTGAGATTCAGATTCTAAAATAATGCTGTAAGGAGAGTTCTGAGGTTTGTGGGGGAGTTCAGCCTGGAACTGCTGTACAGCTCTTGTGCAGGTCTGATTTTGCTCAGCTAATCTCAGCATTGCAGTTAGCTGTGTTGCAGGCACTGTCTTGCCCTCTGTTGAGGTGGAATTTCTTTTTAGGCTAAAAACCAGATCTTGTACCTATGTCTGCCAACTGCTAAGCCTGGTTGGTGGCATTTAGGGCTGGTGAACTCATTGCTTAACTGGATCTATACAACTTCTGGGATCATCAGGGAATGAGCAGGGTTAGCCCCAAACTGCTGGGGGAACTTGTCCACAGAGCTTAATGGTTGTGAACTCCTAAAGCATAGGAGACCTGCCTTTGACTCTGCCTCCTGCCAGCTCACCCACTTTACACTGGTCATGGTGTTCTGTGGTGAGGAATATCCCTTTGCCCAGTCTGGGTCAGGTGTCCTGTCCATGTTGCCTCCCAGTATGGTTTCATATTTTGGTCTGTATTTTACTCAGAGCCCCAGGATAAAAAGAAAACCATACAATTATGAAGTGTCCTGCCTTTTTGTATACCAGTCATTTCAGTTTGGAAATTATAGTGAAATGGGTAGTTTCTGGGAAACCCTAATTAGATTTCAATGTAAGTTGTGGAAAATATAAAAAAGTTTGGATGCTGTTCTAAACTATCCCACACTACTCACTCCTTTACAGACCTCTTGAATTTTAAACTGGATTTCTAGTTTTCTGTTTTGTTGTGAAGTGTAGGAAGTAGTTTTTCATTTAATATTAGACTCTGACTCACACCTGTTAAGCTCTCAGAAGGATTTTTTTATTGTTTCTATGCCTTTTCAGTTTGTGTCTCATCACAAGTACATAGAACAAAATATGTATGAAAATCACAAAAGCAATTTGCTATTTTCTCAATGCTTGCATATAGGTTAATTTTTTTGTGCATTTTTCAGTAGTATTTTTGGGCATAAGATACAAGAGGATGTGGGAACTGTCAGATGAGTTTACTCTTGTGCAAGTCACGGGAGATGGTTGCTCTTTTAGCAAGCCTTCCTCTCAAACACTTGTGGCAGTACCCTAATGACTAGAGGAGCCTAGGAAAAATGTCTTTCTGTATTTTTTTTCTGCTCTCTCCATCCTTGATAGAAGTCATGGGATCGAAAGCTGGCATTTTGTAAGCTTGATAATGAAATAATTGATGTTTTGGAAGGATTCAAAAAGTGCCTTGAAATATGTTGATAACTAACCCTTTTTTCCATAATTTCACCCATCCTTGATTTTGTTGTTTAATTTCAGTTGGCAATATGGATAATCAAAGCTTTGCCCTTGATTGTCCCTTACAGTTTGGTTTTAATCAAGCCACTAATGCAAACCAAGTAGAGCCTGGCCTTTTACGTTGTACAGCTCTTCCTTAGTGGTGTATTGTAAATCATTATAATGGCATTTCATGCTTCCAGGGTTGGATTTTTTCTCTTTTGGCTTTCCTCATTCCTCTTCTCCTCTCCCTCTGTGATGCATTTTGTGTACATGAATGGCCCTGGGCTGCCAGTCTCTTAATTGGTTATCAGTCTTTTGTAAGATACGTAACTCTGCACCCCAGAGGAGCAGCTTTTACTCACACCAGTAATTCTCTTGGTTGCTGTGCGGATATGGGCACAGACTCTGAATGACTCCATCAAGCCAAGAAATGTTCTCAGGGAAGGTGGCATTTGGAGTCTGTAGGCAAAGCTGTGGAGGTGACTAAAGATATGAGGATGGTGCTGTGGGGTTGCAAAATTCCCTTGGGCTCTCAGCAGGTCGTGGGAGGCAGATCCCACTGTAGCTCAAGGCCTTGGTTGAGTAACTCTGTCCCTCGAAGGGAACAACCCTTGCCCTTGCAGAGGGTAAAATCAGACCTGTGTTGGACCCAGCCTCGGTGTGTTATCAGCCTGTGCTGAGATTTGTAATACAATCCGGCTGGGGCTTTGCCTGCCCTCTTTGCAGTCTGGTCCGGATGGAGCAGATGTTCTGCCTCCTGCTCTTTGGAGAGTGTCCGCAGGATAAGAGTAAAGGGCCTCAAGCTGCTCCAGGGGAGGTTCGGGTTGGGCATCAGGAATAATTTCTTCTTGGAAAGGTCTGACAAGCATTGGAAGGGGTTGCCCAGGGAGGTGATGGAGTCCCCATCCCTAGAGGTATTCAGGAAACAACTGGACATCCCTCGAGTTTAGTTGACAAGGTGGTGAGTTTAGTGACAAGGTGGTCAAAGGGTGGACTTGATGATCTTAGAGATCTTTTCCAACCTAAATGATTCTGTGATTCTCTGTAAGCTGATTCTGCAATCTGAGAGGAAAAAGCCATCAAACTTACATAAAACAACAATAGATTGAAACATGCTTACTTTTTAAATCCCCTCCTTGTCTAAAATAAAAATCTACTTGTCAAAATAAAAATCTAATTTTCATTCATTCTCTTCTTTCAAACGTGGCCCTTTCCAAATCAGCACTGCGTAGTTGCATCAGGTGGGAATGAGGGGTCTGCAACTACACTGCAGGTTTTTGAGGTTGTAGGTGTCAAATAAAGCATATCCAGTGCTGCAATGCCTCTATAGCTTGTGGCCTGCTGTTGTTCTAATGACTGCCTGAGACCCCATGAAGCAAAGTGCATCCTTTGTGTTACTCCTAAGCCAGTCGTGGTAGATTCTTGCTCAAAAGTAAAAAAAAAAAATTCAGATGTATTACTTGTCTGCAAGGTAATTGAAGAATTTCTAATGGGCCCTGATGTAAGCAAATAACCCTTGTGCCTAATCAGCAGAGAGAAGGCGACCTTCCTGCTTCAAAGAAGAAACGCCAGGCAGGGGAGAAGATTATGTATACTTTGGTCTCTGTGCCACATGGAAATGACATCGCATCTCTCTTTGAACTGGATGCCACCACACTTCAGAGAGCTGATTGCCTGGTTCCAAGGTAAAATAAAAAAAAAAGGAAATTAAAAAAGGGCAGAAAATAGTTCTGTATTGACAGGGTTTCTTCCTGGCATTATGCTGGTGAGTAAAGCAGAAAAAAAGCAAACATGAGCAAGTATTATCCTTCTGTTAAAATTTGAGGAGTGTTCATGGATAAATAAGGTATGTATAAAACATGATACTGCTGCTGTGACTGGGTAAAATAATTACAAGGATAAAACAAGTGACACTTAGAGAGAGTCTGTGAAGAGAAAAATAATGGTCTAAATATTGCACAGATCTGTGTGAGGATAGAATTGAGCTCTGTGCACTGTTTGAAAAAAAAAAAAAGGTACTTTTAATAGATTTAACTGAATTGTTCCCAACAAAATAATGTGTGGGGTGAGCTGGGCTTCTGTTTCCCTGACAGATCATGATGCCACTGAGCACATTTGTTATTCAAATGTATTCAGCAAGTGGCTTCTGGGTTTTAATTGTCAATATTTGAAATTTTAGCTGTGTAACATAGCTGAGATTGGTTAGATAAGTCACATGGTGTTGGTTGTGACTGAATGGGTTTGCAGACACTTGGGGCTGGTTGTTATGAGGGTGGATTTTAAAGCTGGGTACCCACAAATACTGATGTATGTGACTTTGAAGTTTGTTTGCTATGCTAAGTTCTGCCAGATAATTTGCTTACTTGAATACTCAAAAGCCCATCAGTGTGAAAGGGAGAGCGTGAATGGAGACCACAGTGAATATATTTCAAAAGTAAAATTCAGAGTTAAAATTGTAATTGATTTCTCAGCTCTGCTTTTTGATAATACCACAGATTATCATATGGAAAGAATTTAGAAGGATCTCATAGCTGCTCTTTGTTCACTTGATTTTCAGTTGAGAACTGGTACTGTAAATGCTTGCTCTGGAACAAGGGTTTGCAGATCATAATGATGAAGCTGTGAAACCACGGTCAGCTTTACTTTCTGGCTTTTGTGCTGTGACAGCTTAAAAGCATTTGTTATTCTGCAGGCAAAAAAATAATAAAAGAATTGGGTTTATTCATGAAATGTATTTCTGCTCAGATGGGATTTTATAACATCTTCCTTTTAGTTTTTTTCCTTTAAAGAATATTTTACTCCTAGACTTACATAAATACTTAAACCCAGCATTCTGCATAATGCCAAGATGATGGCTGTTCTTGTTGCAGCTCTGCTCTGGGCGAGAAAGAAGGAGTCAAGGGAGAGGGTACTGCAGTGTCTTTTAGGTACACCTCCCCTTTTTATTGCAGTGGCTGGCGTGGCTCCTGCTCTCCAGCCTCATGCCACAGGCAGGTGTTGCAGGGCATCCCACTTGCCCACGTGGGCTCAGGACTGGTCCATCTCAGGTGCTGTTTGCTCTGTCCCCTTTAGGAACTCCTACGTCCGACTGAGGCACTTGTGCACCAACACTTGGGTCACCAGCACCAGCATCCCAATAGACACTGAGGAAGAGAGGCCTGTGATGTTAAAGGTAAACAAAATCCCAAACTCATTCCTGAAGCTGGCTCACTTCTAACCTATGAAATGTGCATAATAATTAGGTTAAAGGTAAGAGGATTTCTCACCCACTTTAAACCAAAAATTATTGCAGATTGGGACGTGCCAAACCAAAGAGGACAAGGAAGCTTTTGCCATTGTATCGGTTCCTCTGTCCGAGGTCAGAGACTTGGACTTCGCCAATGATGCCAACAAGGTTTTAGCATCAACTGTTAAAAAGCTGGAGAATGGAACAATAACCCAGAATGAAAGGAGGTCAGTGAGTTTTATTTTTTCCCCTGCTAAATTGGTGTTTGGTTACTCATGATAACACAGTCATAGGTAGGTGATATCCACATGGACAGAGGCAACTGGGAGAGGACACTTCAGTTCTGAGAGTGCCAGCCTGGAGCTAGATGCTACCTCTGTTGGAGCATCCTTGCTGTTCCTCAGGCTAGTCTGTGTATCTCCTATGTAAAAGAGGGGTAAACAGCACTTCCACCAGCTCACTGGCCACATAAATAAATGGGTAGCTCCCTGGGCAAATGTCTTTGTCTGGATTTCTTTTGATAATCTGCTTCTGAGCTGTAATGTGAGGGTGCATTACATCTAATTCTCATGTACATGAAAGCAGCACTGCAGAGCTCTGGACTTGTGTGAAGTTCACCACACTGCAAATCTGCAAAAGCCTTGGTAGGGGGTCTCAGTGTGACTGAGAAGCTGCTCCATTTGCTTTCTCATCCCTATTTTCCCCTGTTCTCTTTTTCTATTTCACATCAATTTGGTGTTTACCCCTTGTGTTCATCCTCATTTTTCCTGTGGCACTATTGGAATGTCTGCTCCTCACACCGTCCCCTGAATCAAGGGATTTTGTAGTGCATTTGTTGTACATTGTAGCCAGATATATTCCTCTGCCAGTGATGTAGTTCACTATTTGTCTTCAGCTGCCTGTGGTTAAACTGAGTATAAGACAGCATCTCTGACAGTGTGAATTCATAACTGTAATACATCATATACAGCTATTTTTTTTTTCTGAAATGTTGATTTTTGGTGATGAAACTGAATTTTTGCTGTCAGTTTCCAGTAGAAATTAGACCAGATGATTTAATGTCCTAACATGCAGATTTTTAATGCCTGGGTGTTGGGACTCAGCCTTGAAAAGCTGTGGGGGCCATTTCATGATTGAGTTGACTCAGAGAGGGATACGACAGTGTCCAGGTGGGACATCTCTATATGAACCTGTCACTGTCAGTATTGTCAGGTCTTGATGTTGACAGATTGGTACAACAAACATGTAAAACAATACAGAGCTGTTTCACAACAGTGCCATTATTTGTTAGTTCTTGTGATTTCCTTTGGAAAAACCCCCAAACCATCTTTTTCCTGTCTTTTCACCTTCTAGCATAGAGAAATAGGAGTCCCAACAGTTTATTCCTTATTGCTTCATCCTACAGCTGCCTTTTCTACTTTATTTTGTGAGGGTGACACACCCCTTCACTCAGAGAGTTTAGGTGAGCAGCCCAGCTCACTTGTGGATAATGGGAACTTTGTGTCTGGCTCCCACAGGTGACTGAAAATCTCTTGGGAATTTTCCTGCCTCTTTCATAGCTGGCAGATTTGTTAGATATAGACTAACAAATAACATTGACCAAACTGAGATGATGCTGAGTTTTTCATGTAAAAGATTGCTGGTGCTGTGAAGGGATATTCTTTGAAATCTGTGGACATCTATGTTTCTCACTGCATGTCTGGCAAGGTGTTAGTAACAAGGAGGCAGCAATGACTTTGTTTTCTTTTTTTTTTCCATTTAAATTCTGTCTTTTTGCATTTTCTGAAGGTGGGAGAGAAGGAATTACTACTGCCTCTGTTGTTTTTAGCACCTGCTTCTGACAAATCTTTTGTTTAGCGAAGAGTGAAACAAATTCAGTTTCTTGGGTCAGTATAGATAGGAAAACAGTTATATATGAATATATTTATGAAAAAATGTATATATGAAAGAGTTTCATGGGTCAGTAGGGAAATTAGCTAGTGGCAGAATGTTTTTTATTCCTCTGGTGAGTCCATTATCTTGTTTCATGGACCCATGATAAAGCATAAAAATCCTTGCTAGGCTGTGTAAGTTTCTTTTTACTGCTCCCTGGGCCTTGAGGCCACCAGGTATAGATTTTGGGTCTCTGAATACTGTGTATCAATCCAGCAGCCTGTATTTTTCTCTTGTTTTCCCTCTGGTTGTTGTTTAATGCCTTGGTAAACAGCCCTGTGATTGATTTAAGCTTCTGCTGAAACAAGGCTTGGAATCCTTAATGTACATGTCAAACTTAACTTTACAGTGGTGGAAGTTCCATTGTGCCAGGTAAAGCTTAGCATAAATGTGATTTTCATTCTTAATGAATCCTAGCAAGTGTTGAGTAACTGTTTATAGTAATGATTTGTCTATTCATTCTAGGTTTGTAACCAAGCTACTGGAAGATCTCATTTTCTTTGTTGCTGATGTGCCCAATAATGGGCAAGAAGTTTTGGATGTGATCGTTACCAAGCCAAACCGGGAACGACAGAAATTAATGAGGGAGCAAAATATATTGGCTCAGGTATGTCCTACTGTGCTAATAACTTAACTGTATTTGCAAACAGATTGCAGGAGAGAGTGGTGGGAGAAAAAGTTATTTTTGGGTAAGTTGGCTTATGCCAGGTCGGGTTTGTGTCTTGTTGGATTGGGTAGAAATGGCACTACTTGGTCAAAGCTCATCTCTTGGTCCCTAAATCAGAGTCAAGCACAAGGGGCTGTAGGGGGCTCTTAATTTCATGTGATTCTGATAAGATTTAAGATCATGTTTGAGAGCAAATTCTTCACAAAATTTGAAACAAACATGGAACATGGTCCCAATCCTTCAAGTGCTCCCCACATAGTGCCCTTGTGGAACTCTGACTTTGTTTGCATGAGGGCAAACTTGCAAGTAAATATAATTAATGTTCTTTTTGAGAAGCCAACTGAAAGAAATTTATAAAAAGGGAAAAAGGATGAGACTGGACAGAAGCCAGTGTTGTCCTCCTTTTTCGTCATTAAATTATCCAAAGTTAAGACATGTAACTAAAAGTGTTTAAATTTGGGGATAGTAAAGAAAAATCAATATCAGTCAAGTTGGTGGGAAATGTAAAGCTAACCCCAAATGCATAAGGCTGTGATGTCTCAGATTGTGTCCCCTCTTGTATTTAGTCAAGGCTGTTGTGCTGATCCTGTCAGAGGACATTTCCATTATCTTTGATTTCTGCTGAACTTCCATTATGCCAGTTCAGCAGAAATCTGGGTCTGGTTTTCACTTTTAGTGATTTTGATTTTGAACAGATATTTGGCATCCTCAAAGCTCCTTTTAAGGACAAAGGTGAAGGATCAATGCTGAGACTTGAAGACCTGGGTGACCAGAGATATGCTCCCTACAAATACATGTTAAGATTATGTTACAGGGTTCTAAGACACTCCCAACAGGACTACAGGAAGAACCAGGTCAGTGGTATTAAAGATAATTTTCCTCCTGATTTCTATAATTATATGTCCTGGGTTTGACATGGTGCTCTGCACTTACAAGTGGGATTCTGTGTAATGGGGAAAGGCCTTTTTTTGTGTGTGTATAGCTTACTAGTATGTGAATTGAAAGTTCAACAATGAATATCACAAGTTCACTTTGTACTTTTGCAGACTGAGACTGGGGCTCACTGCTTCATTCATGAGCTTTCTGTTATTAAAAATATGTTCTTGGAGCCTGGATTGCAAAGTGGGAAATCTGCAAAGCTGTCTGTTTCTGGTTCTCTTGCTTAAATATTTGTAGAGGGATGGCAGTGAGTCAGAGCAGAGGTTGTTATATCAGGTAGCCTGATTTCCCGCTGCTGGAGACTCCCTGTGAGCAAGAGGTATTTCAGAACATGGACTAAAGGAACTGGAGATAAAAGCCTGAACTGCTGTGTGGCTTCTTTGTTTTCTTTCCAGTGTTTTACAGAAATATTTCTGTCCTGAAGGGAGAGAAAAGGAGGAGGGAAGACTCAGGAAAAAAGCTTCTTAAACACTATAAAAACCTTTCAGTTTTCCCTTTTTTTTTAAAAAAAAAAAGAGGTTGCCATTTCTTGAATTTTATATGTATTTTCATGGATTCATTCCTTTGGTTTATGAAAGAATAATAAGAGTTAGTCATCCCTAATATGGAATCTTTTTCTCAGGGTACATATTTAAGGTATTTGGAAGTTCTTTTGTTCAGGCCAGTTCAGAGAGGAAAGTTTTGAGTGTTATTTTGATTGCTAACTAACTTGGATACCTCTGGTTCTAAAACAGAAAGCATGGCTGCTCAGCAGGTCATCATGGGAATTCTTCCTTTTTTCAGGAGTATATTGCTAAGAACTTCTGCATCATGCAGTCCCAGATTGGTTATGATATTCTGGCAGAAGACACCATCACAGCTTTGTTGCACAACAACAGAAAACTGCTAGAGAAACACATCACGGCTAAAGAAATAGAGACGTTTGTGAATTTACTCAGGAGAAATCGAGAGCCAAGGTTTGAAGTGGTCCATGTAGCATTTGTGCAGTAGCTGTGAATTGCATACTATTCATTGCTTTGATGTCTCTTTCTCCCTGCTTTGACCTGGCAAATAAAAACCCCACTTGTACAGAAAATATTAGAACTACCTGTAATTCTTGGAATTTAACCATATCCACATTTGAAAACTAGAGGTTACTCAAAAGAGGGCTTATACTTTACAGGACAACCTTGAAAATTTGGTCTCAGTTCTGACTGGGGCAAAGAGAAATTAAGAAAAAGTCTAATTTCTCCCAGCTCTGCAGTTCCTCTGTGAAACTGCCACTTTTGTTGGTTCCCCTGCTAATAATCCTAGTGTAAATTATATACACATGTCAATTTTTCTAAGCTTTTATTAATATCAGTTTTCCTGCAGGTTCTGATTCCAGGTCAGACCTGAAAAGGGCCTAGGACAATGAAGATTCCATAAACTTGTGTCCTAGACCGGATTTTATTCCAAATTAAAATTTCTGGCCTTGAACTTCACTCAGCTGATTTTTTTTTTAATAAGCTTCAGGTCAGAATATAAAAGAATTGGATTTCTTTATTTTTAAATGGAAAAATCTCTTTATGATTGGATTTTTAGTTATAAAATGAGCAAAGTAATACAAGTATAAGAAATGAATGTACTGAAGGCCAAATATTGTCCTCTGTAATTGTGAATACCATTTTCCAGGTAGCCTTTAAGGATATTGCTCAAGGCCTTGGTGCTTCACTGCCTCAATTATTTTCTATATGCCTCTTTGGCCTCACTCTGTAATCTCATTGCCTCTCCCCTGCTCAGCTGTGTTTGGTTTGGTCAAAATGAAGAGGAAATCACAGGATCAGCTCTGTCTCTGAAGGGTCTGTGTTTATTGAAAATCTCACATTGCATTTTCTTGTGATGGAGGATGTAATGGAATTTCTGCCAGAACCACATCATGCAACTGCTGTATATCCACTCTGAGGAGTTCAGGAGCAATAAATGTTTCAAAATTGCCCCTTTTCAGAATGGTGTAATCTGAACAGTAAAGACTTGATCTTGATACTGATTTTTATGGAGAGTCTTGTAGATTTTTGCAGCACTGTTGGGGTGAGTGAGAATTGTGGCATTCTGCTCTAAAACACATGAGCTACAAAATAAAAAACCTTCCTGAGTTTTAGCCCCAACCAGGTGACTTCCCCAGAATTCCATGTAATTATGTGCTGTTTGCTTAATTTTATCTTTGTGATTGCTATGCACTTTTAATTACTAGTTGCCACAAAGCTTCATTTCAGTTATGTGGGTGGATTTTTTCCTAAGTCTGCCCTAAAAATGCCGTCTGTACTCACCCAGTACAGTTCCCAGACTTGAGTGGGGACTGTGGTCTGTGCTTAGAGGTTCAAACTGTTGGATCCTTGGATGGCTGATAGGAGATGGTCAGAGTTTGTACCTAGATTTCTAAGGAAGTGGAATACATGATCTGTGTGTGCCTGTTCACATCTGCTCCCCTACCAGCTCTTGAAGACCTTGCTCAGTTTTAGCCACATTTGCTAGAGGAGTGGTGGGTTCAGAGATACTTAATTCCTATAATGGAAAGTGGAAACTACATAGAAGGAAGAGGCTCTTTTTATACTGCAGTGTGTCAAAGGCTGAAAAATGGATTACTGTTACTGCACACAGAGAAATCCCTGAAAAGAGACAAACCCACGTACCTAATGAATGTCCCAGCTGTGAGGAAAGCCTCAGCCTGAGCCTTGTTAAACATCAGAAGACCTAAATTTGAGAGACAAATTAATAGGAAGATGATTTCCCTGCAAAGCTTTGTTCTTTCTGCTTTACATGGAATGACCTCTTTGAATGCAAAGTCCTATCTGCAGGTCCTGACAGATCTGCACTCTTCTCTGGTTGCCCAGCATTCCCTGGCAGTGTTCAAGGCCAGGTTGGATGGGGCTTGGAGTAACCTGATCTAGTGGAAGGTGTTGTGAGCTGCAAGAGTATGAACTGGCAAAGATAATATGTTGATAAATATCATGATACAGAGTCCCTGTAGTCTACCCATCCTCTAGTGCTGTGTGGTAGATTTCTACTGCAGTTCTCCAGTAGTAGTTTAAGTCTCATATTCTGCTGCATCTGTGGTTTTCTGCAGATTCTTGGATTATCTGTCAGACCTGTGTGTATCTAACACCACAGCAATACCAGTAACTCAGGAACTCATCTGCAAGTTTATGCTGAGCCCAGGGAATGCTGACATTCTCATCCAGACCAAGTGAGTATCTGTAATCGGAACATGCCACCTTTTTGTTGTCTGCTCTCTTAAATTCTCAGCACTTTGCTTGTGGCTCCATTGTGAGTGGTTTGTGTTTGCAGGCTGGTTTCAACCCAAATGGACAATCCCCTGGAATGCCCAGTCATCTCAGATGACATTGATGAAGAGGAAGTGTGGCTTTACTGGATCGACAGCAACAAGGAGCCTCATGGCAAAGCCATCAGGCATCTGGCTCAGGAGGCAAAGGAGGGCACAAAAGCTGATTTAGAAGTTCTTACCTACTACAGGTAAAATTGCTTGTTCAAAGGGAAGAAAATATAAACTCTCTGAAGACACCCAGTGCTGTTCCTATCCAGTTCATTTGGCAATATCAAAAAAGGAAACCAGAATTGTGAAAGAAAAAAAACATTAAATCAGTTCCATGCCAGAAACTGAGACTAAGAGTTCATTTCAAGTTTTTCTTGTGGGAGTTATCGCAGTCTCTGCTGCCTATTCCAGGCCAATCTTGGGTTTCCTTTGCTCATCACATCTCTTTGTGTGTCTTTTATTTTGCCTCTAACCTTTTATTTATTGAGCTTTTAGGTTGTGCTGCCCTGGAAGCAAGGCATGATCTGAGAAGCGAGTGTCCTGAGTGTCTGGAGGATTAGAGAAGAAATGGGATCGTGGAATAATGTTTTACAAAATTGAAGCAACAATTTAACAAATAATTTTAATGTCAAGTTGCTCCCTTACTTAACAAAATCACTCTTGCTGTTTTTTAGGATTTATATCAGAAAGGCTCACAACAGGCTTCTGACATGTGATTCTGAGTCTTCTTTCATTTCCAACCCATTTCCTTGTTATTACCTTTTTAAGGTACCAACTGAACCTCTTTGCAAGAATGTGCCTGGACCGCCAGTATCTTGCCATCAACCAGATTTCTGCCCAGCTGTCAGTAGACTTGATCCTCAGGTGTATGTCTGATGAGAGCCTCCCCTATGACCTGCGGGCTTCCTTTTGCCGCCTGATGCTGCACATGCATGTGGACAGAGATCCCCAGGAGTCTGTGGTGCCTGTCAAGTATGCCAGATTGTGGACTGAAATTCCTACCAAGATCACCATTCATGAGTGAGTTGAAAGCGCTTCAAAAGTACAAAAGCTCTTTGTAGGGTTAGTCTCAGAATAAAATGGTTGTAGATGTCCAGTGTCCACAAAACATGTATGAAAAAGCATTTTGTTGCAGAGCATGAACTATTAATTATTGTTACTCTTGGAAACTTCAATGGGCAGCTTTCAATGATTAAATATTTAAATTTTATTTTTCACTATGTTCTTTTATTGGACAAGCTGGGGAAGATGGAATGGCCTTTCCTCAGACCAGCTGCACTCCAAGTAAACCCATTGTGTCTCACATGACAGGTTTGCTAGGCTGGAACTCGGTTTTATACCTCAAGTTCAACAGAAAGCCACAGCTGGGAACCCAGAATTAAGACACAGCCTCTGTCCACAAACAACTAACAGAGGCTTTGGCCTTCACTTAGTGAAGTACTTAAGCATGTGTTAAATTTAATTTTAGAGAAAGGACCATTGATTTCAGTGGAAACCCTGTCTGGCTCCACTGATTTGATGGAGCAGTAGCACTGAGATGCTCCCAGACAGGAAATATCTGGCTGGAGAGACAGAGGAAGAAGCACAGCAGTGCAGCAGGCAGTGTTGTTTCTGTTAATGACCTCGTTGAATTGCCACAGCAAGATTTAAGAGTTCTATCTGCCACAAGAGTGGTATTATCCTGTCTGTATTCTTCCCATTCCTGGTACTGTTGAAGGGAAGGTTTGGGCATCCACTTTCCATATCTCCAGAGAGCTGAACTAAGTAATCTCAGAGGGTCATGACTGGTTTGTTTTTTCTTTAGTGACAGCTGATCCTGATATAGAGATATTCTTTCTGTACCTTGTATTGTAGGTATGATTCCTTCACTGACTCTTCAAGGAATGAAATGAAAACAAAGTTTGCACTAACAATGGAATTTGTAGAAGAGTACTTGAAAGAAGTTGTGAATCAGCCCTTTCCCTTTGGAGACAAAGAAAAAAACAAACTTACATTTGAGGTACCTCTCAGCTATCTGCATCCTACATATAGTATTTCTCATTTCAGATAAGATGATGTTGCTGCTTTCAAAATAAAGCCATTTGCAGAATAAATGTTGGTGTAAAATAGCCTAAAGAAGCACCTGTTCCTAATTCCATTGTTCTTGGTGCTGACTGGTACTGCAGAAAATAATATTCTTGTCTCCTGTATTTTTCCAACCTCGCTTTCCTTCTCCTGGGGTGGTTGCATTTCAGTGGAGGGAGAGAGAATTTCTGGGGAGTGAATGGTGAATATTCCTGCTCTTTCTTTATTGGTGAAATAACTTACAAGGATTCTTCAGTATAAGTAAGAGCTGTTTTATGTATAGGGTATTACACTCAATGAAACACTCTGGATAACCTAATCCTGTGGTTTAAACATTGTTTGAAATTCCTGACAGAAACTTTAGATAGGCCTAGATTTTCTAGGTTCAAATAGCAGAGAATAAAGGGGAAATGCTTACAGCTTTTATAGTTCTTCCTCCAGCCTACTTCTCTGTTGCTTTTGCCTCTGGTCACCTGAAATCACCTCTGTGCAAACCTATCATCTTACTCTTCTGCTGACTTCTATCTTCCCCAAAGCTGCTGCCTTTTAAAATAATTTCCCAGAGTCTTTCTTCTTGATCTTATATCTTTTCAGAGATGTAATTTTATCCTCCCAAGCTTTCCTAAATCTCACCTTGGTTTTGCTGTCTGCAGTAACCTGACTGATTAATTGGTTTGTCTAATCCTGACAAACATTTAATGTCACTGGCCTTAGTCCAAAAATCAGTGGCAAGACTTGTGCTAGTTTGAATGCACTCAAGATCTGAAGTTCTGTGGAAGCTGCTGTGTGCAATGCAATTGAAAATCACAAAATCTGTCAGTACTTCCTTCATTTTTATTTTATTTTTCTCCTAGGTGGTACACCTGGCTCGAAACCTCATATACTTTGGCTTTTATAGTTTTAGTGAGCTTCTCAGGCTGACCCGGACGCTGCTGGCAATTCTGGATATTGTTCAAGTTCCCATCTCGTCGTACTTCGAAAGGCTGAGCAAGTTTCAGGATGGAGGTGAGATGAGCAGCACAGACTGTTATTCCAGTGGGTAATTAGCTTTTTAAGTTGGAAATAATTTATGGAACATCTCATTACTCTTTCAAGGTTCTGTATTCCCACATCAGCCCAGCTACAGGAATGCATTGCAGGGGGCATTAAGATGATCAGCTAAAAAAGAACCTTTTTGAACAGACCTGCATCCTTCATGACTTGTGGGTACTGCGTTGGTGTTGTGGTGGCTCATGTGTGGCACGGCTGATTGTTAATCTTAGCACTTCAGTGAAAGGGAGAATGAGATGGTTCTGGTCCCACAATGGCAGAAGTACCCAAAGGAAGTCCAGAGGAGGCCATCCTCTGCCTGTGTTTGTCAGCTTAGAATGTGCTTCTTTGAACCCAGACCACAATGCCTCTCTGACAACTCTAGGACTATTCTGTATGTCCCACTGCTTTTGCTCCCATGGTTTAAAACTGGGTTTTAATGAGCATGCCAGGAAGGTGCTGAAACGTAGCATTTAGTTTTCCTGTGTGAGTGGAAGAGAGGCGTGACTGTGGTGTGGGCTGAGGGTCCAGAAGACTGACTGATGGAAAATTCTCTTTTAATATGTAGCTGGTGTTGCCAGCCAGCTGGCTCACAGCACCAAAATGGATGAGCTGTCTTGTTGCAAACAATTATTTTGTGTTTTCTCTGGGAGGCCTTTTCCCAGCCTTGAGATTTTCTAATAATCATTTTGCTCAGTCACTCCCACAGATGCCCTGCAGGAGTGTGCTGTTCTTCACAACTCTTTTCTTCTTTGAGACTCACACACTCTGGAGAGGTGTAGACTGTCATTGTCATCTCTGAACCAAGAAGTCATATGCTTGGTTCTCTTGATCTTCTCTCCATCACTGCCAGCAGACTTTAGTGACACCCTCTGGAAGTCTTTCCTGCAATGCAGTGCACACCAAGTCATGCTGTAGCTGGCTGCAGTCCCTCCTCAGCACTAGAGAAAAGACTGTATGCCCAGACACTTGGAATTATGTTTTCCTTTTTTGTCCCTGAAAGACTGCATTGCAGACTCTCTTCTTAAATGGCTCTGGACACAGTTTGACTCCAGACACAATCTTGGCATATTTACAACATGGGACATGCAGATGTGGTTCTTCTGCTTAGTTCTCACTCTGCCCAAGCCTTTAATCCTCATTATACATCTTGTTTAGTGTTTTTTTAACTCACATTTATTACCCATAAAATCATGTTTTGTCCTTAAGTCCCTTTTATTTCTGCAGAAGTGTTTCCTTTCAAGCTATGTAAGAGAGGAAAGAAACGCCCATTAAGTGCAAACAGACCTGCTCTCAGTTATGTGAATTTCCTTGGCAATTCCATGCAAATCAATGAATTTGCTTTGAAATAAATGAGTGAAGGAATGTTGCAAATGGCACCACCCTGCAAATGGAAGCTCAGTAGCCTTTTTAGTAATACTCAACCATGTACTGGAGCCTTGTTGGGAGCTTTTTGTCAGAAATCTTGTTTTGTCTCATGTTCTTTCAGCAAAAAAGGCACAGAACAAAAGTGTGATTTTTAAAATTACCTTCAACCTTTGTACAGATTATTTAAATTTCTTTCCTGCTGTAGCTGTCTCCATGGATGTTTACCTTTCAAACACTGACCAGTTCAGGTCAGGATGTGACAATTCATGGATGTTCTCTTGTTAATTGCCTGTGGGTTGGTTTGGTTTGTTTGGTTGGGGTTTTTCCCCTTTTTCTACTAACTCTATGTCTAGAAAGCTTTGGAGAGGTTTTTTTGCTGGTGCAGACTATTGTCAGTCCTGTCTGCAATCTTACAGGAGCCTGGAGATATTGGCTGTGCTGTCTAAACTTAAAAACAGGCATTGAAACTTTGCTGTGGTGAGACAATGTGTTTTTATGTAGAAATAGCTGTAAGACTTTCTGGAGAGGCCTTCTACAGTCTTTGTAAAAGAAAAGGATGCCTTTGGGTGGTCAGATCTTTTCTTCAACCTCCCTTTTCTTTTCTGATTGAGAAACTATAAACTACATAAGGTATGCATTCGCTTTGCACCTGAGACAGCATGATCCTGAATATTTAACTGCTGTGTCCAAGCATCTTGCCTTTCCTCCTGCTTTCTCTGGAGGTGCAAACTTACCTGCCCGTGAGCTATAAAGATGCATGTGTCACAAGGATGAAGTTGAAGCAGTTTAATAACTCCTATTCACTATCTTTGAGCACCCAGCTCATAGTGCTTCATGTTCAAAGAACATATTTCATGTCTGAAAATCACAACTTGAGCAAAACAGGGGAGTGCTTTTCATTAAGGAGAACTGCTCAAGAATCAACCAGCCTCACTTTAGGGGCACATTGCACCACTGAGGGGTGGTGCTGGGCTGGAACTTCTGGGCCTCTCTGCTTGTGTTGGACTGCAGATGATCCCCAGGGTAAGTCCAGAAACACAGGTGTTCCCTGGGTCCTGTGGAGTCTGGATCTGTCTTGTCCAGGATGCACTAGGGATCCTGAGGAATGAACAGGCAAGCACAGAAATTGGTCTTGGGAATTTTTTCTAGATCTCCCCTCACTCTGAGAGTAAGGACTGTTCACCATGCAAAGCTGCAGGTATACACTGAGTTTCCATTTTATAGTAATTATGAGATTGTACACGCAAGGGTTCCCTTCCCTTCTTACACAGATATCCTCTCTTATAAAACTGTGTTGCTCAGAACATGTTAGTTGTTTTATTAGTTACCTGTCCTGGCTTTTTATTGTCTCTTTTAATTTATGATACTGGTTTCTTAGGTTATTAAAAAGGGTGAAAGTAGGAATTACCTCAGTCAGTTTTTTTAGATTTTGGAAAATGTGATGGCAGTTTCTAAAATCAGAATGGTCTGTTGATTTTTTCCAGCAAGTGTTTTCTTATTCATAATTTTCATAAAACACAGACAGATGGATTGTTCCCTGCCCTCTTTCAGGGTGGTGGGACCTCTCTCTTCAGTCAGGGGGGTGTGAGGGTGAGTTCTTGCCTTTAGAGGAGGTCAGATTCCATTCTCCCACATCTCTCCAGACTGCAGCATCCTCTCTGGCAGGTCCAATACTTATAACATTCATACCAAACCTTTGCAGAATATTGCAGGTAGGTGTCCCTCCAACACATTATTACTCTAGGGATGTGCAGGTTAACCTAGCTCCTTTCTAAAGAAAAAATAGCTTCCCTGAGTTGCAAAAATCATAACACTGATGGTCTTTAAATAAACAAACAAACAGGTATGATTGTTTTTGTTGTGATTTTTGTGTCTATATTATGAATTTATGGAAGTTTAAATGTTGGAGTTTATATAAACTGTGGGGCTTTGTTTGGGTTTTTATGTTTGTTTATTGGTTAAGTGGTTTTTTTAAAGCTTCCAGTCAGGGATCACAAATGTCTAGGCAGAAGCTTTAATTCAGTAAGAACATGTATTTCATTCCTTGAGCTTAGGGCTTTGAAGTGTAGCTCGTAACTCCAGTTTTGACAAACACTGAAAGCTAGTCATGATGCCTGAGACTGACAGTTTATTGGTATAAACAAATATGTTTAAGTTTTATCAAGCATTAGGGGCATGATCCTGTAAATCGTTTGTAGAAAAAGTGCTACTGAATACCAGTTTAGGTTCTGTATATTTTAATTTTCATCACTATTTAAGTGTAAATTTGCATAGATTGATAGTGAATCTATATTTAACAAGACTTTGTCAATAGTTATGCCAATTCAGAATCACAGTTATTTTCAGGTTCTAAGAAAAATGACTTGAAAAGGGGTTTGCCCAAATGGATAAGTCATGTAATTTCTATTCTACAGCTGTAGTAGATGGAAGGTGGCATCTCTGTAGAAGTTGAGAATTTTTGTCAGGGTGTATATATTTTACATGATAGGTTTTGTATTTTAGTTTTCTTAAAATGTATTGATTTCTATGGGAAATCAGTGCTGAATAAATCTGGGGACAGGTAGGTTATGCTGTCTTTCCATTTACTTTTTCCAGGTCAGTAGCAACAAAAGTTTCCAACATCTGGTAATGCGAAGTTGTTGGGAACTGGTGAGCTGGATTCCTGACTGGTTTGACCAGTCCACATTGTGAAAATTGGAGTCAGGATTTTGGGAAATATATTAATGATGGGTGGGAGAATGTGGTGAGTCTTGGCTGTGGAAAGCTTTCCTGGAGGTGTGCACCTCAGAACTGAAAGAGCCAAATTTTCAACCAGCAGACTTGAGTCTTCTTCCCTGTTTAATATTTATTTCTTAAGTACACCCACTTACTTCAGTAAAACTACTTGTTAAGTGAGGAATTATATATGACAAGTGTTGAACTGTTGAGGCAAATCTGCAAAATGGAATGTATTTTTAGGCTTAGTGGAAGTTACATGAAGACTTAATTAACCTTTTACATTAAGAAGTCCTTTTCCCTCCTTTGCTTAAATTTGGAGCCACTTTGGTGGCTGAGGTATTCCTTGATGTTTTCTTGGGTTTCTCTGTCTTGGTTTGGCAAAGATTCTAAAACCACAGAATCATAGCATGGCTTGATTGGAAGGGATCTTGATGGTCATCTCATTTAAACTCTACTATTCACCTTCCACTATCCCAGGTTGCTCAGAGCCCCATCCAGCCTGGCCTTGGACACTGCCAGGGATGGGGCAGCCACAGCTTGTCTGGGCAACCTGTGCCAGGGCCTCACCACCCCCACAAGGCGCAATTTCTTCTGGATATCCAACGTAAACCTACTCTTGTCAGTGTGAAGCCATTCCCCCTTGTCCTGTTGATCCTTACATTATTGTAAATTTTTGTTACTTCCTTTAGAAAGCTTAATTTTAATGCCACTGTCAGTTACTTGAACCAGAATTAAATTTAATGTACATGTAGTTTCATGGGTGACCTTATTTGATGAAGACAGATTGAAGAAAGCTGGCTAAGAAACATTTATGAGACAAGATCCTGTAAAAAGTAAGGATGTATATTTTTGGAAATGCTTCTTATCTAGATTGCACCCTAAAAATGAACTGACTTGAAAATCTTGCAACCATCTTCTTTTTTTGTTTCAGTCAGTGTGTCTTTAAATTATTTTGGTCCATATTTGAAGCTGTTTTCTGTTTCTTTTTTTTTCCCCTTTTAGATTGAAAAAAAAATATGGGGTGTACAAAATATACTACCTCTATCCTAAAGAGTTATCTTTTTAAGGAGAAAATGAGGATTTCATTTAGTACTGCTGTCATTTTGGCACCTTTCAAGAACATTATAATCTCTTGCAGTTTTAATTAAAAGGTAAAGTCATTGCTTTCCTAGTAAGTGCACCCTGCTGTATCATTCCAGAGTAAGGAGCCAATCTGTCTTGTCCAATACTGCTAATTTATTCTCTGTGAATTAAAATGCACATCTTTCTCTAGGTGCTATTTGCTCTTTCAAATAGCTGATTTTAGTCAAACCATGCAACTACAGCATATGTTAGGTCTGAAAGAGGAAGCAACATGGTAGTAGCAGCAGGTAAGCCACACATTTGCCATGCAGCTCAGTGCTGTTTAATTACTGTTGTTTGGGAATGAGAATAATGACATGCCAGGGAATACATCCCTGAATTTGAGCTGCATATGTCTTGGGATGCAGTTCACAGTCCTGGGCACCAGCTGAAAAAGCCCTCAGTGGTACAAAACTGGGTTATCTGCAGAGTGTATCTGTCCCTCAGGAGCTCTACAATTTTTCTGAGCCAACGTCCATTGATATCAGTGGGAGTCTTTTGGTTTACTTTGCTCAGTCTTTTTGAAAAAATAAATTTTACAAAGTGCCTGTAATAAGCTTAAATTGTTCCCACCTCTGTGATTCTCATGTTAAATGTGTTACCCACAACTGCCTAAGGATGATGCCTCTTTTTACTTGTTCAAACTGGTGGTCAGATATCCCAGCTGCTTCATGTTGTGCCTGGGTCTGTGTCTTGGTGGTGTGTTCCTCCTGCAGCTGGAAGGGACACAAGATTCCATCCTGCCAGGGGGAGGACAGGGGGGGCCTTGCCTTCTCCTCGAGTGCTGGTGAGATCTGCTGCCTCTCTCTGCAGAGGAATGCTTGTGATTCTGTGTGTCAGGGGACTCTTGTCCAGACTTCTGTTGCTGTTACACTGCCCAGGAGCCTCCTCAGCTCCAGCTCCAGTTAGGTCACATTTTCTTCCAGCCCTTTTGGCTGCAAGTAGAGGTGCACAGTGACTGGAAGCACCAGTGAGGTCACTGAGGGTTGACAACAAGGCTGCACCTGCCTTTTCTGTGGTCCCTCTGGGTCCTCTGTGCCCAAGGACCAGATTTCATCCAAGACTATTCAAAATTACTCTACTGTTTCCCAGCCCTGCATCTGCATCTGTTACCTGCACTTTTGTCTAGTTAACAATTTGCAGTATCTTCTTTGAGGCATACTTTGATTAGCAGGGCTAATGAGGCAGTGGCTGCCTGGCAGGCTGGAGCAATAATTTATACCAGCAGTTTACAAGAAAAGAAAGGTTCTAAGAAGAGAAAGGAGAGTTAACTGTGTTAGTCACAGATAGCTACAGAGAAGAAACTGCTGTTCAGTGCAGAGTATTGCCAGACCAAAGGGGAGGTCAGACTGAGATCTTAATTCTGTGGCATGAACCATTTCTCTTTCCTCCTTACTCTTTCACTCATTATAAGACCCGTGCATTAATGGGATTCCAGAGACCATTGCTCTTCTAGGAATCAATATCTGTCTTACAGATGTAACTCAGCTAGGAGGCTTGCTTCCCATGGTGCTTTTTACCCTCAAGGCCAGCATGCTGATGTATGTATTTTTTTCCTTTGGACTAATGTCCGTGGCATGAAAGCCATGCTTGACAGAGCTCTGTGGTTTTGGGGATAGGAAGAAAGCCCAGAACCTGCAGAATGTCAGGAGGAGGTGAAGTTTGATGGAGTTTCACCATGGCTGGGCAGCTGAGAGTTTGTATGTAAAAAAGGAAGGTTTATGGCTATGTTGTGGTGGAGGCTGGAGTGGCCAGATTCACTCAGGGGCTGGGAAGCAAATGTACATCCATGGCACATTGTAAGTTTTTTCCTTTGTTTTGCCTCATTACTTCTGAGGACTATAAAATATGGAAGTGATACCTCACCATGTGTCCTTAATGCCAGGCATTAGGTTTTCTGTAAACCTTACCTGAGGTCAGCTAGTTATTGAGCAATGAAAAATGGTTTAATGAAGACATAAAGTGTGATTCTTGGCCTGTTTATGGTAGGTTCTGAAGTCTTTATGGACAAATTCTGTAGAAAACCTGTAAAAATTAATATCTCTTTCACAAGCAGAGCTGTAAGGCTTTAATGCTTCTGGCAAATAATATACAGCTCTAAAGAGTTTGAAATAAAATGTGTTCCTTCAGGTAGGGATGTTATTATTTACTTGTTATTATATGTCCTTAAAATGGCTGTAACTTTTCATGCAGAAAAATTAAATTGCATGGAGGAATGCAGCCAAATCAGCAAAGAAATGTACAGCTAAAGCTGCCATTGGATTCTCAGTCTTGCCCTTGGTATTTAGACATTGCTGCACATGTGGTTCCCTCACGTAGGATCCCCAAGGACTGGAGGTGTTATGTGCTTTAAGATGGCACCAGAGCTTTCTCTGGGAAGCTTTTGGTGGAGCAATAGTGTAAATCTCACTGAAATCCCCAAAACCAAGGATATTTGGAGTTTTGCTGTTGTGAATACTGTCTTAAAACCTGGTTGAACACACCTGCACTGCCACATGGGTTGAGACAAGGTCCTGTGTGCTGGTTTTGACTGAAGTGTCAGTGTCCTAATCAAAAGCATGCTTGGGTTTGATGACATCAGAGAGTTGTTTCTGTTACTTAATTACTGCATAGACCATGTGAGAATTGTCATATTTTTGTAAAGCCTTCGATTTCTTCTTCCTCCCTCCTCTTTTTTTTCCTGTAAGCAAGATTGAATAATATATTTGATTTATGGACAGGTTAATGAAGGTTGTTGGGGTAGTGGATGTTCATTAACAGATCTCTTGAAGATCTGATCAGACCTTTCAGTACCTGAAGGGAACCTACAAGAAAGATAGAGAGGGACTATTTACTCCAAGGTCATGAAGAGACAGGACAAGGACAATGGCTTCACACTGACAGAGAGGAGGTTTAGATTAGATATGAAGAAGAAATTGTTCCCTGTGAGAGTGGTGAGGCCCTGGCACAGGTTGCCCAGAGAAGCTGTGGCTGCCCCATCCCTGGAATTTTCCAAGGCCAGGCTGGATGGGGCTCTGAGAAACCTGGTGGCAGGTGCCCCTGCCCATGGCAAAGGGGTTGGAACTGGGTGGTCTTTAAGGTCCCTTCCAACCCAAACCAGTCTATGATTCCATGTGGCAGCTCCCTTTTAGGTACTTAGTTTCCAGAAGCTTTGAGCATCCAACTGGTCCCTAATGAAAGCTGCTGGGTGTTAAAATCCTTTTGAAAATATGGGCACTTTTAAGATTTCTGTGTAGGGAGATGAGCATAGTGGGAAACTGTTCAAGCTAAAAATAGCTGAGCAGTTTTCAAAACTGAGTCCTAGGAATCCATCTTTAATTTTTCTTTCTTCTGAGGAAGACTGAACAGCAATGATAGTAAGAGCAGGCTGCTTCCCCCCATGGCAACTAGGGACCAGATCAGGTACCTATAGGTAATTTTTAAATAAACAAGGCTGCATTTTGGTTCCCTGGCATCTTGGAGATTTCTGTGGAGCACAGGACTCTGGGCACTCAGAGGACTCTGGCTCTAAGGGGGTCTGTCAGCGTTTGAGGCTTCCACTGACTGTTCACCCTCAGGTTCTGCACAGCTCTCTGCACTGTGTGTGGAATATCCAAAATTCTGTGGATCCTGGAGAGCAAACTGAGGATGCTCCATAGCAATGGGCTGGGAACAATTGGAAGAAAAGGCACGAATTGCCAGCTGCCTCCAGCAGTTGTTTTTCTTACTGAATATGGTATTTTGTCATTTATCATCCATACTGTATTGCATAGCAGATTGTTGTTCACTTTTATATCCTGCTTTTAGAATTTTTGCAACCAGTAAATGACTTATCAAGAAAATATGTTTATGTAGAAAATGAAGTGTCAAATTATCCACTGTTTCGATTACTTGGGTGGTTGTTATTTTTTTCCCATAATTGACTCCTTTGAAAAGCCTTTCTTCTCAGAGAGGCCGCTGTGTTGTCAATCGTGCCAAATTGTATGAGATTATGTGCTACAGTTTTGTGACAGAAACTGATACTCATTAGGAAGTTGTGATCACTGTAATAAAAAGTAATGAAAAGGAGATGCACAGTTGTCTATTCGAAACATGACAAGCATTCTTTTCTTTCCTCTTCCTTCAGTGTCTGTCAATCTGCAGCTCCTTTAAATTACCACTTGTGCATAGTGAATTCACTCTTCCATCGACTAATCTTGTTGAGACTGTACGTTAAATAGGAGACATTTCTAACGGGTCCACTGCTTATGGAAGGCTTTTGGCATCTGACTTGTTAGGCAGAGGGGGGAACAGAGAAGAAGGGAAAATTGGAAAAAGATTCAAGAAAATTTCCTTGTGTTCTTTTCCTCCATTGGTCAGCCACGTCTCTGAGTGCTTGTGCCGCAGTTTGCTGCTGAGAGAAGTGGTTGGTTGCACACATTAGCACCTCACAACATTGCAAGGACTGTTCTCTCCCTGCCACGCTTCACAGCCATATATAAATGTTAGTACCTTGACCTCAAAGAAAACAGCCAAAGATGAGGTCAGCAGGTTAAGGGTGGCAATACCATATGGAGGCACAGCTCAGCTTCTCTTCACTTATCTCTAGCAAAGCGCACATAAGAGTAATCAGGGTTCACATCTACTTGCTCTCTCTCCTGATTTATCTCAGTTAACTAGCTGAGGCAGTAAGTTAATTTTTCCTTGGTCATTGGTATTCAGGAAGCACTTTGGAGATGTGACTAAGATCAGAGCTCCCTTATTTTAGTCATTGTGTGCACATGTACTAAGAACTTAAATCTCTTTTATTGAGCCAATGTATTTTGTCTTGCATTGTTGCAGGCTTAGCTGACAGAGAGCCAGTCCCTTTTTAAGCTGCAGTAACCTTCCTGCATGCCTTACCTCAGGGAAGCACACCCTTCCCTGCTGGGATAACCACCTTCAAGCAAGACTGCTGCTGGCCCCTTGTGCTTATGACTGACAGATTTAATCCATGCTTAACATGGCCCAGGCTCCCAAGGCTGGACCGACAACACTGAGTATTACCAGTGATGATTACTGGGGGATCTGTTGGAAGAGAAGCTGCTCCCCACTCCTTATGTACATGGAAGATCTCCCTGGCTTCTTTCACGAAGCAGAGCAGCTCCTCTCAGTTGAGACACATCAGCTGCTTCTCTGCCATCCATGAATGTGCTGCTTGACTGCTGTCTGCTCCTTGGAGAGGGTTGCATTTCATCAGCACCCTGCAAAACATAGTTGTTGTGATACCTTTCCTGAAAAGAAATGCTGAATTGCTCCAGTTGCTGCAGCATTTTAACTCTGGGAATGTTCTCTTCAACCTGCTCTGAATTAACTGAAAATTATAGTCAGCATCAGGCAGTTGGTTAAAAAGTTTTCCAAGATGACACCTTGTCTCCCTGCTGTTATTGACAGAAATAATGCAGTATTGAATCACTACCCATTTCAGCTGTAAATACTGGACTGGATTAAGTAGACTTTTCTCTTACTAAATTCCTTTCCTATGCATTAATGAAATACTGTTTGAAATGGCAGGGATAATAAATACCACCTTAATCCTCATTCACTTTCCCACCTCTGTCTTTTGAAATCACTTGCATTAAGGCCAATAGTGAAGGAATGCTGTGGACAGAGGGTTTATCCTTGTTACTGATGCCATTGGGAAGCAGCTTCGTAGCTGCCTCTCACTGCTTTGTGCCACCTTTGAGCACTGGTGTTCTGTGGGTAACAGGAAAGGACAGCAATCAACTAATTTATTTTTATTTCCTAGATGCTTTTCTGGGCTCCAGTATCACATTAACTGAGTGTCTCAGAGTCTTTGCTATTGCAGGCCTCTCACTGTCCTTCCTAGAGGTGGAAAAAGTGATCTACGCATTTATGGAGGTCGTCCTGAAATGCAGAGACAGTGACCAATTCCTTTTTCACAGAAGGAGTTGAATCCCATTCCCTGCCATGCCTGTGCAGCACCCCAGTAATAGCTGAGAAATTAGCAAGATATGGTCTGGGCAAAATCCCAGCTTTCTTTCTCCAGGAACTGAGGTCCACCCAAGATGTTGTCTGATGTCTTGTCCAAAAGACACTAACTTTTTCGTTAGCTTTACACCCAGTATATTTCAGTCTTGAAGGGTGAGCAGGAACTTTTCAAGATGATGTGGAATTTTTCTTCCTTATTTTGGGCAAATTACAGTTGTGTCTTGTTTTGAGAAGAATATCTTCTGGACTTAGACCTAAGTGATTTCCTCATCATTATCCTCATTGACTGAAGTTTGTTTTTAAAGAATTCCTGAGCTTTCCAAATGCCCTCTATTTATATTTCCCTCTGCCCAGCTGGGCAAAAGAGATTTTGAATTGATATTTTGAGAGATGATAATTTCTTAACCGAGGTGTATGCCAGGGGTGTTGCAGGCCATGATGCAGCTGCCCAAGCTACAGGTCTTGTTGTGGGCTTATCTGTCAACATTAAGGACAGAATGAAATGGATTTCATTTATTTAATGGTTTGAAGATGAAGAAGACACAAAATGTTGGTTCAACTGAAGGTACTTTAAGGGTTGAAGGTCCTTCATGTAGTACTGTAGCTTTGCACAGGTGGTGGTCAATACAAATATTTGTTTAGCACACTGGGAGAAAGGAGCTGGGGAGTGGAAGAGACATATCCATCCCATGTTATTCCCACACTGTTTTACTTGATTGGAAAGGAAAACACACCATTTTCATTTTATGTCATGGAGACTATTTATGATGAATTTATTTGCTTTATGCCTGATTAAGCAGTTAGAACTTTCTGTGCCTGCCTAATGTGAAGATCCAGCCTGTAGTTTGACTTCTAGGGTTTATTTCCCTAACAACATGCAAAATCAGAAGTACATTCTCGCCACCCCTTCTGTAGGGACTTGAAGTATTATTTATAAAAGACTGATTCAGAGTGATTGCACACCAAACCAGATGCTGAATGGGACCTCAAACTTGACACAAATCTGCCTCATTCACTTTGAAAAAGCACCTTCTTTTTGTGTTTCCCTTTTAAAGTCAGGGCTAAAAGCATTCTCTTTCCATACACATTGTAGTTGTATATAGATTGAAGAAAGAAGGGAATAAGAGGAGGATTTTGCCAACAAAATAAAATCCAGCCTTGATTTCTACAGCAGATTATCTGGGAAGAGGGTTTCTTCAATGTGAGTAGATCTTGGCTGTGGCATGATGATTAAAGTGTACTAAAGGACAGACAAGAACTATTCAGGCTTCTCTCAGCAAAGCTACATTTCCTTCAGTCTTTTCTTTGCCTTTAGTGTAGCCTAGGTCCTGGCATTCTTCCTGTGAAGAGATGCTGTCATTCCCTTCCTTTCTTCCATTCCTTCCTATCTGTGTTTTGCAAGAAAGGAAACTGATTCGTGCAGGTAGGTAGCATGATATTCTCACACTTTCTTGTCCCATCTTTGCAAGGAAGCCACTGATTCACTGAGATGCTTTTCCCATCAAAATTCACTATAAAGACCAGTATAATCTGTGGGAGCAGATGGTATTTCTTGGTAGATTTTGCAGTGTACCTGTGCAACCTGGATAAAGGTTTTTACCACATAAGTGTAAAATATTTTTTTCCCTCATGAGTAACTTACAAAAGGCACTGTGATTACAGATACCAGCTTGACCTTCAGGACAGCCTTCAAGCCTGGCATTCTCCTGGGCCTTTTTTTTAAAGGGGAATGGTTGGCTGGTTGTGTCAGTTGGGTTTGCGTTCTGCCCTGTCATTTAAACCACACAAAGAGATTGATCAGACTGGCACAACCTCATCTCTTTACTCTCCTTCAATGTGACATCTAAAACTCTTCCCATGTGTCTCCAAATTGCAGCAATAGATGGTATTAATAAAATACCAATAAAAGTTTTCTAATGATAAGCATAGTCAGGTACTGGAATTGCTTGCCTAGGGATGTTCTATAATACTGGATATGCAGCACTCAGTTTGCAGATATTCTTAAAAACAAGTTAAACCTCTTTAAGAAATTATCTTGAATGTGGATAATACACCTTCAGTCAAAGGAATGGGTGAGATTTCTTTAGTTCTACTTTTTGTCATTTGTTGAGCATGTTAACAGAACTCTGGAAATATTTTGGCATATTTACCATCTGTTGACCTGTAAGAAATGATATCTTGGAAAATCAGCAAAGAAAATTTTTGCCTAATTGTGTAATTTGAATGAGCTCAGGAGCTAAGGGCTTCTTTTTCAATATGCCTTTTGAGACTGGAAAGGGGTTTGACAGCATGGATGTATGTGTGATATACAGCACTGTAAATGTGCTTTAGTCCTAGGAAATGTGTCTGTTTTTGTTTAATGCACAGGGAACAACGTCATGAGGACCATCCATGGGGTAGGAGAGATGATGACCCAAATGGTGCTGAGCAGAGGGTCTGTGTTTCCCATCAGTACCCCTGACATACAGCCAAGCATTCACCCAAGCAAGCAAGCCAGCACTGCAGACAGTGAAGATGTGATCGTAATGGACACCAAACTGAAAATCATTGAGATTTTGCAGGTAATAATGAGGGGTGGTATATTACACAGCAGCCATTTCACAGTTCTTTACTCACACAGTGGCCAGCTCTGTTTCCCACATTCTGACTATTCACTGGGTTGCTTATTGTAGAAATAACTCCTTGATATGAGGAAGGATGGTCCTCTGTGTGAATAATTGCAGAGTTGTGGTCCTCACCCTGTTGTACCAGCTTCACTTTTGAAGGAACAGGATGCTGCAGAAACTTTCTCACTGTAACTGTGCGAAGACAACTTGTCCTCTAATCTGCCTCACTAATGTTTCCTGAACACAGTGTGTCTGTTTCCAGTTTCTTTCACACACTTAACACTGGGGTGGTTGCTTGGTTTAAGCATTTGACCCCTCTGTTGCAGTAGTTGGATAAAGGGCAGAATTGGCCCTGGCCCCACTGAAGTTGTGGGAGGCTGCACACTTCTGGTGCAATGAATGCATTTCAGATTTCCACTGTTGGGCTGAGAACAGTCTGTGGGCTGCTGTGATTTTCTCCCAGCTGATGTGACAATCTGGGTGACACCAGCCTGCCTCCTGAGAGGCAGTTTTCACTTGGTGCTGTTAATAAGTGAAGTGGCACATCCTTGCTCTGTGTATCAAATCCTACTTTCTGCAGTGCTTGGACCCTGAAGGAATGTTTCAGTGTTTTCTATAAATTCTCTGGATTTGTTGGTACCAATGTCACTTTTGAAGGATTCCATTTGTTCTGACTGCTCATAAATTATTTAGATGACTCTAATTACTTGTCATCTGAAAGGCTATCAATTGTTAGAATATACTCAGTACTGCATTCTTTGGTTCTAGTCCTCCTTTACTTTAAAACTTACAGTGAAAGACAGAGTGTTACAAAATTATATGACCTAAATAACACAAATCACGTCTATTGCTTTTCATTTTCCTCGTTTGTATGACTGAATTTCTCTCCATACTGTCCTGCTTTACTGGTCAATGCCTAGGAGGATGATTCCAGGACCTTGTCCTGTGCATTCCCTGAGGGAATCACATGTTGTCTCATCCTTTCATTTTTCATAGCACATTCATTGCAAGAGCACTCAGGATTGAAGAGTACTTAATCCTAATTTTTTACTTAATCTGTGGTTTGGTAGTTAAGGATTGGTCATATAGTCAAATTACTTCAGATAAGTGAGTTGTCATATGCTGGATGAATCCCAGTAAATGTGCATATATATGATCCTAGTCCACAAGAAATACAAAATAATTCAGTTTCATTTAAAATGCAATGAGGAAGGATTAATTTCAATCATGTTACCTTTCATTACTGTGTCATTAGCCTCAATGGCAAGTAAGAATATTTTAGATTTATTGTACTAACATGCAAAGCAAGTACAATGGTGATTAAAGCTGTTCTATTCTCAGAAATATTTCAGTTTATAGTAATATAATTCTCAACATATCTTCCTGTTGCTTTAAGTAAAGATGTTTAACTTATGATTTCTAACCTGCCCTTAGCCAGAATTAAACAGATGGTCTGATAGACTTAGTTGACTATGCATGGACTTGGGAAATTTTTATTTTTAAAAATCTTGCCTGTACAATTCTGGGGCAACTTAATAATGGAACCAAAATAGAGAAATCCTATTACAGTGGGTCTGGGAAGCATATTTGACTTTAGCTGTAGATCAGAGAATCAGGTTGCCACCATTTGCTAACTCAGCTTTCAAATCACCCGTCACCTCAGCCTTGGAAACTCAGCATATGTCTTTCATCCTCACTGATGGTAAAATATGTTAAATAATCTTAAAGGTGTTTGATTACATTCTTGCATTTCCTGTGGGTAAAAAGCATCCATGTGTATAAGTGTCAGCCCTTAATTTGATAATAATGCTTCCAGCCTAGTTATTTTCCTCACTATTCCAATATTAAAGCAGCATTTCCAAGTCTGAATTAGGATTTTTCCTGTATGAGTTTCCAGTTTCACAGCTGAGAAACAAAAAGGAATTTTTCAGGTATCTGAGAGAGTGAGCCTTGAGCCTGTTGAGCTTGCTCTCTATTCCATTCTGTGGGGCATTGGAAGTCCAGCTGAAATATGAAATAATTGATGTCAGTGTGGGTTTGAAGGTTCTGATCTGGCTTGCAGGCAGGGAGGACAAGGCAGCGTGTTGGAGCCCCTGCACACACCCAGTGGTACTCAAGCAATCCACAGGGCAGAGTTCAACATGTCTCTGGATGGGCAGGGGGAAGAAAGGAATCACAGAAAACTGGTGAATGTATTGGATTGTTTTTTTCATAGTAAGCTTAAATTAATTTGCTTCACTTTTTTTTTTTTTTTTTTTGTAGTTTATTCTCAGTGTTAGACTGGACTACAGGATATCCTACATGCTGTCTATCTATAAGAGAGAGTTTGGGGAAAACACTGAAAATGTTGACTGCTCTACATCATCCCCATCTGACACACCAGGGACTGCTTCAGGTAAACCTTGCAGTTTTCTTTCAATGCAAAGTAATTCTGGGTGGGCAACTTCAAACACTGAGCTCAACTGCAGCAGAAAGACACAGGCTACTGCAAGTTGAAAAGCTTGTGAAAAATTAAAAATTTTAAGGAATTTCACAATTTGTTTTTGCTGGACTCTCCTCCTCCTCTAACAAAAAAGTGATTCCTTTTCCCTCACTATGATATTTTGTTCTTTTATCTCTGCTCTTCCCAAAACACTCCATGGTGGTAAGTGGATAGTGTTTGGGGATGGATGAGGACAGGTTTAAGTCAGGTGAACATGATACAGGGATTATTTGGCTTTCGAGGGAGCCTTCCCATGCACACACAAGTGCTCAGAAACTTTGTGTGAATACCTGCAAGTAGGGGAGAATTGCTCTAGTTCGAGGTGGGCATATGTATAATACAGGTCTTAAGTAATAAGTTATATTAAAGCCATTCTAAAGCAAAATGATGGTGTGGCAAATAACTGGATTTATGGTAAATATTCTAAAGTTCATGTGTATGCTTTGCTGGGGTTGGCTCAAGAAAAAAGAAGAAAATGTAAGCAAAAATGTAAAAGTTTGACAGTCTACATCACTTGTGGGTCACTGCTGGTGGCTAGTACAGCTCCTAGCACCCTGTGGCTTTGGTTCATCACTACAATTCTCTTCCTCAGGAACAGTAATACACAATTTAAATATGCCCCATATCCTGTTTGTTCTCTGCTACTCTTGCAGAAAGCAAATTTGGCGTAGTTGGGGAATGACTAGTTAGACCTTTACTTGATACCATCTGCTTTAAAGAGGAACAGAATTCCATATTGCTGTGCAGATTAAATGATGATCATTGGCTTTCTTTCGTTTTTTTTTTCTCTTCTTTCTTTTTTTATTCTTCAATTTTTTTCTTCTGATTTTTTCCCAGCAGTTGTTCCCGACATAGATGAAATTGCAGCTCAGGCTGAAACCATGTTTGCTGGCAGGTATATTCTGAAGTTTTACCTCTATGTATATTTATATATCTTTCTGTTCATGTCAATATTTCTCATGGCCAATCTGTGTTTATTCTGTGCTTATTTTTATAGCCCTTTCTCTTCTCTTGCCTGCTTGTTAATTGCATAAGCCATAGTTGAACAGAAACGTGCCAGGAAAGACCTGGATTCAATCAAGCAAATAGCCCAGCTGGCCTGGATGGCTGTGGGATTGGCTATGAGCACCCTCTTAGCTGTAAGAGAGTTGGTAGAAAGTTTTTGTTGTGTTCCCAAAGGCAGCTGGGGAATGGTGTACAGGTGTATTGGGCTGAACCACACTGATTTTCTATTTATCTTATAATGCCTCACATGGGTGCTGAAAAGCCACTCTTTTTTTGGTGTGTCTTATGGCTACAAATTTCCTGGATCAGCAGCTTGCTGTTGGCCCTCAGGATTTCTCCTAGATTGCATGAGCTGTTGTCATTGCACTTGGTGTTCAAACTCCTTGGGAACATTGTGCCAGCAGTAATCCCTTCTGTGCTTCCTCAGATCAGGAGCGGACCACTTGCCATGATCTCCTGGTCCACCAGAGGCCTGTAGATCACAATTTATGCTTGCAGAGTTTTGAACAGAAAAAAGTAATCCATGGAAAACAGTCACACTGGAGAGTTACTACCATTATCACTATATTGGTTTAATTTTACAGGTATAATTATAATTATACCAGTAAAAATTAATTCCATTTAGACAAGACCATAGACTTTAAAGGTTTTCTTGGAGCTAAGGAGAAGGATCTGCAATGTGGGCACTGTGATCTTTCCTCTCTCAGTCCCTCATGCATTCTGAATCTTTACCAGCACAAGCAATGCCTCCAGGCCTCTCCTGCACTCCCATAATGTAAAACAACACACAGCCCTTGGCATCTGCATCTTTAAAGTGAACAGAGAGACCGAGTGGTTTCTTGGAAACATTATTTCTGCTTTGATATGTTAAGTGTAAATCTGCTTTCTGCTGTTCCACATTATGAATATGATTCCAGAAATACGATGCTTTTGGCAATTCTTGCTATTTTTGATCTTAT
>NW_005054414.1:2233067-2257797 GCF_000277835.1 Geospiza fortis | reverse complement strand
AAGAGTGAAAATTAAAGGGTCAAATTAATCTCTGAGGAAATGCAGTTTACTTCATTTAATTTGCAATAGGGATCAATCTGGCTCAACTTATCCATGACATAAATGAATGCTTTTGCAATATAGATTTTAATCACAATGTTTGACACATTTCATAGATAGTTACTTCTGCTCCATGGTGTCCATTATGCTATAAGATTGCTGCAATAACTGTAGGAGAGAAGTTCTTGTAAAATATGTTTAAGTCATATTTATAATTTCCTTCCTGCAGCATATTTAATTTGATTTTAAGAGCTGTGTTGAGTGAAGATTATGTATAGAGGCATATTTATCTCAAGAGCTTTTATTTTTTCTTATTTACTTTACTTTATTTGATCCTTTCTCCCCATTTCTGTTGCAGAAAGGAGAAGAATGCAGTTCAGCTTGATGATGAAGGGGGCAGAACTTTTTTACGGGTCCTCATTCACCTGATCATGCACGACTACCCTCCGTTGCTCTCAGGGGCTCTGCACCTGCTCTTCAAGCACTTCAGCCAGAGAGCAGAAGTTCTGCAAGCATTCAAACAGGTATGGGTGGGCTGAGTGTTATCCCAGGAAACTGAATGCAGGGAGCCTTGCCAAAGGCTGCTCTGCTACTTAAATTGCTGGTTGTTGCATGGCAGTGTTACTTCCTCAGAGGTCAGGTATCAGCAGACTTCTTTAGCCATATATGCTGGTATATGTTATAGTTCTGTGCCCCCCAGAAATTGTTATTTCTGGCGCTGCATCCATTAGGGAAAGCGTAGATCCCTGGTGAGCCTCTCACAGGGATCCCTCAGGGACAGAGCCAGTGCCTTATGTTTGGCAAGCAGCGTCCCTGTGTCAGCAGTGAGACTTCTTTGTCTTCAGGGCCACTTAGGCTGGGCATTGTTATTTTGTTATTCACCTGGTGCTTCTAATTCCAATTCAGGTGTCTTTGCACGGGGCTCCCCTGCCTGATACAGCCATGCCCAAATAGCAGGAAGGCAGGGACAGAGCCAAGCCTGTTTTCAGCTTTTATTCTGTCCCTCTGGTAGCAGTGCATGTGCAGGCTCCCTGTGTCTGTGGATTAGGACAGGGAGATCTGATGTCATGGGGCTGCAGGACAGAGATGCCTCTGTTACATAACCCTTTATAACATATGTTGATAAGAACATCTGATGCTTATTGCAGGAGCTGGGTAGCGTGTTGTCTCATCCTTATGTAAGGTAGGGAGGTTCCTCTCCTGTGCAAACAGATGAATGATAAAGACCTGAAAAGCTTTTGTTTAATGTTTTTGTTGTGCAGCATAATGGCCTCCCACCAGGTATTTAAAGCTAGGCTGTGCTGGTTAGTTGCATAAATAGCTGTTATTCCCAGGTAAGCAACGACTGAGTTGCTTAATGTGTTTTTGTGAAAGATAGAAAAGGCTAATGGAGAAATAAACAAAAAAGACTGTAGAGCACGTGGAATAAGAATGCCTGCAATTGAGCAGCATTCATAAATTCTGTAAAATAGCAAGGTTTTGCCAAGCCAAGAGAGATTATTATGACAAAAACTTTATATTACAAAATAGTGAATATTTGCCAGGATGTAATGTGGTTTTAAAAAAAACATCAGTGTTGTCAGTGACCCTAATCTTTTACATGAGTATGATTTCTTAAGTGTGTTTATTAATTTACTGCAAAAAATTGCTGATAGTTTTTTGGCATATTATCTTCATTAATAATCTTGGGAGAACAGAGAGCATTACAAAGAAAGAAAATGCGTAGGTCATGCTAAATCAAGAACTACAGATAGCAGTGAAAAATCCAGATAATTTGAGCAGTACAGGAAAAGGAAAAATGAGATTAATCTTAATAAGTGGCAACCACTTAGATGGTGAGAAATTCCATGAACCTGAAAGTCTGTTTGTCAGCTATATTCAGAGAAGTTTTTCTAAGCTGGCCTACCAGTGTGAAAGTCTATTATTTTTCAATATTTGATTATGGTGGTGTAGGAGATCATTAAAATTGCTGGCCATTCTGACTTTTCTTTGGATGCCCTGATCCTTTGTCATACCATCCTTTTTTTTTCCTTCTGAAGTACAGTGCTGAAGCAGTAGGTATTTCTAACTATTGCTTTAATAGTGTGTAACTGTATTTTATAATGCCATGAGGATCATGATCAGTGCATCAGAGCTCACTCTGCACAGAACTCAAGAGCCTGTAAATCTGCCTGTGCAGAAAATGTTTTGCAGTGTATTCAAGAAGGTGAGAGGATGTTGTCAATGTTTTAACTATCCTATTTTGGGCAACTACAGCCTCTGGCTCTGCTAAAGGGTTTTGATAAATGGGGACTAAAAGCCTGCATGTGCCATGTTTGAATTGCACAGGGAAGGTTGCACAAGGCACCTTGAAAGAGGCTTAGAATGGGAACTGTCAAGCAAATTACTCAGCCATAAGTGCTGGTGCTACTGCTCTAACAGCTTCACAATTTTCTCCATTTCCAGGTTCAGTTGCTGGTGTCCAATCAAGATGTGGATAACTACAAGCAAATCAAGGCTGATCTTGACCAGCTACGTCTGACTGTAGAAAAGTCTGAATTGTGGGTTGAGAAGAGCAGCAATTATGAGAGTGGAGAGGTGGGCGACAGTCAAACCAAGGGGGGAGAAGAGCCAATGGAGGTGGGTTTAAAGCCTTTGCTGCCAGAATTGTTTCAATACTGATAGGTAGTTTCATGAACAACTGCAAAATTGTGGTCTGGTTAAGCAAAGTGGCAAAGTGAGAATGTGAAGTATTCTGGTTGAGCTTTAGGAACTGACAGAAAAGGAAATAACACTTCTCTTATCAATGTATTCAATATTCTCTCCTAATGCTTTCAGGAACTGCATTCTTAGGTCACAGAGCTGCCTTCCTTTCTGGGTGCAAGCCACAGTGTACAGCAGCACCCTGAAAATAATCTGGGAATTGTGTGCTGGCAGTTGGGTTGACTTGCTGGAAGAACAGAGGAGTAGACAGTGTCCTCCAGCTAAGGGAGAGGAGCACAGTCAAACCCATGTTTGCAAACATCACAAGTAATTCCACTCTTCACCACACAAGACTGACCTAAGAATGTTGAGATTTTGTAGGTGATCTAATGTTTTAGTTTCTTTGGCCCTTGTCATACCATTTTCTCAGGATATACTCTGATTAGATGTAGAACTTGAATCTAGGACTGTGAAGACCTCTTTTTTTAAAGATTTCATCATTGGGATTTTTTAAATTTTGTTTTTCAGTGCAAACTGAGGTCACCATTTAATCATCTATCTCCAGCATGAGCTTTTAAGAAAACACAAAGTGTTGCTGTGATTGAGGTTTGTGCCATAAGAGTAGATAGAGCAGGCTTTTCCACCAATATTTATTCCCACTTTTCCCTTTTCATCAGAGGAGGTGGGGAGAGATGAAGAGCTGTGATTTCTGATGCAGCATTTTCCTTGTTCTCTTTCCTGGTGCCAAGAAAGATGGGTAAGGAAGCTCCCAGGGAAATAGAAAGCCAAGTAGAGGTTATGGAGGCCATGGAAATAGAAAGCCAAGTACAGCTGTAGAGGCCACACATTAGGAAAAAAAGCTGAAGCCATGGAGAAGAGAGAGGATGTTTGCAAATATCTGTGCACACATGTGGCCTTTTAGATGGGGAAGCAGATTTTTGGTGACTTCATGCAGTGGCAAATCCAACACCTCAAGGAAGAATCCCAAATTCTTGCAACTGGTCTGTCTTAGCTGATGTTCTGATACCACATCTTTAGTGGTGTCAAAATTAGGGAGGAATCTGGAGTTGAAGCTTATGTGATATTTCCTTCTTTCTTTCCTCAAGCACATCTCTAGTAGAAAAGAAAATGTTCCTTTATGTATTTAATGAATTGCAAAGGTAATGGGGAAACAGAAAATAGAATTGTGTCAGGATTACAAAGTTTTTTAGCTATACTACATTTTAAAAGTGTAATTTATTCCTTTGGGTAGCCTTGATAGCAAGGAAACTCCAGGAAAAGGGGGCAAAACAATGTGTTTGAAACAGAGGCACCTCTCAATGGGATATTTTGAATGTTTTTTTCCCATGAGGCACCTGTGGGTCTGTATGGATTAGCAGTGCTTCAGTAGATGCACAATATTATCTCTGGCAGATCAAAGAGATTATTGTATCAGAGCAGTAATATGTAATCTGCTGGTTAGGTCATCTGCTGGTAATTCCCTGAGAGCTGTGCCAGGTTACAATAGCTCAGAATCTTGTCCATCTTTTTTTTTCCCCTGTTAAATTCTTCTTTAACAGTGAAGAGGTGTTTTTACCTGGCAAAAAAAAGTAACATCAGGTAGTCAGTACTCTCTTTGAGGTCTTAAATCAGATGTAGGAGGTGTGATGTTGGGCATAATCTGCAATGTGTGAAGCAGGTGGCTAGCTTTAAGCAGACAAAAATCCCATGAGATCCATGCTTCCTTGGAATGGATACTGGGTATTCAGAGCTGGATGAACCTCTGGGTCTTTAGGGAATATGCCTCATTTGCCTGTATTGAATTTTTCCCGAACAACATTAAAGTGTGCACAAGGACTTAAATCACTTTCCAGAACACTGTTCTGTTAAACCCAAGTTTCTGTTGTCACATGAAGCCTGTTGAAAGGTGTACATAAGAGTAAAAATATCAAATTTTTTTATGCCTGAGTCTTCCTAGGATTGTTTTTCACCTTACCATCATAACCTGTGAGCCTTTTTTTCTTATTTTTTAAAGCCATATGACTCCAGAAATAGGATTTGTAGAAAAAAGGCCTTGCTTTTATAAAAGTACCCAGATTTCTCCACATGAAAAATGGCAAATCTTACATCCATGCAGGACTGTCTGGATAGGGACTGGAGATCAGAGTTGGATAGAGTGCTTGGAGTTATGTCAGACATAAATGAGACACCAGTAGGGTTAGGAAGAAATGCTGAAAATGAGCTCATATAAGAGCCCTGCTTGAAAAGAGGAAATGAGATAAAGCCTGTTCACTTGGTTCTCTCTAGGAAGGGTGTTCTGGGTCTGTGTAGATACCACAGACCATGGAAAGTGTGATTTTTACTGTCTTGTCCCTGGAGGATGTTTGGTGGTGTGGCACCAGAAATGCAGCTCTGAGGAAGAGAAACAGGCTCAGTGAAAGGACTTTAAGGTGAAGCTGGAATAGAGTGCAGTGGCATTATGGAGTTCCTCATCTTTTCCATCTGCTGAGAAAGTTCAGTGAGGTTTCAAGTGGTCTAAACTCAGCACCTGTAAGCACCTAGTGTTCCCTTACTTCCTTTCTTTCCTGGTCTGTGACACCTTGCTTTGGCTCTGGGAATGTTTGAACAAACATCACATAAAGGATGAGGTTGTGAACTGAGAATTCTGTGTGTGTCCCTCATTCCCCTGGTGGAGCCTGTGGAGGGCAGAGCTGTGCCATGGGGACACTGACACGTGCCTTGTACTGCTGGGATAAGGGAGACTGCCCAGACTGAATGCTGGAATCTGAGTCTCCACTGGCAGCTAGCAAGAAAGGATCTACGACTGATGCAGTGTTATTCTGGGAATTTTATGGGTAGAGGGAGTAGTCTCTTCCAGAAAATACAATTTCCTTAAGGTGGGGTACTCAGGTGAGAACCTTTCTCCCTGAGATCTCTATGCCTGCCTGTCCCCTGCGGAAAAGTGTGACAGGGAATGTCTGTCATGGGGCTTAATGAGGGCAGATCTGCAACTGAGTGTCTTTGGTATCCCAGTGGTGTGATTATCTCTTGGTAACTACATCCCTGGCATATTCTTATGGGTTCAATAAACAATTGTTTATTTTGTAAGGAGAAAGGATAGATTCAGCAGTTTAATGCTGATCAGTACTTCCAGATAAGACATACAGGTCACATGGATTATAAAACTACTTTGATGAAGGAAGAATGCTGATATAACTAACAGGTAAATTAATCTTGGTTAACCCACAATCCCAGAATGGAGGAGGGTAGTTAATTATAGCAAAAAGCCTGAAACATCTCCCAAAGTATTGATTCAAACAGCTAGAGAGATGGCAGCCTGCATACTAACAAACCTAACCAAATAAAATACACTGTTGTTACATAGATCAGCACTGAACAGCAGTGCTGACACTCTTATAAACAGCTTCCATGGCCAAGTGGTGCAGCTGTTCTTACCTCACTGGAAATTAGCACCAGATGGGATTTATAGAACTCCTGAACTTCACCATCAGCTAAGAAAATTCAGAGAGAGGTTTCAGGACATATAAACATTCAGCTTGGCATGCATATATTTGTTTTAGTGCATTTCTCTTTTCTAAAACAGTAGGAACTTTGAGGACACAATGAAACTCAGAAGTGCACCTGTTTCTTATTTTTTTTTTTAATGCTGTTATACTGGTTTACATCCTTGTGGTCATTCTGTGAGTCAGTCTCAAGATCTGCTAGATTTTTTTCTTCATGCTTTATAGCATCAGCATCTGAAGTCCAATATTTCAATTTATTTTTATTTCCTGTTAAGAAAGGCTTACCACAGCTGACAGCAGAAAAACCCCCAACACTGCCAGTATTCTTAGTGGCAGTATTTGTGTACATGTTCTCCCATGTTTTGGTTGAGAGATATGTATGGGAAGGTGCGTGGGTGTTGGCAGTTCCTTGATTTCTCTTATTTATCATACCCAGCTGGGGCTTTCCAGGAGCCAGGGCCCAGAGCATACAGCATCATGACTTGAAGGTGCAGTTTAACATATGGTTCCTATTTGTTTTTAAATCTTTCGCCTGCATCATCCAAAGATACATCCTCTTTGTGGGAGGAACATCTCTGATTTCCACATGCTGCTTGTTCCTGTTAAGAACTCCAACCTGCTTAACGGCAGAGGTTGTTTTAAGCTCTTTCTCCAGACTTTCTGGTGTTCACATACACAGATTTTGTAATCTTTCCAGCTGTAAATACAGATTTTTGGAACGTTTGGTCACTACTGAAATACACTTTTGGTACATCTCCTTGCAGTATTTTAAATTCCTTGGTGTGCATAGTCTCTGATTTAGGGACATACTCCTCCAGAATGATCAGAAGCATGAAGACATAGAGTAATTGCCTCAAATTACATTGGAAATTTGAATCAAAGGAAGGGCTTGAATGTAAATCTTGTCACTCACTGGATAAAGAATAAATGAGTCTTTCTTTATTATCTGTGTTATATCAATCCCTTATGAGCTGCTGTAATACTTTGTTACTTGCTGCTATTAAATACAATTAATTCATGTTGAGGAAATTGCAATAAATTTCCACTTGTCATGTGTTCTTTATTACAGGAATCAAACATTTTGAGCCCAATACAGGATGGGACCAAAAAACCCCAGATAGACAGCATTAAAAGCAATAACTACAATATTGTTAAAAAGGTTAGTATATCTGCCAAGAAACTTGCTTGATATACCTGTTTGAATAGTAGATTTAGTCATTATTTTGAAATAAAAGTGTCTTTGGTTTTGTGGGACATGACTGGTTTCTTTTCTTGGTTTCATGCTTATTTATTTGTTTGGTTTGTTGTTTTTTAACTTATAGATTTTGATTCGACTCAGCAAACTTTGCGTTCAGAATAAAAAATGTCGGAATCAACAGCAGCGTTTACTGAAAAATATGGGCGCCCACTTGGTGGTCTTGGACCTTCTGCAGATCCCCTATGAAAAGGTTATTTTCCTAATTTTAGTGGTAGAGAACACAAACTCAAGAAAGGGAAAGGCCACAACAGGCCCAAGAATCAATGGAAATATTTTTTAAAATCTGAATTGTCAGCTGTGGTACAAACATGAAATGATGATGTCATTTTCTACCTTCAGAATAGTGAGTTTGGACTCAGTTTAAATACAGCTGCCTGCACAGTTTTATTTAAAATTTCACATTTACTGCCCTGGGTACCTAGATATCACAGTGGTGTCATTCCTGTACCCATTCCTGGAGCAGGCAAACCTTAGGACCAAAAGCTTTCATAGATCAAATCTCAAATAACTTCCTTTTATGGTGGACATCTCTAACCTAATTCCATGTGCCATTTTTTTTTCACAAGATACTGTTATTTGATACTGATTTGGTGGAATTAAGCATACAAATTAATGAACTAGATAGGCTTTGAAAGAGCACATCTTTCTAGATCTTCTAGGAATCACTGAGAGGAGGTAAAACCTTTGCTGGGCTGTGTTTTCCTGCATGTTATATTACAGACACTGGTTCAGCTGTCAGTAAAACAGTGCTTGTCCATACTGGTGGTTCATCAAATCATACTTAGGATACTACATGAAAGGAATATAAAATGAGGATGAAACTAGAGATATATTTGTGTAGGAGTATGTGTATGAACACATGCACACATACATCTGTTTCTGTATGTAGCTATAGAAAAACCAAATGTTTGCCAATACTTAAAACTAATGCAGAGCGACATTTTTGGTTTGTTTTCCTTTTTTTTAAATCAAGCACATTAGCACTTTTTAAAACTAGGAAATTATAGCCACACAAGAAGAAATATTACTTTGATTTTATGCTCCTACCTATGATTCCCTATGGTTTGATTCAGAGTAAGGTACAGCTGCTAATGGACTCTGAATGAAGCTGCTTTAGTTACTTTTGCCAGAGGGAGAATTCCTGCCCTATAAAGACTCAGGAGAATTTTTTTATTCCTGGATGAATTGATGTTGTGTAGTTTTAACAAGTATGTTTAGGTATAACCAGCTGATTTTGTTTGTCCTTACTTCCGGCAGAGTGATGAAAAGATGAATGAAGTTATGAATCTAGCCCACACTTTTCTTCAGAATTTCTGCCGAGGAAATCCTCAGAATCAAGTTCTCCTCCACAAAAATCTCAACTTGTTCTTAACTCCAGGGGTAAGTATTTAATTTGAAATAGAATATGATAATTGGAATTAAATTTGGGTTTGCTGAAACATCCCAGTGCTAAATAAATAATTTCACTAAATTATGCCTCCCCTCCCCTCTCCTCTCTCATTTCCCTTCGTGTTGCTTTTTATGCCATTTGCTTTAATCTTGCCATTTTAAAAGTGGAAAACAAAAGCCAAGGAAACCTGAGGGGTTTACTGGAAGGATCTATGAATATGTGTCACATCCTTGTCTTGAACTTGACTCTGATTTTATTTATATCCTGACTCACTCACTGATGGACTGTAAAGTCAAGGTGGAAGATCTGTGACTGCTGTCATAAACCTTGTATAACAACAGAATCAGACTCATATATTCTTGTTGATGATACTCCCATTTGATTCAACTAATCTAAAGTCTGACCTTCTATTAAATCATTGTCTTTGCAATACACTTTTTTATTACAGTCCCTTTGTATATATTTGTGTGTGTTACAGACATATTCATATAGAATGACACTTGCTCAGTGGATCTACTTAGCAAAACATGCTTTTATTAGAAGGAATTGTGAGTATGAGGGTTGCAGACCCTGGCCTGTGCACTTTAGGAACATTTGTTCCATTGGTTTTTATTTATGCTCTTTTGTGACATTAGTGAGCCGCTCTGAGCTGACCCCAGTGGGAACCAGAGCCTGGATTCCATCACATCCAATGCTGACACTTAACTTGGGTGCAACGTGTGGAGCCAGCTTGCACTTGTATTTCTGTTCTTTTGAAGCTGATTTCCTGATCATCCATCCCAGTTATTGTGGTTTTGTGCACACTGTGGAGCAAACTTCACATGGATTCCTATCAGATGACACTAAACAGACACGTATACTTTAGGAGCACACCTGACCCTCAGGAGCCTTTAGTGCAAGGGACCAACCTAGAACAAAAGCCCCAAGAATGCACAAAGTCTGGGTGCTGTGTCCTCAGCAGAATCCCTTCTTGCTCCAGATCTGTTCCTCTTGTTCCATGCTGCTCATGGATACACAGCCCTAGGCTTCTTTCGGAGTTAGTGTGGAAAGAGACATTCTCTTTGAGACCATCAGGCTGCTTGGGCAGGGATTTGCCTGCTGGGAATGCCTCCTCTGTGGCCCCAGAGAGAGCCAGAGCAGCCCTTCATCTCATCTGGTGGGCTCATTGCAAAGTTTGATGGTGGGTGGGGCCAGGGTGGTCTCAGGTGTCTCATATTCCAAAGCCCCTGCAGAGTGCTCTAGCAGTGTAGTGTGCATGAGTGTGTTCACCTTCCACATGGACACAGGTTTGGTTTATGCCCATTTTAGGATTGTTTGTACTCATAGGGAAGTGTGGGGAAATCCCCTCAAAACTGAAAGCTGGACCCTGATATCACTGAAAAGGGTTTCTCCAGTTTCCCTTTAGCAGTGAGCCTTCCTCTACTCGAGAATCCCGTGCCTCTCTCATCTCCAAGCAGATCTGCCGTGCTCATGAGGCTGTTTTTGATCTGTTCAGCTCCTGGAAGCTGAGACCATGAGGCACATCTTCATGAATAATTACCTCCTGTGCAACGAGATCAGCGAGAGGGTGGTGCAGCACTTTGTGCACTGCATCGAGACCCACGGCCGGCACGTGGAGTACCTGCGATTCCTGCAGACCATCGTGAAAGCAGATGGCAAATACGTGAAAAAGTGCCAGGACATGGTAATGACAGAGGTAAGCAAAGGCTTCACATGTTAATCACTTGAATATTTTGAGGTTGTTTTTCCTGCTCTTGATACCAATGAGATATAATGGCATCCTCGCTTTAGAATTTTAAGCGGCGTCCCAAATAATGAATATTTTAGCAGACGTTTTCGGGAGTTTGATCTAATTTTGTAAGGCCATCTGTATAACTACTAGAAAGAAAACATGAGTGTTAGCATGGTGATACAGAGATGTCTATTTGTAGATGATTTAGCATGGAAATCTGAGAGTTACATAAACCTTCATTTTCCTGTAATGTAATTTAGGATCACTTTTACCCACTCTTGTGGCATGGGTTTACCATACAAGAGGCTCTTACCTCTATGGATTTGTCTAAATAGTGTTGTAGACCTTTTTTTTAAACAGGTAGCAATTCTAAATCCTAGTTTCTGCCTTTTTTTTTTTTGTTTTGTTTTATTTCAGAGCATTTCTGTGAGGGTCAGTAGAGCTGCTTTAGCTTTAACTAGCTGGATCCAGTAAATTCAACCTAGTGGTTTGTGGAAAAATCTTTATGCCAATAAATTTCCTAGGAAAATACGTAATAGACTTTCTCTGCAATTAGGATTTGATATATTGTGAGCATGATAAATGAAGTCTTCAACTTGCAGACACTTGTGCATTTAACTGTAATTATGTTAACAGTTCCTTGGTTTGTTTTTTACAAGGTGTCTTCACAAAGAAATCAGAGATAAGTTTTATTTTTTTTTTTGGTATGAACAAAACGAAATCCCACTGAAATTTTATTCCACAGCAACAAGAGGAAAAACTTCTAATTAAGAAAATAAAACTCCTGCCTACATGGATAACCTTTAATGAAATTCACCTCAACCTTTTCAATTTGACTGAAGTATTTTAACATGCAATATCAATTACAAGCCTTTGATTTACATAATTCAAACGCTTCTTGTGCCTTTGTGGTTTTAGATTTTTCGCTTCCACTGAAGGCTCTTGTAGAGGTTTTTTTAATCATCAAACAAAAATTTCAGAATTTTCTCAATTTCAATATATTTTGCTATTGACCTGTAGCAGCACAAAGATAAACTGTCATATTACATTTCCAAGCTAACTCCATGACAAAAGTAGAAATGAACTTGGATACAGCATTCACATCATGAGTCCTGCAGGAATTTCCTGGGGGGAGGGAGCAACCCTGTTTTGATGAAATAGTTTTTCAAAAAGTAGGAAATTACAGGTAAGTAATTATGATTTCTTAGAAAAGGATGCTAATTGTGACACTTGAATGGCGCTTGAGTGGCAATCTACTCTAAAGGGAACAAATGATTGGAACTTGCCACTGAGTTGGGACAGTTTCTCTGTAGACAACTGAGATGTTCTTTGTGACCTTAAACAAGTGCTGTAGCTTTTCCTGTGCCTCCAGATGGGGCACATAAACAATTTACCACAAGACAAGATAGAATATGACTGTACAGCTTGCCTCAGCTCCTCCTGTGTTTTCTTTCACCCAGAGGAAGCACATTGTAGCTTATTTCCATTTACTGCAGTGAGGGATAATCCTCATATTTACATATTCTAGAAAGTGCATGCAGATGAAGGAGCACCATGGCAAGAAAATACTGTCATAAAATCCATTGGACATCCCCAATCTGGCTGATCCCTTGTTCTCATCTCCTTGGTTTCCCTGTCTGCAATGATGTTTACCAACGTGAAAGGTTCCTTAGGGCACTTTTTCTCATTACAGGCAGACTTTGAGGTTCCTGGAAGAACCCTGCCTGTCAGTGCAAACACTATTACAGAAGAGAAAACAACAGAATTTACTTTGGGCCAGATCAATGTGGCAGCAGAGTTTTCTATTACCTGTAGTATTCTGGAGTAATATTTTGCACGGTATCAACAGCTGCTCCAATACTGGACAGCCTTCATTATATTACCATACAATTCTAAACTTGCTGAAAATATACTTGAATAGCAGAAAATGTTGCTGGGTTGTCTTGTCCTTAGCTCTCATCCCTTTAAATTATTTTTTTTTGTACTATGGATTGTCTAGAAAATGTCTGAAAAATTGTGGGTATAGAAGTACTGTAGAAACACAAAGATAAATGAGAAATAGGAATTGCAGGAGAGACTGTATTCACAATTCACTCCACCAAATGTCAAAGTAAAAATAAGCAAGAAACAGGGAAAGCACAAACAGAAATGCTGTGAATTCAAAATTTGAAGTGTTGAAGCCCTGGAAAGTGTAATAAAATGTTTCTTGACTTTTCATTCTGGGAGACTAATTTTAATTCCTGTTCTTGCTGCTTTTCCATTTCTCAGCAGCTCCAGCAACCTTTATGACTACCCTTGAATTGAATAAGCTGGGATTTCATGTCACACGTGGACTGGAATAGGTCAAGTGCCTAACTCACAAAAAAAGTGTGATTTTTGAGCAGCCAGGGTGTGTTCTGTACTAGGAGGGGTATGTGGGAGCTTATTTCACCCACGCTGAGAGTGGATTGTGCTTCAAAGGACAGTGATGGAGACAGGATTCCAAACAGGGTTAGAGCAAAGCTCTTCAGTGAGATGTGCTGAGATGGGGCTGCCTGCATTCAGTGCCGCTCTGGATCCTCCTGAGATGAGCAGTGCACTTGTAGTAGAATCAAACATTTATCACATGTGTATGTGTTTTCTGCTAAATGAAAGTACTGACATGACACTGACAAAGTCATGACCCGCCTGCCAAATTTGCACAGGGTGGGAAGAATCTCCCTTTGCTTCCAATACTGAGCAAGGGTGGGGAAAAGTTGGGTTCAATTCCAGGTGAGCCACAGGCTTTTTGTGTGAGGCAGCGTGGAAGATTTAATCTCACTGCACTTCAAGTGCTCATCTATGAAACAGGGATAATAATGCATCCTGGCCTCCTAGCAGGAGGTGAGGATAATTAATTAACTTCACACAAACATTGACATGGTAGGAATAATAAGGATGGCATGCTGTCTTAGGTAAAGACAGAGCGACACAGAAGTCAAACATCAAATTCACCTTGCATTAGTGCATTCCTTGGCGAGTTATTCCAGGTTTGCACTTATGTTGATAAGAGCAGAAGTTTGCCTTGGATATTGTTTTGACATGTTCATTTGGCAAACTGCATCAGAGTAAATTTTATTTTGTTGTTTGTGTTTTCGCTAGAGAATCTTTGCCTACTTAGAGATAAAATAAGAAATTAAGAAAATCATAGAATCATTTAGATTGGAAAAGACCTTTAAAATCATTGAGTCCAAAATGATTGCAGTGCAGGGTGCTCAGAAGCTTGTGCTCTCTTTCTCAGCTGATAAATGGCGGTGAAGATGTGCTGATATTCTACAATGACAGAGCATCCTTCCCAGTGCTGCTCCAGATGATGTGTTCAGAGCGAGACCGAGCTGACGAGAGCGGCCCCTTGGCCTATCACATCACTCTGGTGGAGCTGCTGGCCGCCTGCACCGAGGGCAAGAATGTGTACACAGAGATCAAGTGCAATTCACTGCTGCCCCTGGATGATATTGTCAGGGTAGTGACCCATGATGACTGCATTCCTGAGGTAAGATCCCTCATGGCAGGAGCAAGCAGACTTAGCATTTTTAGGAAGCAGACAATGTTTTGTTGTTATCATGCACTGACAAGTTGAATATTTGCACAGGGAATGGGCTGGGAATGGGTGGTGCTTCTTAAGGTGAATAAGTGAGAAAGGATAGACAGTATTTATTCCACAGAACATTCCTTGTCCTTAATGCATTGTTTGTCAGCTTTTCAGACACCTTCTTTTGGGTTTGTCCAGCCACTTGCCAGAGTTTAATGCACTCGTAACCTCTGACTGAAACTGTGAAGACCCAGCTGAATGTTGTGTTAAGCCAATGTTTTGCCATTGCCTGAATTTCTTGGAAATGATAGATAAAATTCTGTCCATGCTGAAGTCAGTGGGAATTTGGGTGAAGTCTCATTTTATTAAACTCAATTGCAGTCCGGCGAATATTTTTATTCACTGCAGATGAAGGCACAATTCTGTATGTGTCCTGCTAAAGTAGGACTGTGATATTATCTGGTGGGAAAATGGGGCTCAAGCAACAGAACTAGGGCTTGCAGGAGTTAAAACTCCCTCTGTGCCATGAAAATTGCCCTTGTGATCAAATGATCTTATTGCTAAAAAGAAATATGTTTGCTTTGCCCAAAAGTTCCCCTTAATATTAATTTCAACAGATGCTAATTAGAAAAAAAATCCCAAACAAAAGAAACCTGAAGGTCTGATCTGAGATTTGTCTTTACTGCATTAAACATATGGAACTATCTCATCTCCCTTGACCGTGCTAAGAAATTTTCAGTGCATTTGCATATGTTTATATTTAATCTATATACATTTTTGGGCACTGAGCATCCATTTTTATGCTGTGCACATGCAGACTTGTCATGCCAGAGAGGAGTCCTGGCATGTCCTCCTCCTAAGTCTTGTGCTGCCATTGCTGCAGTCCCAGTGCACCACAACCTTTCTCTGCCATTTAGATCCCAGATGCAAGTGCTGCATTAGGATTGTGGAAATACAGGGAGTTCAGTCCCAGCTCTGCCAAAGACTTTTTATTTTATATTTGGCAAGCCTGTCATAAGGCTTCAACCTACCATAGTCAACTGGCAAGTGCAGAGTGTCCTGCATTCTGACAACCTCTGGCTTTGGAGCCAGGCCTTGCTAGTCTTAATATCAGTTAAATACCAGAATCATTACTGGTTTGTCTTGTGGGGGTTTTGTCATTAGAATAAGGATGTTTGCAAAACCTTTCCATTTTTCTTCCTGTGGTCTTTCAGTAAACACATTAAGGCATGTGTTGCCCAGCTTCTCCCTAAATCTTCAGAACCAAACATGTGCATTATTATGGTTATGAATGTTTGTTAGTACTGGAAGGTTCATCTTTATTATTCAGTATTTTTGCAGATAGAAAACATTGCATTAATTGTTTTTACTGTTCCATTTCAGAGTGATTTTGTTTTTGCTGTTCCTGCAGGTGAAAATTGCTTATGTTAATTTTGTTAACCACTGTTACGTGGACACTGAAGTGGAAATGAAAGAAATCTATGCCAGTAACCATATCTGGAAACTTTTTGAGAACTTCCTTGTTGATATGGCAAGGGTAAGCTTCACCACGTGTTAAATATTACAGATTGGTCATGGGTGACAACTGAACTGGCAGTAACGGGGTTTTTTTGTGAACTTTTATTTTGTTAAGTATTTTTATTCGAAGTTGCCAATAGGATAAGTGTGGTTAGTTGGTTTGTTTGTTTAACAAACAGTCATTTCTATGATTTTATCATAATTTAACCTGCTAATTACTAGTAGCCTTCTCTTTCTAAAAGGGCATCTTGGAACCCGTGCCTTTCTCTTTTCTTTCTTTCTTTCTTGGGGGTGTGTACATGGTTGAGAGCCTGTATACATCTTTTGGGAAGGTGCATTAAATGTCATTATGGTGGTGACTAAAAAACCCTCCATCTGTAATCTCTTCCTTTATTCTGTTGTTATAGTGAGGATCAGGGATCAAAATCTTCTCTGGCTTATGTTCCTTCTTTAGTCTCTATTTTTGTCTTTCATTCTCCTGTCACTGCATTCCCATTGCTGATGTGAAAGGCAGGTGTAGAGCTGTGGTCCCTCAGAATACTAATTCAAATATAAATTACAGCTGCAAGGGGACAGGGCACAGTCATTACCACAGGCCTGCCCTTCCTGTGGTCCTCACTGAGCCTCATGGTGTCAGTACTTCTTGAATTAAAAATTTAAATTGCAAGTTGAATTAAGCTTCATTCCCAGGGATTTTGAAGGCAGAAAACAAGAACAATCTTATGACTTCCACAGGGATTAAATACAGTAGTAGAGCCATAAGGGGAAGCCAGTGTGATGTAATGATTATAGCCTGCACTACACATCCTTTTCTAGGAGGTTAATGCTTCTTGCCATTATAAATAATTACAATATTAATGACAAACAATGGTGTTGCTCTCTTTGCTCAAGAAGTAGAACCATGGATTTTGGGTTTTTCCCAGTCCATGGTCCATTACATTTTATAATACTTAAGTTCTCACTCCTTGCATTCTTCATTTCATTGAAATGAAGAGAAAAGATAAAGAATCTCAGTTCGGTCTTGCAGCAGACAATGATCCCAAAGTAATAGTGTGCCACAAAATAATTCCTGTGAGACCTATTAGGAGAAAATACAATGATTTTTGACTGAAAGAAGAAGGAGTACAAAGACTTACGCTGTGCAACAGTTATTGGGACCTGTTCATTTTTTTCAGTGAAACAGAAACCTTATCTATGGTTTATATGGTTGGAGTTTTTCTTTTGTGTTTTTTTTCTTTCCTTTTTTTTTGGTGTGTGTGTGTGTCTTTTGTTTTGGTTTTATTTTGGTGTATTTTTTTTAACCTTTTTATTTTACTGTTGGAGCAGGTTGAGGCAGGGATGTTTGTGCTCTCGTTTTTTTGGTGGGAGCCATTTTCAGCAGTAATTAGTCCTCTACAAACCCTCTTTTGTTGCTGCTTTGTCTCTGTGGTTGTGTTGCATAGTGAAAGCCCTCCTGGACAAGACCTGGGTTGAAAATTAAGATGAGAAACATCCTTGGAGGAGCATTCTGACTTTTAACCTTACTGGTTTTATCTCAAGAAGTATTTTCTTCTTTTTAATTCCCTTTCTGGGTTGCCCTTTCCTGACGTGTCCTGACCCTGACTTTCCAAACACACTATCCCTCCTCCCTAGCCCTTGAACATGGCCAATTTTCTGTGTCCCTGGGCTAGAAGCAGACAAGTAGAAAGAGGGCTCTGTCCAGGTTTCCTCTCATGAGCCTGGAGACAAGCTGCTCTGTGCTAAATGCTGGGGGCTTGTCCTGATGCTGGTGACCACTGAGCTTGTTTTCACACACCTCTCTCCTGAGAGAAATTAGACCCCAGGTCTTCAGAGGTGAAGAGGAGAAGTGCTGCATTTTGTGCGTGGGTGCTGTTGGCAAAATGCAGGTTTATTCTCCTCTCCTGCGAGTGTGTCAGAAGTGCTCTGGCCTGTCCTGCTCTTCAGCCATGGATAGCTGTATTTTCCAGGTTATGGAGTGTATTTGTTCAGATTTGGTGCTCTGGGGCCCCAACAGAGCCCAAGTGTTATAAATACATCAGCGTTCTGTAGCTATCAGGACAGTTAGAATGCTGTCAGCCTCATGAAAGATGCTACAGTAGCTTTCAAAGCATTTAGAAAAAGAGCCCTTTGATCCTCTGTGTTCCAGTGAGCTAAAAGGGATGCTTTTGCATGGGGGAAGGGGAAATGCTTTTCTTTTAGCTGCTACAAATGCCTGTCAGTGGGTGAGGTTGTGAGCTTTGAGCCTGTTATTGGAGAGCACCAAGGTGAAAGATGGAGAGTGTTATCCTCAGGTTGGATTCTTTCTGTTTTAGATATATATATTAAAAAAAAAAGTTACTGATTTTTAAAATCTGTTTCTGGATTGAGGAAGGAAATATTTAGTCCACAGCTGTCATTTTCCTTTCAACAACATGATACATTGCAAAGCAGCCACGAGGCGGATCCGTATAAACTGGGTTTGCCAAAAGCTGTCGTGCTTTCAAAGGCACCCTGCTTCCACAGCTTCTGCCAACCTACTTTCTGCTGGGTGTGACTTACAGCCTTACAGCTGAGCAAAGTGGGTGCTGCTCAAGGAAAGGCTTCCCTTTCCTGTGTGTGGCCCAGCTTGTGTAAGTCAGCAGCTGTAGTCTGAGCAGGATTAAAGACAAGAGCTGAGGATCTGACAGCTGTAAAGTCATCCTGGCTTTCTCCGCAGAATTTTTGAAGTATTATTCATGTGAGTTTTGGTCCCAAAGCCTCTTAAGGGGTTTTTAAACACTGCTTTCTCAATCCTCATCTCCATTTCATGCATTTCAGGTTTTTGTTTTTTTTCTTCCACGGAGGAAGATCTGTCAGTCCCCAAAGGGCAGAGGGATAAGAACAAATGAGAGGATTTCCAAATTCCTTCTGTGCTGGGAATTTTTCAGACCGGTGTTTGAGCAGAGGGGCATTCCCACATATGGCTCTGCCTTTCAGGCAGCTGAAGGGGAAAGCTTAAAAGTGTTCTGGAATTTAGTTTTGGTGATTTCTGCATTCATTGTGCTAGCACTGCACAGCTCCCTGTCTTCCTATTGGGACTGCAAGTGCTGAGCTCAGAGCCACTGGTTCCAGCCAAAATTGGCATGCAGATGAATTAAAAGCAAAAGAACTTCCAGAGATTTTTAGTTCTATGATCTCTTAAAAAACAAAAAACCAACAAGTTTTGATTATTAACTGAATCATTTACCTTCAGAAGGACTGCGGGTGTTGGTGGTGTCACACTTTTCCCAAAACAGAAGGGCTGATAAGTTTGCTGTTTCATTTTAGCCACTGTTGCTTCTCTGACCAAAATCTTTCCTGGGGTGATAAAAAAATGCACTCTGTGGAAGCATGGCTGATTTATCTGACACATTTTAGATAAGTAGACAAGCAAACTCCTCAAGATGCCTCATTTGTTTAGGTCTGAAGTTATCTTTGGTTATTCCTCTGCCTCTACATGACAATGTTTGTGTGCTAGACCCAAGGTGCTTCTGTGTTCCCCTGAGCTCTAGCATACCCTGAACACAGGTGCTTTTGGATGTCATGTCAGTAGAGCTTCTTAAAACATTCCTGGTGAAATTGCTGTCTTGTAGTGACAGTGGCAGTGTGTAATTAGAGAGAATCTTTGCCCTGTGTGAGATTCAGGTGCTGTGGCTTATCTCTCTGCTTCTGTCACCAACTTTTCCCTGTGACCTTAAGCAATTCAATCAGCTTCTCTGGACTCCCCATCCCTGAAGAGATGTAATGGTAAGTGTGTGCCACGCAGGTTTGGGGTTATGTATTAAATGCACAGATGGCAATGACTCCTATCCCTGGAATTTTTGTATACAAAATAAATTCTGCTTTTGCATAGATTCCCTAGAACATCATAGTCATCTCTGGCTTGTATAGATGAAGAGAAAACAACTCTGCATTCATTTCTTGTTAAACATGACTACAGCTGCTTATTTAAAGGCTGTTGAAGAGGTAGTATGACTACAGTCTGTACTATTTATTCGTTCAGTCTTGCCTTTCTCACTTTTTGGCTCTCTGTAGACTCCTTTCAGTACTGTGTACACTGACACATGCAAAGTCAACATGACTCTGTATAGATGTTCAAAAGTGTTGAAGAGAAATAAAGGAAATACTGAAGGATGTAATCCACACCAGTAATTTTTCCCTTTCTTTAAGTGTGACATCTTTATACAGCAACAAACTTTAAGTGTTGTACCAAAGGGAGTCTTCAGGAACCTTTTGTACAAATCTTCCCACTTCCTCCCACCATTCAATCATCCTTCTGTGCTCCAGAGCTGTCCTGGTATCATCCATTCCCTTCTTTCATTGTTTTAGCTTGGCTTCTGTATTTTTCCCATGTGGCTTCCCAAAGAAATGCTGCCTCTCTTCCAGTACCATCCTAAAGCCTGTTGGTATTGAGTGTGCTGTCTCCCTTCCTTCCCTCCTTAAACATTTTTCTTGCAAATGAGCTTCACGTTTTCCACCCAGTTGTGGTGATTAATTGTTGAGAGAAGCTAAATGTTGTATGAAATCTTTCTAACCTGAGTTATTTATGTCTCATCTGTCTCTGAAGCATCTTCCAACCAGCCCTGCAATGGGAGGAAAGGTCCATTTTCTTCTTGAATCTGTCTAAATGTGTAAGTGGCATGCAGTGTGCTGATTTAGGGGGATCTTTTCTTCATGGTGTGGGAAAGAAAAGGCAGGCAGCCAGAAAGAACTAGTTCAGAAGAGAAGGGTGGACCTCCAAGAAGAAAAATAAGCTATAATAAATCCAATTTCAACTCTAACATAGTTCTCTCTGATAGATACTATATAAAAATCCTTTGTTTTTACTTTAAGAAGAAATATCAGATGCGTTGTAATAAATACAAAATAATGAAGCTTGCTTATTGGGGAGAACTAAATCTCATTGTTTCCTCCTCCTTCCCTGCAGGTTTGTAACACAACCACGGATCGTAAACACGCAGACACGTCTCTGGAGAAATATGTCACTGAGCCTGTCATGAGCATTGTGAGTGGCTTCTTCAATTCACCATTTTCAGACAACAGCACCAGCCTCCAGGTAAGGAGAAGAGACAGACAAATCAGCTATTCAGACCATGAATGAGATACCTTCTGCTACCTGCATAGGAATGCTGTCTCTTTTCATCCTCTTTTAATTTCTCTGTCCCCTTTCACGCCACTGACTTCCAGATTAATCCCTCTTTAAAACATTTAATTCTTCATTTTAGTCACTTGCATCTCCAGCCAGTAGACAGCTCAATGTGGTCAGAGTTAGTTCTGCCTCTTGTGAATCCATTGGAGGGGATATCCTTGTAGAAAAATCTTTGTGTGAGGGAGATGCTGTGTCCTGTAACAGAAGGGACACACGCCTGAGAATGGGAAAAACTCCTCTGTCTTTATGCTGTGTACTGTGTTTGCTTGATATTGGTAGCAATCTAAGGAAACATTGCAGGATTTGGCCTTTTTAGAGGTGCAGCATTGATTTCTGCTCCTGCCAGACCTAAAGATCAAAGAGAATTTAATGGAGCCATAACATGAGTCTACAAGCTAAAACCCCCTTGGTTTACGTTGTGTCAAACCCTAGGGCAGCTGTGAGGAGATCCTTAAGGGTAAAATCATGTGCTTGTTTTTGTTTCCAGACACACCAGCCTGTTTTTATTCAGCTGCTGCAGTCTGCTTTCAGAATTTACAATTGTACCTGGCCAAACCCAACACAGAAAGCCTCAGTGGAGTCCTGTATCAAGACTTTGGCTGAAGTGGGTAGGTGCCAGGTTTTACTTTGATTATTACTCTTTGTGTTTAAAGATCAGACTTGAAGTTTAACAAATTTTAATTTGACTCTACCATCCTGAAGTTGTGTCAGTAGTGATTTCAGAAATCCCACTTTCTGAGGCTAAATACTTCCTTCTTTTATAACCTGTTCAAACCTGCCCCATCAAATAGGGTTGTTAGGGTGAAACTGGTAGGGCAGAGGGATGAGTTTGCTATCGAGTGCTGATTGAGCTTTCAGCCATCAATTTTAATTTGATGGTTGAAACTCTTGAAGATTTTAACTTTTTAATATCAAACAAGTTATGATATTAAATCACAACATAAGCAAAGGCATCCCTGTTAAAATACATTTTTAAAAACTTCTTATCCTACATTTAAAAAAAAAATTCTTCACCAGAACATAGCTAAGACTGGCAAAAGTTAATTAAGTTAAATTTCTATAAATATGATTTTAAAGTCTTCTGCCATTCTATTCTGACAGAATAAAGGATTATTCAATGTAGTTTCCAATTGATTGCTTGTAGAATAAGTTTCTGCTCACTGGGAATGAAAGCTGAGTAGAGGCAGAGATACACAGAAACTGGCTAAATTCTATTGTTGATAGATTTATTAAAAAGTATTAATAAATAATGATGAAACAATATGAGAGGGTACTAGAGCCACCTGCAGCACTGTAACAATCAACTGTAAATTTAGATTTTTGGAACAGCCTTACAGAAGTATCATTTAACATTTTAGCCAAAACATCTCATTAACTTTCTGTGTGAATGTGAATAAGCAGTTACCTAAAAATTTAGCAACCTTCAATTGTTTTATTTGCTGTGCAAATGATTTAATTAGGGATCCATCTGGCAAACAAACTTTGGAAGTTGAAGACATTTTATTTCCTTAATGCTATAGCTACTACAGTCTCACATAAAGCTCCATCTCTACAAATTCTTGTTTGTGTGTTTAACACTTATCCCCTTGCTCTTCTCTGGCATTTCTGGAAACAGTCATCAATAAATTACTTCCTTTGGGAGTCTGGGGAAAGGGGGAGAAATAGGGCAGGTGAGAGTAGGTTTGAGACCAACCATGCTCTCTGTGTGCTTGTAGGCAGCTCAATGTCTTCATTTCTGTAGAGCTGCATCTGAAATAAAATTCCAGCTCAGAGAGGTTGTTGTGTTATCTCATCAAGATGAGGCTGTTTGGAGGCATCTGAGCATGGGTTTATTTTCCATTTGGCTACGTGCCCGCAGCACACAGCTGATTCTAGCCTGAAAAATTCCCAGCAAATTCCAGCGATGCAGAGCTCTGCTGATTGCTGGATGAGTCAGGCCAGGCTCTCACTGGGCTTTCTTTTCTCCCAAGGAGCATGTGCTAGGACAAGAACAAAAGTTCTCAGGTTGCACCAGGGGAGGTTTAGGTTGGGTGTTAGGAAAAATTTCTTCACGGAAAGGGTTGTCAAGCACCGGAACAGGCTGCCCTGGAAAGTGGTTGAGTCATCATACCCTGGAGGTACTTAAAAGACCATGTAGATGTGGCACTTAGAGACTTGGTGCAGTGGTGGACATGGCACTGTTAGGTTAGTGCTTGGACTCTATCTTGAAGGTCTTTTCCAACCTAAATTATTCTATGATTCTGCCCGGTTGAGACAGACAAGCTGAACTTGTCCCCACAGCAGCCTGAGAGGAAACCACAGGTCACCCTAAGGGGATGGCAGATCCAGCTTCATGTCAGGTGTGCCAACACGTGAAAGGGCTGGTGGGCTTTGCTGGGCAGTCCTCTGTGTGCCTCTTGTTTCTGGGGGCTCCAGGAATGGCTGAAGTCTGGAGTTTGCTTCAGATATGTGACTTTGTATCCTATTTGTGGAACTCAGTTTCTACCTCCACTACAGTCCTTTCTTTCATTCTGTTTTCTTTTTTCTGGAGATGGTTTAGAGTTGGTTTGGTTCTTTTTAAGTAAGCTCTTGTGCTATCCTATGGGTCCAGGCTCCTTCTTGCTCCTCTGGCTTCCCACCCATGGGCCCCCAGCCATGCCTTGGGTACTCTCAGGTGTAGCAGAGCTGAGCTGCCACTGAAGGGCATCACTCTGTGTCCTGCTCTGGGGCTTCCCTGCAGCAGGAACTGCCAGGCTGGGAACCCCTGGGGTGCCATGGGCTGGCAGCCTCAGAGCAGCTCTGCTGATTTCCTTGCCCATATCCTAACAACTGTTCAGGGATTCATCACTAATAGCAATATCCAGCATGGTAAAGTTACATTGTGTCAGACAATTGCCACGTTTTTATTGAGTGGTTTATTTTGACAGTGCAGAAGGGAAGAGGTGAGGGGGATTTCCCCAAAGAGCAAGGTAGCTGGAGAAGAAGTGGAGGCAGAGTTTTTGCCAAACACCCCTGTGCAAAACTTGCCTGGCCAGCAGAGATTTTAACAGCGGGTGATACTCAGTGTTCTTAGGCACGGTGACAAACATGTCTTGCCTGGGCTAATGGAGTAGGCCTGTTCTTCTCTGTGCAAATATTTGGAAAAAATGCCCCAGCTAGGGATACCAGAGGCTTTTACAGCCAAGGCCCTTCTGTGATTGCAGTGGGTGCTTGGTGCCTTTCTCTGTCGAGTGTTCCTCTGCCCAAAATGATGCCTCACTTTGAGAAGCCAGAGGCATCTTCCATAATACAATACAAACATAGCAACCTTCTGTGCCTCTTCTGTTGGTTGCATATGTGGACACTTTTTTCCCCTTTTCTGACTTGAGAATCTTACAGCTTTAATGTTAGGGCCTTTGTGTTTCACAGCAAGGCTTTAAAAAACCTCCAAAAAGATTTTGCCTATATCAGAGAGATTGAGTATTGGACAGATTTACAGCAGGGACCAAAGATTTCTGAGGGAAAATAAATGGAGTATAGACCTGAAAGAACAAACATGATTTTTTTTTTTTTTTTTTGGTGTCATTGCCCTGGATTTACAAATGAATCTTAGGGGAAGAAAGAAAGATCATACACAGATCTCCCATGATATCAAAGATCCATATAATGACACACTTTCAAAATGACACACTTGAGAGCAAGTTTAAGCAACATACACTCTGCTCAGAGCTTCCTGGTTTGTTGCTGGCAGGTGGATGCAAGCACTGCCTCAAGAGCTTCAGATCATTACATCTACTTTCTGATGAGCACTGTAAGGATGTGTGTTACCTTCCAGGTCAACAAAAGGATATCTCACAGAAGCTTATTTTTTTATAACCCTGGTACTTCAACTCCACTTTACCACCAGGGAAAAACTGCATAAGCTTTTCAAGCCTCACTTGCTGCTTTGTCTCC
>NW_005054414.1:2230115-2233028 GCF_000277835.1 Geospiza fortis | reverse complement strand
CTCCTCTTCTTCAGCAGATCCCTCTCTGAATCCAGGAGGTTTGGAACACAGAAATCAATGTGCACCAGGTTTCTATTGCCCAGGAAACTTTTGGCTACTTGGCCTGAGTAGAAACACTTGTGAAATGATATTTTTTATATGTGTATATATATACACACACACACACGCATACAGATATATATATGTATGTGTGTGTGTGTCTATGTGTGTGTGTGTGATTTGTTCGCATGGATTTCTGAAGCAGGTTACCACACTGGTGAGAATGAACACATACATATATCACTTTTGGCCTTTTCTCTTTTATTACCTAAGACTGAGCTTTTACTTGAAAATACAGTCCAAAAAGTGAATAATTAAAACAGCTCCTATCTCCCTGGTAAAATAGCAACAACTGAAAAATACCTAGACCTTTTTGAAAACAGAGGAAATAAGACATCCAACAATTTAATTTATTTCAAATGAATTCATTATCAAAGTACTTTTAGTTCATGCATTTTATGATCTTTGCAAGGTTAAGAAGGATGGAGGCCAGTCTCAAAGTCTGCATTTTAAACCAGCTACTGTCATTCTCTAAAGATTGGAGAATATCACCTCTCCTCAGAACCAAAGATTGTATATCTTAAATTACATATCCTAGATGGTATTGAAGCAGGGTCTTTCCTGACCAATCCTTCACGACCCATGCAAAGAACAATCTTTGCTTCTTAATTAAGGCAGCAATTCTTGTATCTTCACTCTGAGCATCAGTTTTCTGTTACAGGGGTAAATTCAGTTGTTTTACACTCTTGTCTCTCTAGCATCCATTCGTTTTCTCCATTATGTTTTAAAAAATTGAATCTTTCCTCTGGTACTGTGTCTATCCCAAGGATATGGTCTGTCTGTGACTGTGCTGTGGCCACCAATAATGAAATAATTGGAATTTCCCAGATGAGTAAACAGTGCCAGCTTGGAACCTGCATTTTGTTACACTATGTCTCTTGGCAGACCCTTTAAAAAAAAATCTGTTAGCAAGCCAAATTGCATTAGTCACTATCAGATTATGTTCTAGGATGCTGTGGAGGAGAAGCAAGAGGGGAATTCTTGTTTCCATCCTACCCAATTTGAGGTGAGCCCTGTAAGATTGCTATTTCCTAAGTTCCAAGCTGGAACAGGTACAGAGGAAGCACTGCTGGGGTGGTCAGGGGAAAGGAGGACTCTGTTACAGGAAGGGAATTCAGAACCCCCACATGTTTTGCTTAGCAAAACACAGACCTGTGTTGTTGCTCTTTAAATGTACTTAAGAAGATAAATAGTCACAGAGACGTTTAAGCTGAAGGACAGTGCTGACCCCAAACCAACTGGACATAAATTACACTAGGTTGTAAATAACCTAAATAAATTTAGATTGTAAATCAGAGGATTAGAACCCACTTTGGAAGGATGTCCTTGGTCAGTGGGCTGAGAGAAGGCAGAGGGAGGAGGAATGGCAGATAAGCTGCCATCATTTTCAATGGGGCTCAATAAATTTTTCTAGAGATATTAAAGAGCATGGGTTGTCTGTAACAGAGAGCAGATGGTCTGAAGGTGTACTGAAGTCCTTTCTAGTTGAGTATTTATTCCCTACTTTAAAGTCACCCATACCTCCTTGTACAGAATAAAAAAAAAACCTCTCCTCTGGTTCTTCTTTGGCCATGCTTTTATGCCCTCTAAAGCCCTTTACTTTTCCCTGCCAAATTACAAATAGGAAATATTAAACATAAAATCTGGGTCACATTTTGTTGCTTCTTTGAAATTATTATGTGTATTTCAATGTTCATATAGATGAATTTTCATATAACAATTTCTTTCAGTCCTGAAAGTATGTTTATTTCACTTCCCATTTGAATTTTAAAATCTTTCTTCCATTTTATAAAAAGCTAGACCTTCATTTTCAATTTTTAGTTCAAATAAAATAATTATCCTGTTGTTACTTTTTTGACAGCAAGAAGAATACATTTCAGATGAAGCACATATTTTATTCTATTTTAACTGTTTGTGTTTCCCTAATTGCAAGAAAAATTCAATGATGATCTTTTTACAGGCTGATAAATATTTTAGCGTAGATTTTCTGTTGGAAAAAAACATCCAACTGAAGGGTACAAGATTGGCAGGTTTGTGCCTTGTCTACACAAAGCTTTTATTTCCCTTAAAAAGTCTTGCTGTTGCTAGCATTAGTGTCTCTCCATCCGAATGCATTTGTTAAGCAGTCAGTAAATGATTAAGGAGCTGGAGGGACTGATTTATGGAACAAAATTAATTGAACTAAATATGCATCACTCTGTTACGTGACAACTGGGAAGTGTGGGAGAACATGATAGAGCTGTCTGCGACTACCAGGGGGTGTAAACTGGGAGCAGAGCCGAGGATTCACAGCCAGGTACAGCTGGGGCTTTTTCCTGACCCAGACTGCCTGGCACACTCCTCCTAGAGGGGCTCTGAGGGACCAAATGCCTGTGTGTCCCCCTGAAAACCCACACCAGGGATGCTTCAGGGTTAATTAGCTGTGAAGCCACCACACTCTGGTGTGTTCTGTATATACTGCAAAAGCTAATGGAGTGACATTTAAAATGAGGGAGCAGTAGGTGGAAATAGCGAGAACAGCGGGATTCCTTATGGCAAGATAGATTATTCTGCAGAATGGGCAACCAAGGAAAATTACAGGCAAGGGCCACTTCCTGGAAATCCTTAGGACTGAACTGCTCCTCAGACACAGGCAGCAGCACAGTGAAAGGATGGTACTTCAGGAGGCATGCCTGAAATAGGTCCAATTGCTGTGCTCCTGTGAAGAGAACTACATGCAGGTAATTTAACAAAATAACACCTGGGCCCATTTCAGCCTCTCTGGGAGCAGGTGGACTGTGCTCCTGGGACTTGGCTGGAGCTTGCTTGTCAAAG
>NW_005054414.1:2210610-2230091 GCF_000277835.1 Geospiza fortis | reverse complement strand
GCTTTTGAGTCTTTGAGTACTACTTCATTGTTTAAGCAGTAAGGGGGAGGAAAGCTGCTGATCACTGGATGCCCACAGACCCATCCAGCACAGGGCAGGGCATTTTGCTGGGAGCTGGCTGAATTTGCAGTGCTGTGTTTCTTACCACTGCCATGGGTTGTGTTTGCTCTCTTGTCTTGGCTCCTCTTGGCTCTCTTGCTGAGAGATAATTGGGAGCAGCAGATTGAGAGTTAGTAGTTTTAAAGGATTTCCCAGAAATTCCATCTCCTCTGACACTGGCAAAATGGTGCTGTATATTCAGGATGTAATTAGCCCTGTGCACAGTGCCCTAGGTGGGAAATGGGCACTGTATAAGCCTGGGACATGCCCTCCACTGCAGGGCAGAATTTACCTGTGCTGAAGACATCACAGAATCACACAATATTCTGAGCTGGAAGGGACCCACAAGGATCATTGAGTCTATCCTGGTAAGTATCCTGCTGGATACTTTTGTACAGACAGCCACATAGCTTTTTCCCAAATTAATCAGATGAAAGACAGAATTTTACCCTGTCTTGGCTCCTTTGTCTACCAGCTCTAACCATACTTTGCAAGTTTGAGTGCTGTCCAAAAGTATTTCTAAGTGGAACAAAAATAAACATGCTTTTAAATATTTGATGTTGATACTTTAAGGGAGATTGACACATTTTGAAGAGGAAAGCAGCCTACAACACCTAAATTAAAAATAAATATTTATGTTCACATTTGTTCATCAGCTTTCCAAAATGTAAAAAATATGTTTCATGTAGTTTTAAATAATGAAATGTGAAACAAATGAAAGATAAACTTTCTACAAGCTGAAAAGAAATAAGAAGACAAAGGCTTTGTTTATAGCTTAGACTTCAACAGTGCCCTTTGACAACCAATACAAATCTTAATTACAAATGGAATTATACATGTAAGAACTGCTCAAAACAAAGGAGTATTTTTTTTCTCTCTCTGGTTTTCTTTGTGATAGTTTTAATTAGCTCCAACTCTTTGAGCAATCATAGTCCTTGACTGCTCCTCAGACACCGATGGAAGTTGTTAACTTCAAATGGCATCTCTAGGACAGCAGAAGTCTGGGTTTTCCTCTGAACAGTATGCTCCCCATTGCTAAATTTATTCTTCGATATATCAGGATTCTGCATACATTCCACTTAATTGAGAAGTGAGCATTGTCCAATAGCATTCCAGTGATTGACATTAGGACACAATAAATTGGATTAATAGGCTGCAGCACCCTACCCACCCTGGCAGAACCTTATTGGACTTCTGTAGTAAAGCAGGCAGCAACAGGGCAAATGTGTTTTGAAAAACAGCCCAGCTGAATTACATGGAAAAACAATCATTAGAAATAATGGCCAGCCATACATGGCATTTTCCACGTGTTAATCAGGAACTTGCCTTCAAAACAAATGGAGAGTGGAAAGGAGAAGTCAATTTGTGTCTTCCCAGCTTAACCTATTTTTTTTTCAATTCCCTGTGGCCAACCATTTAAAAGAAAGTGCCTACCAGAAACAAATCTAGAGATTCTCTTCCACCCAGTGGAACAGCCTGATCCATGGGGGAAGCCCCAGTCCTGCATCACGATCCAACCTTGCAGTGGGAAGAGAGGAAGGTGCCCTGAACCTGTGGGATCCATTAAAGGGAAGAGAGGCCCATGACAGAACGCCCTTGCCACAGTCTCTGAGGCTGGGGGTTGAGGTGTCACAGCCAGATTTAGGTTTATAATAAAAGCTGTCGTTTCAATCTAGTCCTGAGGGAAGAGAAAGTTTGTGCCTGGGATCTGTGACTCACTGTGCTTGGCAGCACTGCAGCCTTCATTCATCAGAGCTGTGTGGTGCCTCTGCCTGCACGTCCTCCCTGGGGCTGGAGGCATGGGCTGCTTGGGACAGAAGGGCACCTGCTGACTTCACAGGTTCAGGACATAAAGCTGGATGAATTTTAGAGCTGGGAGGAAGAGGTGGAGTATTTTTGATGCCTTCCTCCACTGTGGAAAGCGTGTTAGTGAGGAATAGTGGGGAAATACCTCAGAGAAACATTGTGCAGAACTGCAATTTGGGCTCATTGCTTTTAGAATTTCAGCTTGTTTCAATAAGGAAAACTGAAAAATTACTTATTATTGGTCATTATTACAAATGGATTAGAACTGTTCCATTCTATTTTTAAGTTTTTTTCAAACATAAGCTGTGCCACAGAAATTAAGTGAAATGACATGGAATACAGAGTGTAATCACTGGAACATAACCTGATCTTTCAGAGATATTGATCATAGGCTCACAGAAGGGTTTGGGTTGAAAAGGACTTTAAACAGCATCCAGCTCCATCCCCTACCATGGGCAGGGACACCTTCCACTATCCCAGCTTGCTCAGAGCCCCATCCAGCCTGGCCTGAAACGTTTCCAGGGATGGGGCAAACTTTTGTTTATTGGTTGAATTTCAGACTGCTCATGCTGAGCCAGAGAACAATGTCAGTCTGATCTCCAGTGGGATGGAAAGGAGCAGCTAACACAGAGAATTTACTGGGGGAGAGGGCAGATAGCTTCTAACGCTGCCTTTCAACCTTCCTTTTCAAACAACAGTTTAGGATGCCATAGTAGTTTAATAGTGGATGCCCTGCAAGAATTCCTCCAAGTCTATTTTCAGTTTTTTATTCTGATACTCTCTCTATTGTCATTTCCTGCCTCTAAAGTCTAAAAAGAAAAAAAAACCAAACAATTTTGAGCTATTGATTAATTTTTTTAACTATTAGTTAGGCCATCAGGTGTTTATTAACTACTGGATATATTGCAGTGGCATCCAGGCACCGTCCAGGAATCCAGGGTTTAGCAGTATAGGAAACTCAGAGAGAAGGAGACAGTCTTTTCCAAATTTAATTTGTATGCACTTGGTTCCTCAAGGTCTTCACAAGAGGAATATACAGTAAAGCAACAGAGAGTACTTGGGATAAATTGGATAAATGTGCATATGTCCACTAGAAAGAAAAATTTCAGAATTTGCTTCTGAATAGAGTAAAACTAACTGTTGAAATAACACATGCTCCTTTTGTTACTCTTATTAATATCTCTGGATTTTTTTTCAAGTTAGTAGAAAAATTATTCTGTTTAAAAAAAAATCTGTGTCTGTGAAAATATATACTAGAAATGATTCTCATCTCATTTAAAATAGTACACCTTGCTTTCTTTAATTAGATTATGGCTGATTTCTACCATTTAGGTACCCTTATTTTTAAGGGTTCTTATTTTTAGGATCCTTATTTTTAAAACCTGTTGAAGCAATATCACCCTGCCCCTTAACTTCAACGAGATCAGGCTGTTGCATGCCACGATCTCTATAAGAATTTCAAGTTTTGCCACTGTAAATGTCTTGTGTTTTTCCTTCCTATTAAAGCAAAGAACCGTGGGATTGCGATTCCAGTGGATTTGGACAGCCAGGTGAACACCTTGTTCATGAAGAGTCACTCCAACATGGTGCAGAGGGCGGCCATGGGCTGGAGGATGTCAGCCCGCACTGGACCTCGCTTCAAGGAAGCTCTTGGTGGGCCAGCCTGGGATTACAGGAACATCATAGAGAAACTGCAGGTACAGAAATAGCAAATGGCTTGGGCAGCAGTGGCACTGCAGGTATTTCACGTGTGCCAGGTGTGGAAAACACCAGAGACAGGCCCAGTGCATTTTTAGTGCTGGATGAGAGGAGCCACTGCACTTCTGTGTGGGGATGCCTGCAAAGGCTCAGCTCTTCAAGATCAGTATTTGGTGCTGCAGAAGTCAGAGAGGGGTAGGAGGTATCACAGAATGAGCTGAGCTGGAGGGGTCCCATGAGGATCATTGAGTCCAACCTCTGACCCTGCACAGGACACCCCAACAATCCCACCCTGTGCCTGAGAGCGCTGTCCAAACGCTCCTGGAGCTCTGGCAGCCTTGGGGCCGTGACCATTCCCTGGGGAGCCTGTTCAGTGCCCCAGCACCCTCTGGGGGAAGAACCTTTCCCTGATACCCACCCTGACCCTGCCCTGACACAGCTCCAGCCGTTCCTGGGTCCTGTCCCTGGTCACAGAGAGCAGAGAGCAGGGCCTGCCCCTCCTCTTCCTCTCCTGAGGAAGCTGCAGAACTGCTGTGAGCTCTGACCTCAGTCTGCTCTTCTCCAGCTGAATAGACCAAGTGCCCTCAGCTGCTCCGTGTGTGGCTTCACCTCCAGGCCCTTCACCATCTCCAAATCTCTCCTTTGGACACTTAGATTGTGATGCCCAAAACTGCACACAATATTTAAGTTGTGTTCTCCTTGAAGTTCTCCACAGAGCAGCATCTCCTTTCTGCCTTTTGATGGCCATGTGTCCTGTTCTCGCTGCAGAGGAGATACTGGGGGTTCTAGATCATGTTTGTGTCACTGGAGATTGCCATGAGATGGAGATCACCTTGTTCATGTAGAGCCTAAACAGCAGCAGGGGTTTATGACCTGAGAAAACAGCAGGACCCAGACAAATGCAGGGACCCTAAACACCAAGGACACACCTGAGGTGACACATTAACTGTGTGTGGTGAGCATTGTTTTTCCAGCACACCATCATCTTAACTGTTGCCGCAGGTTTTGTGAGCGCTACAGCAGAGGAGAAATTTGAAAGAGAGTAACAATGGGCACCTTCTCTCCCTTGCCCTGTGTGAGGAATGGTGTGAAGAAAGGCTTGAGGAGGCTTTACAGCCACTCTGGGCTGCCCAGGGCTCTTGCAGCTGGGCATCCCACAGGGCAAAGCAGTGCATCATAGCAAACTGTGCGACTCCACAGCACGTTGCTGTAGTTCTCCTGCAGTTATGGATGTCCTCCTGTGTCCCCCAGGACGTGGTGTCCTCCTTGGAGCAGCAGTTCACGCCCATGATGCAAGCCGAGTTCTCAGTGCTGGTTGATGTGCTGCACAGCCCAGAGCTCCTGTTCCCTGAGGGCAGCGATGCCAGAATAAGATGTGGCGCTTTCATGTCCAAGTAAGTGGCGTGCAGAGGGGCCTGGTTGCTTCTTTGGGAAAAAAGATGGCAGGGTTTTAACTTTTTCAACAGCATTTACCTCTGGTTTTCAGCAGAGACTTAACCATGCAGGTGACCAAGTTTACTGTTGAAAGCTTAAAGTGAGGTCTTTCGATCCATATTTTATATTTCTCAACAGTTTTGTTGTCTGGAGAGCATAGAGCGAGAAGGGTTTCTTGCCTTACCTGCTAGAAATGGGATTTTAGTGGCTTGTTAAAATTGTGGCAGGCTCAGCCTACTTCTGTTTTCTCAATGGGCTACTTTTGCTATTACATTTCACCAAATCTACAACAGAAACTTAGATTTTCCATAGCAGAATTTTCAAGAATTCATAATGAAGCAGTGGGCTGCTCAAGGCTCGTGGGTTTTTTGTTAAATTTTTTTTGGTACAGCAAATTGATATTTTTATTTTAAACTACCAACAACTCTTGGAAAATACATTTCACTGGGACCCCTATCTGGTCTTGAATTACTAGATGTTTTATTTGCAGTCTGTGCATTGGAATAGAGTCTTGCAAATTTTTTATTAGTCCTGAAGTGAGATGCCCTCCCTGCCCTTGAGAAACTATAATTTAAACAGAGATAACTTGGGGGAAATGAATGCATTTGGCAGCTCTCCTGATTCCTTGGGTATTTGCATATTCTGCAGAAGTTGCATTATAACAATATGCTTTATATGTTTGGAAAAATTAAAAAAATAAAAACTCAATTTTGATATTATCTCATCCCATGTCCTCTGTCCAAACTCCTGTTTGAAGCCAGCATCAAAATGCAAAAAAGAAAAAAAAATCCCAAAACCTGTCCAAGGTCTTCAGATTTCCTCCCTTCCTATTTTCACAAACATTTCTCCAGCAATGTGTGAACCAGTGCAAGGACCTGTGCACAGATCTGTTCTGCACAAAGACAGAAAGGCTGCTTCTGGTATCGGCTTCAGCTGACTCAAATCCAAACTCCTGTCACAGTCATAGCTAGAGACAGAAATGGACCTTGTTTTCTGGCTTGTCAAGTGGTTGTGTGAATGTAAACAACAATTATGTTTCATCCAAATGTCTGTATTTCTGAAGGTTTCCATGTAAGGTTTTTTGGAAATCCTTTTGGCTGAATACCATTTGCTAATTACATCATAAATATATTATAACCATCATAGAAATTGGAAGGTGTGAAGGTTGTAGCCTTTAAAGTTTGCAAGATGCATGGTGAACACTGGTTACCTTTAAATAATGGTTAAAATAAGTTACCTTTAAATAAAGGATGAAATAGCAAGTCTGGATCTTAAACTGTAAACCCTCAAAAAAAGTGGATGTAGAATTCTGTCTTCTGTATGGGCAGTAAGATATGCAAATTGACACCAAAATCTCCCAACACCTTGAAAGTCCCATTTCCTTTTTAATTATGGTTTCTCTTGACCACTTTTATTTCCTTTCCTTGAGGAAAAATATAGTGATGGGCAATTTTTGCATAAAGAAATTGCAGCATGGCTTAGCAACAATGTGTAATGCTCTTTAAGTTTTAATATTTTACTTTCAGGTTGATTAATCACACAAAGAAGCTAATGGAGAAAGAAGAAAAGCTCTGCATTAAAATCCTTCAAACTTTACGAGAAATGCTTGACAAGAAAACCAACTTTGCAGAAGAGGTACTGCTTCCACTTTAGTATTAAATGTAGAACTAACAGCATGGTATTAATAACAGAATCTGACATGGTTTCAGTCTTGTGCATGTTTTAGAGATAACCTGCTGTCTTAGGAACAGTGTGGTAAGGTAGCAAGTTGGTTTGGAACAAAAGAAACTCTCTGCCTTACATAGTTCTGTGTGAGGGACTTGGTAAGAGTCAAGGCAAGCAAGATGAAATGAATTAGCAGTGGCAAGTATTACTATGTGTAATTATTATATATTGGATATTCTCTATTTCTGGAGATTAGTCTTAATTTGTGACACCCGACTTTACCATAAAATCAATGGAAATAAAGGGATTTTTAATTGCAATTGTACAGTTTTTCCCTGCTGCCTGTGGTGCCAGACTTTTGTACTCCACATGCTTTTTAATGCTCCCAAATGTGTGAAAGGAAATCTGCAATGTTTAAGCAGAGCTGCCAGTTTTGGGAAGAAGTGACATAGTCTGTACTCTGTAAGTGTCTAATTATTTCTTGCATTCCTCTCTCCCCTCATTGCCCAGTTTTCTCTTGCAAAACCAAGTCTTTCAAATGCCTCTTTCATTTTGCCTGTTCCTTTGGCTATCAGTAGGCAGATTCAGATGTAGATGTCAGCTGTCCCTGTTCTTTCTGAGCCTGATCCCAGTGCCTTTTGTGTTATTTCCTCTTATCCCTATTTCTGGGTATTCCCCAAACCCTTTCAGCATTTTTCACTCTTAAATATGAGTCATGGAGTTATCATCTAATTTCTCAGTGCTGACATCAAACCTGCCCTGTGCAAAAATAACCAGTGTAAGCAGAGGAAACCAACCCCATCTTCACCTCCTCCTCACAGAAAACTGTGGTTAGGCTTGGGCAGACAAATTCTTTTTTAATGTCATAAAGAAAATTTCACAGGGGAATTTTTTTGATTATGATTATTATTAAAATAATGAATGATAATATTATAATGATTATTAGTCAATCATTAAAATGATTATGATTCTTTATTATTATTCATATTTATTCTAATAACATTCTGGGTGCATAACACCACTGCATCACATGGGAAAAATAATTTGCTTTTGTAACTGACCTTTGCCAAACCTCTCTAAAAGAATTACACAGACCCACCACAAGTTAACCTCATCTCAGGACTACAGGGGAGGAAAAAAGGCACGACTTTTAATGTAGGACTTGAAACAAGCAAGAAGATTTGCTTGTTTTAGTTGCTCCTTGTACCCTGCTTTGGCTGCTGATAAAGGGAGACAGAATTAAGGGAGGGAATTCCCATCAGAGGGAATGTGCTCCCTAGGTCTTTAAGGGCTCTGCTTTTCAGGAGTGGGTAAAGGAGGTGTATTCCCAAATCCCTCATGTGACCTCCACCATCTTGGGGGTGCATGGTGGGTGGAAAAGCTTTTTCTGAACAGAATTTCTCCCCCGTGCTTCCTCTGGAGTCCCATTGGTTTTACACTGAGGAATGTGATGAATCAGTGCAAACAAATATGTGAATAAACAAGCTTGGATATGCTTTGCAAGTGCTCCTCTGGCTTGCTATTCTTATGAGTCATTGTTCAATGCCATGGACTTCAGAACAGTAAAAATAGCACAATGAATGGCCTCATGTGCGTGTTTCCCATCTTTTTTTGGGCTGTGATCTCACTGCCTGCAAAGTTATTCAACTATGGCATGCAGATATTTAAAAAAAAAATAAAAATAGTAGTAAATACATAATGGTCATAACCAGAACGAAGTTACAGGGGGACGTGGGACATTTTGACAGGAAGCCTGAGTTTGCTAATCACCCATCAAATTGTATTTTCTGTGATAAACCTGACAGAAATAGTCAACCTCCAGCAGACTTTCCTACAGTGAGAAAGAAGGATGAAATAATGAAATAAAATTTCCTCCTCTCTCTTTGCATTAATTCCCACCACTGAGCACCTTCTACTGTCTTTGTCCTTCATTTGACCACTGGAAGGTAGCCTATGTCATTTGCTGAAGGGACAGGAGGCAAAATAGGAGTAGGGGCTTATTTCACTGATTTTATACCTATTCCTGCATACATTATGTCAATTCTATTGTTGCACTTCCCCTTGGTGGTGAGTTTCAGGTCTCTGGTGCTCTCCTGGCTCCATATCCCTGGATTTCCTTGCAGTCAGCCTCTGAGGCAGCACTCACTTGTGCCTTGTCTTAGCACCATGGCATCTAATCGTGCTGGGAATCAAAGTTTAATTTCAGAAGTTTGATTTAAGGTATATAAATGAGACATAAAACCTCCTGGCCATTGATTGGCTTTCATAAGTAATTGTGGGTGATTATTGCAATCTCCTGGGAGTTCTGCATTGAGTCCTAGCCCTGTTTGTATTGATTAGGTCACCAACTGGAGTGAAACCTGATCTACAGCCCCTCTCTTCCAGAACAGCATTAAAACACTTGGGGAAAGCAGGGTGTGGGGAGCTCACATTGCTTCTGTTCTGAGATAGCTACTGCAGTATGTAAATGTGTTTATCTAAAACTTGTTTCGGACTGACTATTTGAGAAGAAAAGCAGAAGGGACAGAAAGGACTGTGCTTGCACTAGATGTGCCCCGTCTATATTTGGGTTTAGAATCACTGGCAGTTTTTATATGCATTTTGCAAAACCAGAAGGATCTTGGACTGGGATTTTTGAATTTATTTGGGCATATCTTTTTATGTTTCACCGTAGTGCTTGATATCAGTTTAATTTCTGAGTGAATGTTGCCTCTAGACCTATTTATACAGTTTGAATCTGAGTAACATTTCCAAAAGCACCTGAGACATGTAGACTGATGTGTACTCACTTTGCAAATGATTGGAGCAGTTTAAAAGCTTAGCATTACCTTGCTGCCCAGCTTAAAGTGCCTGTCCATACAACAGAGCTGCTGGGCCAAGATGGGTAGTCCAGCATCTTCAGAGAGGGTTCAGAAGGTAAATTAAACCCTCCCCAGTGAATGGGATGAAGTTGTTGAACTCTTGATCTAATGGTGCTCATATGGACTTCTTGCCTGACTCCAGCTGCTGGCATGGCAATGCCTTGGGTAGGGACAACCTGCTGATCTCCCAGCTGTTCATAAATCAGGTCAGCACCTCTGGGGGAAAAATATCCTCTCTGTTACCATGTGTATATGACATCTGATCAGATGTGCTAATGGATGGGAGGGTGTTACAGAATGTGGCAGAATCCAGGCCTGTGTGCCCCTCCCTAAGGCAGCTCCTTTGAGAACACTACTGTAAATGAATGGAACCCTTCAGGAAGGGGTGCCTGTGCTGCAGAGCTCACACTTTATACTTCTTCTTCCTCTTGTAGGTGTTGAACTTCAGTATAAATAATTGAAAACTGCATTTTAAAGTGTCAGTAGAACAAAGACTCTGTAAGCTGCTTAGTTGTCAGAAATAAGTAGTTGTGCTTTTTGCCTTTTTTGGAAAAACTCATGAAAAATGTTGGGTTTTCTCTTAGACATTTGTACTAGTTCATGATTTAAAATCATAGAAGTAGCTCTGTGGCCTTTTGTTTTGCAGGGTTAATGTTTCTGCATTCAACTTTAGATATGAAATGTGAGCTGTCCTCTCCCCTTTGTTTGCAGGAACACCGCCAAATATACATGTGAAAGAAATGGTACAGCTTTGGTGGAAATAAAAATTCCTGTATTTTATTCCTGTAAGATGTGGTCCCAGATATGGCCACTGCTGGCTCTTGGTCATTTTGTGCCAGAAGAACTGAATCTTTTCATGTGAAGCTGTTGACAAAACTCCAGTGAGTTTATCAAAAGCAGTCATGCCAGTTTATTATTGTATTGATCTACCAGGCAAGCTGAAGCCAGTGGGAGCTGCAGCTCTTTTTCTGCTGGGGTAAATGACCCCAGTGGGTTTTAGAAGCCAGGAGATTTTGGGAGCCACTACAGTGTCCCAGCATTGCAGCTCATTGAATCATAGACATTCTCAACTTAAACTGCATTCTATTCTATAGCCTCATCTTTTCAAGATGATTTGACTTATTTGCATTTGCAAATTAGGCAGCCCTCAGATAAACAGCATTTGTAGGTGAAAAAAAAAAAGAGGAGGAAAAAGAGAATAATTCTGAAAATGTGTTGCTTGCTGAATGTATCATACCTCAAAAGAATGCTTCTTTTAAATGGGAGAGTTGGATCCAAATTCCTTTATTTGTGTTACTACTCACATTTTGGGTTAGTGGCACTGCAGGCATTTTGAAGAATTACATTTAATTTTTCCCTGTTTCTGCTGTCAGTTTTATTTGTGGTGATGTATAAAAATACCTGTGCACTGGCCTGTTTTTCCCTGTTGTCAACAGGGAAAACTCAGTGTGCCTGCAAGGTGAGAGGGGGTCAGAAACACCACAGGAGAACATGCATGCTCAGTACTGTTTGTACTAATTTTTTAAAAAATCACTTATCTATTTTAGCTGGTAAAGGACACTTTTGCAGGGTCCTGCATTAAAAACTCAGTCCTTAGGAAACCAGCCCACAGGGAGGGACTGGAGGTGCAGGGAGGAAGAATATTTGGTTATCTCCAGCAGTGTCAGCCTGGTTGTGGACCAGCACTTCTGGTATGGGCAAGAAACTGCTGTTGTGACTTTGTCATGGGAGTTAAATGATGAGTGAAAACTCAAACACAATGGGACAAACCCCTCGGTCTTGGAGATGCTTTGTGTGAAGGTGGTGATCAGCTGCAGAACCAAAGCCTCCAGGAATTCATTGCAGCACAGGATTCAAGCTTTGCTGTTGCCCTGAATCATCTGAGCCAGTAATTGCAGTGGCAGGAGTACCAGAGCTTTCAGATATGCAAGACTAAACACTGGACGTGGTCAGAACCTGAAAGTGTGGTAATTTCTCATTAGACCCACGCACTGACATTTTACAAAAGAGAAAATCTACAGGAAAACAAATGAGCACAGTTTCACTTTTCCCCCCTCTAGGCTTCAAGCTGGGATAATTAAGCAGAGGGACACCAGGAGGCATGTGATGGTGATGGTGTTGTTTGTTCTAGCCAGGTGTTGTCAGCCACAGTGCTCAGAGCCTCAGGCCATCACTGTTGTGTTGTTATTGCTGCACATTTCTGGGGCTGTGACAGGCAGCATCAACCAGAACATTCTGAATTAGCGTCTCTCATCTTTGGGGTACCCCTTTTCCCTCCTGTGATGTGCATTGTTCTGGACTGAAAGGACAATGCTGCTGGACAGCCCCCAGATATTCCGCTGGATTTTTGATCATGTCCGTTTGTTGCCGATACAAAAACCTGGGAGAACTGGGTATATGACATTTGTGACTTATTTTTAAAGGTTTGTTTTTTTTTTCCTGAAAGTAACAGGCCCTAGAGATTTGCTCCAGCTTTGGACTGTCACCCGCTTGTGTCACCCTCAGAAGCCTGTTGAGAGCCACTGTGCTTGGGCCAGTTGTGAGGCACCTACAGGGATCTGTGCCAGGGGTGGTTTCAGGCAGAATGCATTGCCCTTGTTGAGCTGGACAAGAACTTGAAACTCAAAGTCGTGTATCAAGGACAGGTAATTCAGGAGACAGCCCTCCTGACACCCTGATCTAGTGAAAGGCAGGAGCAGTTTAATCTGCTGCAGGGGCAGTGAGCACAGGCCTAACTACATTGCAGTCATGACTTTGCCCTCTCTTTAATATGCATAACTGTTAACTCACCATGATGCAAATAAAGGATCTCCAGAGACCTAAAGATGCTTCTGTCTCAGGTGATAGTTCAGTGAGCAGTGGTGCTCACTACTCTCTGGTACTTACTCTTTTTTGTTTCAAAACCTTGGTTATTTTTCCTTTATTTGTTTGTTCTTCATCACAAACAAATCTAATGGCAGGATGCCCAGGGTGTAAAAACACATGGTTAACACATTTCATCCAAAAGATTGTAGTCTCTCAGCAGCTCATATTTATCAAATTTTAAGATTACAGTATGTTGTTATCCAGTTTTCTTTCAGAAATATTAAGCCCCAAATCCTGATTGATAAATTATTTTGGAACTTATATCATCTGCCCTTCTCACACACATCATCTCTCCTCTAAAGGAGCATCTGATGCTGTAAAATATTTTTTGTAGCTACTGATTTAAACAGCAGCAACCAAACCAATAAAACTGGAGTAGCTTGTTCCTTAATCTGAACTTCAAATGACCAATTTCTGCTCTGGAATTTGCCCTTTACACAGTGTATGGGACACAGGGGGTTTGTCCTTCTTATTTCACATTAACACCTTCCTATGGATGTGATCTTAAAGAGCAAACCAGCATGAAAATCTTAACTGCCTGCAAACTGTTTGACATCATTCTCTATTGATATTGCCATTCATTAAAAACAAATAAAAACGAGTGTAAGACAAGAGATCTGTTTAATAAATGAAACTGTTAGAGCTCTGAGGATGATTCATCTCACCTTACTCAGGTACAATATTCATGGAACTGATCAGGATCCTTTTTGTAAACAACAGCAACTGATTTTCTAGTTGTTTTGAATACAGGTGAAATGAATTTCACTAAAGACTTCAGTACATCTGGAAGTTAAATTCCATGCTCACTATAGCTTTTTGAATCAAATTCTACATCATGAAGATAGCAGGATCAAAGTTTTCTCCCTGATTTGTTTTATTTCTTTCTTTTGAATTATGAATAAAGCAGATTTTTAGGGATTTAGTGGAAGGTTCTAGCAGATCTTAGAATGGCAAGGACTAGGTAAATAACCAAAGATATGTTGTAAGTTAATATGTAAAATGACTCAACACTTTTATCATGTGGTTCATGTCTCCAGGTGTGTGGAGTTTTGTGTGAGCATAGATTCATAAATATAAATATTAATTTTAGGTTATTTATTCCTATTCCTCTCTCTTTTACCTCCGTGGTGGAGTTATATTAGAAGATAAATATTCGAATGTTAACTTGGTGTCTTAGCATATTGTTTTGGTTTTAATGGAGTAGATGGTCTTGTTTATAATGATATGTGTTAATGCTCTCAGAGTTACTTAACAGGAATAAAAACATAATTCCCATGGCCAACCTAATTTTAGTGATTGGTGGTTGCTCAGAGTGCCTGGTTGACATCCCAAGGAGCCTTTGTGCTTATTTGCAGAGCAGGAGCAACTGACATGGGTGCAGCAGGAGCAGCTACACTGAGGTGGGAAGGGAGCACAGAGGAACATGTGAGAGAAACATCAGCAGGCACCCTGATGTTCGGGATGGTTGCAAGGTTTTTTGGGAGTTAGGAGAATAAAACTGCATAAACCTTTTTCCTGACTATGATTCTGGAAGATGTTTCTCCCCACACGCTTCCCACTCCCTTCTCAGAATTAATTCCTCTGTGAAAAAGCCACATTTATGAGCAGTTTCAGTAGCACTGCCAGGTAATGGTTATAATTCTCGCTGGGAAGCACAGAGAGTGCTGCAGTATCGCAGAGACCACAGTGTGGCAACTGTGGACTTTTCAGAAACATCTCCTGTCTGTGGGAGCAGGGCTGCTGCTGCTGCTGCTGCTGCACGGCTCAATTCCCACAGCAGGCAAATGTCTGCAGTAGTCCTGGAGGGGGCAAGAGAAAATGTCTCCTTTGGTTTTGAATTTCCTTGGAAGGGGAAAAGGGTTTTTTTTTTGTTTTCTGGGTGGTTTGGGGTTTTTTGCTTTTGGTTGTTTTTTTTTTTCTTTGTTTTTGGGTTTTTTGGTTTTGGTTTATTTTGGTTTTTTGGGGGATTTTTTTTTGTTGTTGTTTTTTTCCCTGTTGTTGTTGATGTTGTTGTCTATCACAAATTTGCTGCTGCTTTATTTAATATGTTTGAGCAACAATCCTGTTTGTACTTTGCAGTCGCACCAGAGATAGCAGTGAGCAGAATTCAATGCCTTGTATTAAGGATGGCCAATGAATATTTATGATAGACCTAGGGAGCCAGTAATAAAAATGAAATCGGCATGATGCCACTAGATCCAAATCTTTGATCTCTGTTTTAAGAGAAAAAACAATAAAGCAGGGGATAATGGACTCATTATAATGGAATGGTTAGTTATGGTTACTTAGGGCAGCGTGAATAGGTGGCATTACATAAACTGCTCTAGTCCAAGATTTACGATCCAGAAATGTGTTTCAGGCACTGAGTTTCTACAGAAAACATCAGTTTATGATATTGTTCTGGTTTGGTTGGTCCAAGCACAAAGAATTAATGATACATCCCTTTCAGATCCAGGATGGGGCATGGTCTTGCCTTACCAGGGACAGCAAAAGCACTAAGAACCAGCAAGGCCCTTCTCCTCGACCTCCTTCTGTGCTTCTGCTCCTCATCCATCACCCTGTGAGCAGGCAGAGGGAGGGCTGGGCATTGCACAGGGGTGGAAATTAGATTCCACTCCCTGCCCAGGCTGTCTTACCAGATAGCAGATGTGAGGGGACACTTGGGGTCGCCAGGAGAGAGGGGACAGCTGCCGGTTTGGCATCCCCAGGAGCACGCAGGGGTGGTGGCTGGAGACGTGTGCCGCAACTGTGTGCACCCACCTCCACCAGGAGCAGGGAGAATCTCCTGCAGAGTGCTGAGACAGCTCCTGGGAAGCCTAATGAAGGAGCTGCTATTTGACAGGGATGGGGAGCAGGAGCAAGTGAGCTATTTTTCTTTTTAATGGTTGCAATTACTTGCTTAACACCCCTGCCACACCAAGCAAGACACAGAGGAGGGCTGATTCCAGGCTGTGGATGAAAGCTGATCCCAAGGTCTCTGTCTAGCCAGGCAGGAGGAGGAAATGGAAACTCACTGTTTTCTGATTCGTTTCAAACTGATGTAATTTCTAAGGGACTTCATCACTAATGACATCTGGCAAGGGATTAGTCTGTAATGTGGCCCATCTCCCCCTTTTCAAGAAAAAGAAAATATATGCTATATTGAACTTTGGAAAACAGCTATTAAGCAACCACAGTAACTGCTTCTGATAGGATTTTTTTTTTTTTTGGTCTGATGAGGATTTTACCCAGCATGTTTGGCCTTGGAGGAGTGCCTGGATGGTATTGCCAGCTGGAATTGTCAGAGCTGCTTTGTCTTCTGTCCCAGGAAAACAGAAGCCTGGCAGGCAGTCACTCTCGCTCTTATTTCATATCCCTGCTTAGTCAGAGTTGCCAGCCCCAAGCACTGAAAACCCTGAGTCAGGCCACAAACAAATCACGAGATTTGGCTTGAAAATCATGAGATTTTTTAATTACAAATAGTTTATTTGGGATTTCTCTGAGTCTTTGGATTGTCTGTTCTTCCAATTCTACTGTACAAATCCCAGAGCTTGAAGTATGCTTTGCTGAATTATGCATGTGTTTATTTACTGAAATAAAAGCCAGGTTCATTTATGGTTACCTGACCTCTGCAGTTTGTGGGGAAAAGAGCAGAATACTCAGAGCTCACATTAGGGGATGCTTTCTACTGCCAGGGGTGCCAGCAAGAGGCAGTGCTGGCCCTCAGCTGGGGCACAGGGAAATGTGCTCATCAGGGTGGGACTGGTGTTGGTAACTCCAGGTACAGAGCTGTCACTGGGGGTTGGGAACAGGGCCTTGTCACTCTGAAAATTCCTTTTGGCAGACTTGTCCAAAACATTTTGTCCCCAGTTACTGAGCAGTTACACCAGCAAAGTCTCCTTATATTCCTTTTTCCTTCAAGCTTTTTACCCTTCCCCCTGACTTATTTTTTACTACTTTTCTCCTCCTTCTTGCAAAAACTTGATTTTTTTGACTCCTTAGCTGTCTACAGTAGCATTTGTGTCCTATTAACCCTCCATCCAGTAGGGCTGGATACCAGTCTGCCTGTCTCTGCTGCAAAAGAAATTTAGATAACCTTAACTCTCAGGTCTTTCAGTTTTAAGACTCCTTACTGCTTCCAGAGGAACAACAAGCTTCCCTTGAACCAGGTGTTTTCTCAGCTGTGACCAGTTAGAGGTTCCCAGCTCTAAGGTTCCTCCCAGGCTGCTCTACTGGGCGCAGTTCAGCATTTTAAGAAACCAAACTCTTCTAAATATACAAATATTTGACTGTGGCTCTCTAAAAATGAAAACCTTTGCATTTAAACAAATGCTGGAAGCCCTGCACATGGTTGGGAAGTTCTGCTTTTGCAGTTTTTTCGAAGGGGCTAAAAAATGTTCCTGGAGAACAGACTGTGCAGCCTGAGTATTCTTAATTTTGCAAGGAGACCCACATTAGGTTGCTTTTGTGAGGCAGAGGATGTTAACAGTGGTAATTCACTGCTAGCAATAAAGGGTGGGCTGGTCAGTAAATTCACCCAGGATGGCACAGAGAATTGTTCTGGTTATATGTCACAGTCTTTATTAAATTTGCCCTGGTTGTTGCTTGCACTTTGGTGTAGTCATGATAATTCTCACAATAAAATCAACCATGAGGGCTTAGAAAGGGCTGTTTGAAAAATGGAAGCTGAACCATTTCTTCTTTTCCTTCATAGTTAAGTATTCTTACAGCAAATAACATCATGCCTGGGAAAACCTCAGATTTTATTGTTTGAGTTTGGATTTTTGTTCTGTGTGGGGAAATGTTTTCATGAAGAAAAAAAACCCAAACCACCCAAACCATCAGTCAGAGCAGCAAGTTTAGGAGATTACTTGGGGTTGGGGTGTGCTTAGACAGAAATGAGTAATTTGTACTGCAGAAATCTGGGCAAAGTGGTACCTATTTGTGCCTGTGCAGGGCATCAGGTGAGAGCAGTGCTGGCTGTGTGTGGGCACGGGGCTGGGAGGTGGCAGCTGAGCTGGCTCCTCCTGGAGTCCCACCTGATGCTCAGCCAGGCTGCTGAGAAGGGTTTGCTGTCCCCAGTGTGGTCTGCAGGGAGCCACTTGACTTAGATGAAGCTGTTTATATAAAGATATTATTTCCATATATGCAATACTGAAAGAGCTTGCTTTAACTCAGTAGCAAATTCTAGCACACTGGGTACTCTAAATGCAGGTTTTTACTTCCCTTTTTAAAGGAAAAAAAAAAAGTAAAAAACCCCCAAGAAGTCAACTATTTGATATATACTTTAATTCATCATGTATTTTACCTATTTTTAAACTATAAACAATTTGAAACTAAAGAAACAATTCCTTTGTCTCTTTAAACTATCTCTTTCCTATTTTTGCACATGCTTTTTTCCTTTATTTTTTCCCCTGATTTTTAGATGAAGAAAGACTTTATTTGGGAGCAGGAAAAGAAATGTTGCTGGAATAATGTTTTCTTTTGATCTGCCCCACAGTTTATGGCTTCTGTGTTTTAAGTTCAGTACTTTGATCACTATCTGCCTGTTTTGCTGCTAAGCCCTATGCAGTGTGATGTTACTGTTGAGGCAGCTGGGGCTCTGCCCCCTGCAAGAGCCAGGAGGTAGTAAAATCAGAGTAAATTAAAAGAGTTTTCTCAAGCCTCTTCTGCACGATTCTCAACTCTTCATTGCACAGCTGAAAAGTGGCTGCTTTCTTGCCCCTGCCACTGCCGTGCCCGTCCAGCTCCATCTTCCAGCAGGGGCCTCCAGAGCCACGGGAGGTGGCAAAGCAGCACCAGGCAGCTGCAGCCCTGCATAAAGGGGCTCTTTCACACACGTTCCTGCTAGGAGAGCACATGTGCAGCTAAAACAAGTTCCACTGCCCATCTGACTTGAGCAACAGCCACCCTGGGGAAGCTGTCTTTTTTTTTGTTTTTCCTGAGATTGGTCAACAGATATATTGCCCTAATGCTTGTTTCTGAGTCGGTGAGCGCTGTGCTTAGGCCCAGAGCTTTGGTAATTCTAGATTATTTTGTGGTGAGGAGGGTTGCTGAAGGACAAGGGAAGGGAACTGAGGTTCCCCCGCCAGGCTACTCGGGCACAGCTCTGCCTCTTGCCCTGAGCTTGCTGCACAGGGAGGTGCCACCACCCTGGGCACGTGTCAGTGCAGCACAGGGTACTTTGTAAGTAGCACAAGCTCACTCCCGTTTTGGGCTCCTCTCCAGGGGACTGAGTGACTCACCTTGAGAGAAGGTCTCTCTGAAAGTGGAAGCAGGACTTTGTGTATGACAGTGCAGAACCTCGCAGGTTGGCAGGGCGCCCGTCTTCTCCTCCTAAATCAAGGAATGTGCTCCTGGGCTTTGTGAATGAAAGATTTGTTGGGGGGAAAAATTGGATGAAGTCTTAAAAAAATTAATTTATTAAGCTCGGCTTACTGTGTAAACTCTTGTTCTGAAGTTGGCTTCTATTGGAAAAAACCATGCTTTTAGAAATTTGCTGCAATGTTGGCACACACGAAAGGAGCTGCTTCTTGAGTTGTACAGACTCCAGAGACTCTTCCTGCTGTGTTGGCCAACTTGATTTGCAGGGCCTGTTCTCCTGAAGGTAGATTTCTGGGTCAAGGTGGCTCCAAAAATCTGCAACCCAAGGGGGTGATCCAACAAAAGACAAAGCTTCTATGGAGCACCCTCCCTTACCAACCTGCCTGTGGCACACAGGCACTGCTGCCCAGGGTGGCTAGGATGGCTACCAGCTTCTGAGGCAGCCAGATGGATGCTGGTTAGGAGATCTGGGACACGTGTCGACCTCACACTCCTGTGATCCATGGCTGTCATACGTGTGGAAATGTTTATATCCATCACACCGTGGGGATGCAAACCTGCAGACGGTGACACGGGGAGGGACCCCCTTGCCTGGAGGGCATGTGGCTTTGGCACGGGGAGGAGCACGTTTTATCCCCAGCAGCGACTACATATCCATTCTCAAATACCACCTGCCTTGTTAGCAGAAAATCCCTCCGGATGACACTGGAGGCATTTCAAAGCCCACCTGGACGCGTTCCTTTGTCACCA
>NW_005054414.1:2085890-2210181 GCF_000277835.1 Geospiza fortis | reverse complement strand
AACGGAGCCCCCGCTCCTTGCCCTCGGCCACAAGAGCACGGAACGCGGTTTTATTTATTAACCTGCTCCTCTCCCGCTTTGCCGCCACCTGGAGAAAGGGTTCCGCAGGCAGCAGAGGTGCCTCCCCGGTTTGGGGTATGCGGGATTTGGCAGAGGATGCTGGAGTGCAGGCACTGAGGTTTGGGTGTGCAGGTGGCCTGCGAGGAGTTCCCATAAATTATTTTGTGTGTGACTCCCCGGTGGCATTGCACGGGGGTGCCTGTGTGAAGCTGCAGATGTTCTTGCCATCAACCCCTCACCTTTTATCTAGTTTTCTGAAGAAAAAAAAAACAACTCCAAAATAACAAGGTCCTGTGCCAAAGCAAGCAAACAAACAAACAAAAAAAAAAAAAACAAAAACCGCCAACAAAAAACAACACGAAATGTGGAGCATTTCTGGGGCAGCTTTAAATTTCAGTAACAATTTTTATTGATAGCCAGCTGAGGAGCAAATTGACGTAACAGATCTGACAGATAGAAAAGTGCTTCCCCCATCCCCACCCTGCAGCATTCACCCTTTCTCCAAAGTACCATTTGAAATCCCATCCTTCCTCCTCCGATGGAAGCTAATGTTCATTGTCTTGCCCTTGAAAAGAACAATAGTGCTGCCCAGGAGCTGTGAAGAGACCAAACCCTCTGAAATGTTGAGCTGTATTAAATCTCCCCTACTTTCTAGGGGCCGGAATATACTGCTTACAGGCAGTCTGATTGCATGGCAGTCAAAACATTTTCCTCTTAAACATTTCCCCTGCCACCACTACAGTAAGAAAATAGCTGTTTATAAAGCTGTGCTTGCAACAAACTCCAGTGCTGTTTCATAAGATCAGGTGTACTGGTTGTGCATCTGGGGAATATTCAACAAATAATACCACTTTATATGATACAGATTCCATTATCTTGTATTTATTGTATTTCCAAGAGGAAGTTATTGTTGGAGTTGTTTTTGTATTAATAAGCATCACAAAAGGATGTTTTGTTTCGGTGGGTATAAGGTTTTTGTCTTCCCTTCTGTTGCTTTTCCTCTATTCTTTCACTTCACCTCTCTATATACAGCAGACTCAAGTTTAAATAGACATTGTTATGTATAGTTACATAACTCTGTCTTGCAAGTGCTGAAAAATGATCCCTGGCTTTATCTTCTATTTTTTAAAATTAACAGGTTTTGTGTATAATCTAGCACAGTCAAAAGATAGAGGGAGGCATGCTGCTACTACATAAGGATAGTTTCCCATAAATCAGAACAAAAATAATAGGAATTATACCCCAACAAATATCATATGCTGTGCTTTTGCTAGCCAGTGAGTCTTAAAACCAAAGAGTATAAATGTGTTTGCTAACGAGTGGATACTGAGTTGATTTAATGAGTTGGTGATGCAGTTGGTGACTGCTCATTATCATCAGAGAATTTAACTTGCTGCAGCAACTAAGAAAATAAATGAGTACAGCTCAGACTGGACTGTGTTGTGAGCAAAATGAGAACTTCTCCTCTCTGCAGCTTTAGCAGTCTTTGGTTTTTCCTGCTTCGTATCAGTCATGCTGAGCTGTGCTTCAGGTTCTTTAACCATCCATTGCTGATCTTTCCAAGGATGGCTATGGAAGTGGTGCCAGACTCTGCCTCTCATGAGCAGAGGGAGTGCCCAGATAGGTAAACAGAGGTCTTGACAGCTGGAGATTAACAACAAGCCTTCTCTCAGAATAAAGGGCCATTCTTCTCCCAAGGGGTGGAGAGGGAATATTAGGACTCTGGTTATCATCTAACAGACATTACAGGAGATAAAGGAGCTCCAAAGGTGTGGAAAGCTCTGACTACAGCTTGAGCAGGTCAGGTTGTTTATGAACAAAAGCATGCCAGGAGTCCTGCTGGACTCTGCCAGTGCTGAAAGTGTTTGGTTGAATGGAATCACCTTATTCAGGTACTATTTATGGGAAGAAAACAGCAAAACTCTTCCCATTCTGTAGCCTACATTTTATGGGGCTTCATTCCTTAAATACCAATGTGCCCTCAGAGCTGTGGGTTATTAGATACTGCAGCACAGCACATAAATAATGACATTTGTTTTATTTTGGAGTTGTTAGGAAATCGGTGTCCCTGTAGGGTATAAATACAGTAGAAGAGGGTTTGTGTGTTTGTGCTTCAAGACAAAAGTTCTTTATTCTTAAAATATACAGTTGCAGAGAAAACTGTATATTTAAAAAAAACTGATTATTTTTTCCCTCCTTCGTGCAGAGTTTTAGAATCTGGTTCTGATTGCTTGGGCTTTGCTGTTATTGCCTGGTTTTTGCATGGTGCTGAAACTCAGAGATGTATGCAGTGAAACTTTAAAACTGTGTTGAGTTTTGGAAATGTTCACCTGTTTAAAAAAAAAGAAAGAAAGAAAGCCAGCCTACAGAGAGTTTTAAAAATAGCCCAAGTCCTCCTGGAATTCAATTACAGATGCCTACCAGCTGCTTCCCCTGCCCAGGACCTGCATTTCTAGTTTCTCTGTTCCTCTGGATGTTCCTTGCAGGGGAACAGCCCGTGTGACATGACTGATGAACAGAGAGATTGGAGAGAGAGGTGCTGGGGTATGGCCCCCTGCCATCCTTGCATCCCACCTGCTGCTTGGGCTGTCCTTTCATAGTCACGATTGGAGCTGTGCGATTGTTGTACAATGTGGATGCCGGCTGTGCGGCCACTGCTGCGACTGGCACTTTATTCTCATGCTATGTGCAATGACTTTTTCAAAAGCTTTTTATTTAGCCCCTGTAGCACTGTGTCTTACAAAAAAAAAAAAAAAAACATTATAAGAATCCTGTCTTCTTGGATCTGTATTCTGTCTGAGTTCACAGGCACACATTATGTCCCCCATTTGCTAAAACACCGAAGTGCAGACCCTGAGCTAAACTGCAGGCTTCATTTCCCCTGGAAATATATGCAGATTGTAATAGATTTGCCCATAAGTGCCCATGCTGGATTCTCCCATAATATGGACCTTGCCCTTAAGGAATTGTTTCCCAACTTGCGGTGTAGGATCAAAATAAAAAATAATAATAATAAAAAAAGGCAAAACACAAAAACTCTGCTCACTTATTAAATTACATGGACTGTCTTTTGTTGAGTATCATCTTTTTTTTGGTCTGGTTGCAGATGATTCAGCTGTCCAGTTGCAGGAGAACATTTTCCAGCAACGTAGTTTGGATGTAATCCTCTTTCTGGTATTGTCCTGTTTTCCCCCCATAGGCTTTCTGTGTGTGCCCATCTGTGTGTGGCAGTGACAGGAGCTTTCCACCCAGTCTGGCTGTCTGCAGGATCTCACTGGTTCTGTGCTGCCTTGCTCTCTTGGGTATGGTTTGACTCTTTGATTGGGAAGAATATGGTTTGAGGGTTTGTGGCAGAAATTCATTTACTAATTCATAGGGGAGGGAAGTGGGGGAGGAGAGGAGAGGAGAGGGAAGGGAAATAATTCTTTGGTACAGAACAACAATCCTCCAAGGACATAGTTACAGTATTTCTTGTTAAAGTACAACGTGTTTGTTTTCAAATCCTGTTGAAAATGCAGTGATTCTGTGGCTTAGGCTGTTGCCTGCTTAGCACACAGCTATGCTGCAGATACAGCTGTTCTGAGCTGAGCAGTCCCTGCTTGATGTCTGGTCCCACTGATTTCACGAGACAATTCTTATTCACAGGTCTTCACATAATATGACATGGCTGCCTGAGAGCTGGAGACATGAACGCCTTGTTTGATTTGAGATTTCTCACTGATTTTTAATTTTGGTGCAGAGATCCCAGCAGAACTGATTTTAATTAAGAACCTGATCTATAGCTCTTAGATGTAATGATGGGATGTACCTGCTTACAGTGTGCAGTGCTGCCCTGCCTTGGGGATCTCTAGGCTAGCTCCAAATTAACCCATTTAATAAATTAGTTTCACAAGCAGAATTTTGCAGCTTCCCTTTCTGGTGCTGTCTTGTTTTGTTTTCTGAGGTTCTTCTCCATAGTGATGCATGGATGCACCCACAGCCTCTTATGAGCTGAGGTCAGATTTGGTGTTAAAATCAAGCAGTTCTTTACTGTTTGATATGTAGATTTATTTTTTCATCCTAAGATTTTAAGTTAGGATAAAGGTCAATGCTTCCAACTTTTATTTTTAAAGGAGGCTGATACCTGTGTGATATAAGTGATGAAGCTGATGTCTGAGAAGCAGAAGTGCACACAGCAAGTCACTGGAGCTGACAGATTTCAAAGGGGTGTAGCTGGTTGTGTAAGCCACTAGCTTGGATGGTTTGATGTAATGCTGTTTCCAGACACTGTGGGGATTACATGTGCCAGTGCTGGGTGTTGCCAGACAGTAACCACAGCAATTCACCCTCAGCATAATTACCACCTACAGCAAGGCTAGCAGCTTTTAAATGAGGAGGAGTGGGATTCTTTATCTAGGAAAACACCAAGGACTTTATGTCTTTCTGTAAATCCACTTAATTTCTTCATTAGAAGGGAAAGGAATAGTGACAAACCTCAGCCAACACTGTGCATAATGAAGTATTTCTTTAAATACTCCCTTTGATATTAAACTGTAGCACAGCAGAATCCAGAAAAATCAGGTGGCTTTTCTTGCAGCTCATGCAGCATTAGCAGTGGTTTTGGATATGCAGCACAGCACTGTTACATGGGAGGCTTTAATGTGCATTTTGAGCACTTAGTTTCCTTCTCTCTGGATACTAAAATTAATAATATTGTAAGTATAGCTCTAGCCACTTACAGGCCTCTTTTGGATGGTTGATTGCTTAAAATATGCAGCAACATTGTTAGAGGGGAAAATGCCAAGTTAAAAATTCATATTTAATTCTTTGCTTCCTTTTCTTACCTACTTTACTAATTCATCTCATTAGTAGATTAAGAAACAAGTTGTCTTGCAGCTGCAGAGCTTGTTTTTGTGTGGATGTGGGGGGATTGTATCCTTCATGGAGTGCAGACATGCAAAAAAAGATGCTTGGGATTTGGTTGTTTTGCTGTGCTGGTAGGAGTAACAGATCAGGGGAATGTAAGGTGGCTTCCTTGGCACCTGATCCAAATCCCATTAAAGCCAGTAAAAAGATTTCTAATGTTATTAGAGCCATGATGGGATCACTCCAGCTGCACTTTCCTCATGCCTTTGCTGCTAGCATTGCCTGCTCAGAGTTCCCAGTGGGATCAGTCATAACAAGCAGGAACTTTTGTACCCTTGCTCTCTGGGAAACTGGTGTTTACTGGTTTAAAGGTTTCCCAGTCATTGCACCTGCTCCTGACCATTACAAAATTAGTGTAGCTCTAGTAAAAAATGCTGAAGAAGCTGCAGGGGGACCTGAGCAACCACAGTGCTCTCAAACGAGCCAAGTGGGCCCTTGGTGCTATTATTTAAAATCTGCCTACCTGGTTTGCAGATAGAATCGATTACTTTGCCATTTATGTGATCTGCATTATTCCTTCTTGTAACTATGGGCACAAAGGCTGACATTGAAAACGTGGTCTCTTGTGGCACAGGTCTAGGGTTTCAGTCATTTGGACGAGCCCCTTTTGATTTGTTCCATGAAGGCTGAAAAATGGTTCTGTGCTGCCAAAAATATTTGACAGAGCATGAAAGAAGTCCAGTTTGCTCTGCTAGGTATGTCTGCAAAGTGCTGGAGGAGTACTTGCTGTTTGCTTATGAAACATTGCAGGTATGCACAGCTGTGCTCAGCTGAGACTCAGGAGCTGAATGCCCTTCTCTGCATCCCGCATCAGCACCAACTTCTTGATTGCTCCTCAGCCTCTAACTTGCAGCTCTCCCAGCAAAGCATTCTGCTGTCCTGCTTCATGGAAGGGTTTGGCCATCACAGCTTTGCAATAAATACATCTATAATCTTGTTGTTGAAGCATCTTAATTAATGTCGTAAGAGCTGGCTTTCGAGCACTGCTTTTGAGCCGTGTGAGCTCCTGGCTGTGGAATACTTGAAATGATCATAAATCTCCTTGAGATGGATTTTTCATCCCCTGAAACATAACCCCAGCCCCACTTGCACCTGAACTTCTTTTGTGTGTAGTTTAATACCAGCAGCAGGAGAAAGCATCTCAAGTGATTTCCTGTGAACCTTTGCTCGAGGTGAAGGAGGAGACAGATGCATTCACTGCCTGAAAAATGGTTGGCTGTTGGATCAATAGATCAGATAGTTTGGTGTGAGGGACTGAATCTCTTTTGCCACTATTAGAATGGTATGAAGCAGATTTTCTTTTCTCATCATTCACACTGTCTGTGTGGTAGGTGCAGTGGTAGTTAGGCCAAGAGATGGGCTTGCATTTGTAAAGCTAAAAAATCTCCGGCCTCTCTTGAGGCTGAGGGCATTCAGTAGGCACACAGCTCGCTGCCCAGCAGGCACAGTCAGCATCTCACCACAAAGACCCCATGCTCTTGGAAGGATGTGGGAATAATACATCTCATGTGAAAGCTCTGTCCTTCAATGCAATCAGTGTGGGTGATGCCATAAACCCTGTGGTAGTATTTACAGAGTAACTTGTGCTGTTAAAGGGAAAATTTAAAATAATTGTGGGATTTTTGACTCTGACTGCATTTCCCTCTGCCTGTGCTGTTGGCTCAAGTTTGGAGTCCTAATTTAGGTAGAACTTTAGGCAGGAGGAGAATATTCTGAGGCACACTGCCTACTTGCAGGTAGTGCACACTCCCATTATCATCAGTGCTATGGAAAGAACACAGCATCTTTCTGGAGCAGACTGTAAATTAAGGCCTGCAAGATCTGGCCATGTCCCCTCAATCCTACTTTTGTCTTTTGCCTTTGGATAGAAGATTTATATTTGCATGTCACAAAGCAGATCAGAATGGTTATCTCAGAGCTCATTGTTATTTTGCAGTGTTTTTATGAGGCTGGCAGCCTAATGCTGCAAAGTTGTTTGTAATGTTAAGCTTCTACACCTAAAGCAGTGAGGTATCCATGGTAACTGTCTTGCCTGTACACAGTCCCTCGGCAGCCTTTTCACACAGGTCAGAGCACGCACATTCCCAGAAACTGACTCAATTTAGTCTGCCTTAAACATCAGGTAATTTTAAAAAGGCACTGGCTCTGATATATTTTTTTTCTTTTTTGGTAATAGAATTTGGTTTTAATTAGCCATTCGAGCATTCTGCTAGTGAAAACAAAATAAAACACCTTTGCCACTGTAAATATATCTGTTGCTCAGACCTATTCAAATTAAACCTGAGTCTTGTGCTAAAAATGTTAAGGGCTTTGCAGCAAGCAAATTCCAAATTAAAGTTTCTACTTAACACTGCAGAAACATCCTGCTGTGAGGTTTGCAATAGCGTTTTTTTCATCTAGGTCCTCTGTCAGTACTTGGTATACTCAGTTTCCTTTGACTTCTCTCATAGTTGAGTTCAAGATTAGACTCCAAAAATTACCCTACTTCCTTCCCCATCTCCTTGTTGATTTGCAGAATACATGTTCATTAAGATGAGTTTCTGTTCTTGTCTATAATGATTTTTTGCAGTTGTCTGAGGTACTTGTCTGCATATACCAAAGCCTGAGGAAAATTCTCTGCAGAACCAGCTGCCATGCTTGGAACTTTTTCATCTGCCAGCTTGCTTCCATCTTAAAGTTTTCCTGTCTAATTTTTTTGGACATCATTTTGCTTCATCTTGGTTTGTTCTGTCAGTTCCAATGCTTTTGCTAAAGTGAATCATCAGGTGTGTTTCTGCTGGGAGTTTGGCTTGGTGACTCAAGTGTGGAGGAGAAGAAAAAGGCTCAACTTTTAACCAGATGCTTTCTTCCCAAGTGCTCACTTGCCCTTTCCCAGTGTCCTCCAGAGCTGCTTTGTTAACCACAGGATTGGCAGCGTAACTGAGGGGCAAAAGCTACAAATCAAGTGTCACATGGATTATAATGTGTCCTTGGAACAGCCAGGGGATAGGGAGGAAAAAGGCAGATTCAGAGGGGACAAGGAGGAAGAAAAAAGATGGAGGACAGCAAAGAAGGAGAGACAAAATCCAGATCCTCTCCTGGTCTCCTGCATCATCCCTTCTGCACTATATAAATCTGTCAGGCTTTTGGCTGAGTCTCAGCAGCTCGTGGTGCCACAGTTAGAATACTAATGCTTGCTTCTACTTATGAGGAGTTTTAGGCCAGAGAGGGACATTAAGTATGTAGGTGGAGGCATCAAGTGACACTCAGTCCTTTGCAGTAAAAAAAGCCATTTCATCATCAAGTGGACCCATAGGGAGACAGAAAGGCACTAATATGTATAGGAAACCAATTTATGAAACAAAGCCTTTGCAAAGTGCTAATTAATTAAAGGAACTAAATAATGGTGACGTTCTGGTCAGTGTTACTTAGGGCTAAATGAGGGATCTGATGTTCGCAGGTTGTCATCAGAGCTGAGAAGGCTGATGCTGTGGCTGTCTCTGCCATGCAGAGACATTCTTTGGTGCCTCAGAGGATAAGGTACTTTGGATTTTGTTAGTACAAACCAGAAGAGCTTTCTGTGGGAGTGAGAAGGAGAATTTGGAGTCACCTGGCTGAGCAAGTGAGTGTGTGTCCCCAGGTCCACACCAGCAGAATGTCTCACTGGGGAAGGGAGCCTGGAGCTTCTCTCTAAGAAGCTGCCTTTTGTTCAAAAGCTGAAGTGTTTCTACCATTGTTGGTTTTTTTTTTTTATAAACCAGTAGTATTTTGCTAAGGATATTTATCAGATAGGCAAAATGCAGATCTTTTTCATGTTAGGATTTTGGTAACGTGTTTTCTTGCTATGGGAGTTGTGTGTTTAGCCTGTTGGAGTCAGGGTTCCAGCTGATATTGTGCATCACTGTAGTGCTCTCCATGTCTCCTCGTCAGAGATTTCATAAAAGCTGTTTGCCTCTTGAATTTATGTTGGGTTGCACTGGATTTTGGATCCAATACAAATAGATTTGGTACACTTCATATTCTCTTTTAAACACATGTGGATTGCTAAAGAGGGTCAAACCAGAGGATTAAGAGTGTTTCTTGCTGTGTGGCCATCACCAGATGCTTCAGAAGGTCTAAGAACCCCCACTGCAGGCAGACTTCAAGTTTTCTATTCTTCCTGAAATATTTGGATAATCCTTAACAGTAGATCATAAATCTGTGGGCCCTAAAGCAAGAGATTTTGTCCTCTTTCCCATAGTTGTTTTTTTAACATTTGCTATTGTAACTGGTTTTACTTGTTGTCTATAGAAATGCCTGAATCCTTTTCTGAGTCTTGCTGAATTCTTGGCCTTGGTGACTTCCCATGGCTATCTAATTATGTGTGGGCTAACAATTCCTTCTTTATCACTTTTTCATTGATCCTCTTCACATTTCATTGGGGGCTGCTTTTTTAGTGGGAGAAGAGACAGGAATTCCCAACCTCCCATCCCCACCCCATTGAAGCTTTGCTGTGCTTTTGCCCTGTGTTTTTCGAGGTGAGCAATCTCAATCTGTAATACCAGAGTTTTTCCATACCTTTGTGTGCTCCCAGCACTTCTCTGACCCTTCTAGGAAATGGCAACTTGTTGAAAACACAGCTCTTAGATGAAACTGTGTCACTGATTCAATTTAGAGCACTAATTTTGTCTGTATAATTTCTCACTCTACTCCATGTTTTCGCAAGATTTTTTGCTGCATTCAGAGCAGAGGATTTTACCAATAATCGGAATTGCCTGAGCAGTCAGTTCTCTAGCCTCTAAAACTGTTGGTGGGTTTTGTTTTGTGTTCATTAAAAGCACTGATTTGGTGCCATGCCTGTGCAGTTTAATTCCAGTTACTGGAACTGTAAAATTCTTGTTGGTTTTCATAATGCTGTTGAGCCCTGATGTTGGGATGTTGTGTGGCATTTATCAAAGAGATGTCAGGAGTGGAAATATCAGCACCCTTGAAACACAGGAGAAAAAAATTGCTGTTCGAGGACTTCCAGAGCAGGTTTCCTGCTGGCTCCCAGTCAATCTGTGCTGTCCTTAACACCTCTAAAGAAGCCCATGACATTGTATTTCCATAGCTACATGCTGTGCATATAGGGACATTCAGTGATAATATAGTTCTCCTTGGAAGCAATAGACATTTAGGCATTATAATGGCAACAGCTTCATAATAAATATATGCTAAAATCTGGTATGATGAAACAGCTAATGCACATGTGCTGCAGTCTTATGTGGGATATAAATAACTCCACAATTTTAGCAAATATTAAATATAAAGGGGCAATTTAATATTATGGGTGAACAGCTTGCATATTAAATTTTATATAAACATGAATCTGTCTATTAGTAGTGGGAATTTGAAAAGCTGAGACAGGCTCATGAAAATGTGACTTCATCTCCCCTTTGTCTGTACCTTTGAACAGCTTATTTAATTTCAAGCAAATTTTGGTCGTTTTTTCAATCAGTTGTGGAGTGGCTTCAATGTTTTAGGTTTTTTTCTGTTTAACATAGAAGATAACTTTTTCCTGATCTTGGGAAATCTGACATTTAGAAATTGTTGTTGCTCCTGAAATAAGATGACACCTAAAAAACTATTGGGCTCTGGTGTGACAGCCAATATATCTCTGACAGTTATTAAAAACAAAATGCTACTCTCTTAATACGACGTCTCAGTTTCATGCAGCAACTTTGGCTAATAGAAGTAGTTTGTGGACCTTCTGCTGCAATGCTGCACAAAGTCAGAATTATTTCCATGGCAGTCTTCAAAGGATGTTATTGGATTTATTTGTTTGAACTGATGAAATTTTAGACTCCAAGAGTGAAAAGCTAATATTGGCCTCTAATTTAAAAGGGAAGATTTTGAACTGCTTTGGAAAAGAGAGGTTTTTCCTAGCAAAAGTTGCCTTCAAAAATCAGAATGTCTGTCTGTTGTTTGGAAGAGAAGCTCTGTTATAAAAAGTTCAGATATGTCAGGAAAGACCAGCTCCATCACCAAGTCACTGTAGGTTTGGGAATCAGTGAGTAAAGTCCAGGATGATCCCTGAATGAGCCTGGAGAGGTGCTTATCCTGCTCACTTAAGAATGACATTAATGGGAGGTGAGGTAGCCTGGCCTAGCCCAAGGTCTGAGCCAGGAGCTGGTTCCTCATTGCTGGGGAATAAACCTCCCAAAGGCTTTTTCCCAGCCTCCTGAGGAGCTCAGCACCAGGGATGTGGTAGAGCTCAGCTGTTCTCTGTGGCAGCCCAGCCTTTGCCAGGGCAGGAACAAGAGCTCAGGTGGGGAATGACGTTGTTTTAGTCACAAGATGATCCAGTTCTCACACTTGATCAAGGGGTCCTTTCCTTCTGGTGTGGCTTTACCTCCTAATCCTGCATTGCTATTATTTCTTACATACTTGGGAATGGATTTTCTGTTTGAGAAAGAGGAGGTGTGGCTCCTTGTGGTGACAGCCAAGTGTTAGCAGCGATGTCCGTGCTGAGAGTCAGCAGCAAGGATCTGACAAAAATCAACAAATCTACCAGAGGAGTTGCTTAATATTTATTTGATATTTGTCATCTCTGGCAATCAAAGTCCATCCACATATTTTAAGGTTTTTTTCCTTTTCTTTCTTTTTTTTTTTTCCTGGTTCTCTGGTTCTGGCCACACAGGTTTCACATTTCCAAGTACTACTCCTAGGACCAGGAGCAGTAGAAATTAGCATAGTGGTGGGGTCATTGGTTTTGTTCTGGACTTCTTATTTAATGTAGACTGGAATTCTCATACAAGCACAGAATTTTAGGTGCTGGACTTCAGGTGCCAGTTTGTTGGTGAGGATGGAACAGGGAAGCTTTATAAATATAATTGCTTGGTGAAAGATTCTGACAATATAGAAACTACAGACGAGATTGGAATGAAAGCAACTTTTGAGTTCTCTTAGTTACTGAACACTGGGAAAACAATGGTATGGCTGAGAAGGTAATCTCCTTCTTGATGAAACAATACCCTCTCCTTGCAGGCAGGTCCAAGGGTCAGAAGCAGACCCTGCCTGCTTAGCAGGAGGGGTCCAAAGAGTAGTTTTTAGGGTTTAAAGTGTAACACAGTATGGTAATGTAGTAGTTCTTATAGGCTGTATGTAAATGCTATAGGATTTGTATCTTGTACTAGATTAGTGACTGAGAATCAGAATATTCAACACAGAAGATGATTTAATGTATTGTAGCAGGAACTTCAGTCTCTTTTTCGCTCTCTCTTTGCTCTCTCTCTCTTCTTCTCTCGGCCCTGCTCCAAGCTGCGGCTGGCAGCTCCCAGCAGGGCTCTGCACCCACGCCCTGGCAATAAAACTGCATGTCCACGACCTAGCCACAGACATCTCTTGTCTCCGTCCATCCCGACTGTGCTGGGGACCCTCTGCCGCTCCTACACCAGTTATTATCCTGATATCATCCTGAAAAGGATTATACAGTTGGGAGAGTTGACGTGAATAAAAAAATTCCTGATCAAATTTACTGGAAATTTATTCAAGCTTACTACTACTACTACTTACTACTTTTTTTCTTTTTTTTTTTTTAACTGGGGAACATGAATTATAAATATTTTCAAATTATCCCTGTCAAAATGGATAGCTAATAAAGTGCTAGACTTGTAGTGTTTTCTAACTTTGCTCTACTTTTCTGTTTGTTTGAAATGCCACCTAATTTCACAGATGTAGTGAAAGCAGTGCAGGAGCTGGCTTTGTTCCAGGTGGGAATTGTTCTCCTCTGCTTAGAAAAGGAGGGGGGTGCTTTGTTTTCCCTGCTGTGCTGTGCAGCACAGAGCAAAGGGACAATCTGCCCATCACTGCAGTCACCACTTAAGGCATCTCCTGCTGTATCCTTACCACACCCACATTATTTTTTGGAGCAGATTTGTTCTGGTTTTCCAGCAAGGTGGATGCTAAGACAATGTTTCCACACACCACTGATAATGGTTTAAATATTTCTGCTGCCCTGAACCCCTGCAAGGTTGGTTCCCTTCTGCTGTTCCTGTTTTGCTGCATCGATGGAAGCTGCTGGAATATGTTTTGACCAGCTGTTTTCCTTTGCACTAGCCACAAGTATATTTGGAGGCTGGCACAAGCACATAAACACACCTGGTTTTTTTTCCCCTTTAATGCCTGAAATCCAAGAAATCAGCAACAATTTGGTATCTGTTTCCATCTAAGAATGCAAGAGGCGTTTCCCAGAAGTGTCAGGTGTGTTGATCATTTTGTCAGGCTGGCTCTCAGGGCACTCTGGATACAGGGTTGCTGATCATTGTCCAAAGCACATCTTTAAATCATGGAAAGACAGAATCTGGCAGTTCTGTGTGTTGAATATAGTGGTGTTCTGAGGTGAGTGGCACTGAAGGAAAAAATGGTCAGTTTTGACTCAGTCTTGGGATTGTTTTGAGACAATTCAGAAGCCCCTTGATTATTTTGCAAGAATGCTGAAAATTAGTTTCTTTTATAATCACTTAAAAAAATAATATAGACATATAGAACACTTCTAACTGAATAATTCATATTACTGTGAACATTTCTGTTGGTTGAAGAAAGTGACAAAGGACATGGTTTATTGTTATGTACACAGTAAAACTAGAAACTGTTAAGAACTAATGAGAAGTACTCATTTAGTATAATATTAGTACAACCCAAAAATCATGTCAAATACAAAGAAAAATTTTGAAAAGCCTATACCTTGGGTTGCAAAATAATTCTGATAACCTGCTTTAGAAAGTGCCATAGGTTCCTTCGAAGCTAAGCAGTGACAGAAGTACAAATTCTGAATTTCTGCAGTGTCATCAACATTCTTCAGGGTGACCTCATTGTGGCCTTCCAGTGCCTGAAGGAAGGATAGAGAGAGACTCTTTACAGGGGCCTGGAGTGACAGGACAGGGGGCAATGGCTTCACACTGACAGAGAGCAGGTTTAGATTGGAAATGAGGAAGAAATTGTTCCCTGTGAGGGTGCTGAGGCCCTGGCACAGGTTGCCCAGAGCAGCTGTGGCTGCCCCTGAGTCCCTGGCAGTGTCCAAGGCCAGGTTGGAGGGGGCTCTGAGCAACCTGGGATAGTAGAAGCTGTCCCTGCCCATGGCAAGGGGTGGGACTGAAGGACCTTTAAGGTCCCTTTCAAACCAAGCCAGGCTATCATTCTATGATTTTGTGATCTTTATTAGTAGTCAAGGAAGAAGTCAATAAGTCAGTGGAACTGGTGGCAGGTAAAAATTAGCAGAAAACTGAAATACAGAAGTGCCTCCTGAGCTAACTTGAAAGCTCTGAGCCAATAGGTGAAGATTCTGCTGTATCTGATCCAAACCAGGGCAGGCACTGCATCTACAGAGCATCCCTTAGCTAGTAAATCAGGTGTCTGTAATACTCTGGCTTTGAAGTTCAACATAGTAGCAATATGGCAAAAGAGAATTATGTCATGAAATTGGTGTTTGGCCACTTCTCTTATTTTCCATTGCTGCCTGTCACAAATTGCTCATAAAACGTCAGAGCATGGTAGTGCTCATAAGTATGCATCTGGAAATCAAGTGTCTGTTTTGGTAAATATTCACATTAGGGCACTTAGGGGTAATTTTTCTTTTCTTGTGGAGTATGAGGAGTTCCACAGAGAAATCCTGTTAAAAATAATGGGATTTGTGTGCATAACTCCCTGTGCATCACTTTGAAAGTTTACCCCCTGCAGCATAAGAGTTAGATAATTTTAGTCTTTGAAAATTGTGCTTCTCAGATCTGGTCTTTTCCTACAGTCTGTTATTGATTGTGCACTCATAAATGTTTCTGAATAATTGTGATCAAATCTTACATTGTTTTTCCTTCTGTGGTGGAGAACTTGAGTTACTGTGTATCTCAGTGCTTTGTCTTGTACTGGAGGAAGTCTGAAAGGAAAAATTACAGAGGTGCAAACATGACCTGGTTTGTAAGTGCACAGTTTATATGCACAAGTAACAGATATAAACAATAATATTTGCCCACAGCAAAGACTTGTTCTCTCTATATATATAAATACATATATACATATCTAGAGATCTGATATTTGAGCAAAAAAAAAAAAAAAACCATTCAGCAGCTACTAATACCTTATGGCCTAATAGAAAATTATATAATTACAAAATCAAACTGTGTTTTTCAAAGTGTTTTCTTCTCAGTCTAAGTATAAATGTCCCAATGCTGTGGTTTTCACTAACCCAAACAATTTTTCTCTCTTGCTGTATTCCTAGTGGAGCCACTTTTTAGAGTTACTGCCAAAAAAATCTTTCTCTTAATATGATGCTTTCCTGAGTTTCTTCAGGGTGCAAAATTGGACGGTTATCAGGCAAAATCTGTGGGTTTTCTTGTGACATATCCAGTATTCTTTTCCCTATCCATATTGAAAATGGACTGGCAATAGCAGTTATTTTGCAATAGTTTGGCGCTTAAGCTTCCAGCTTTCTATGGAACCTGGAACTGCAAAGGAAAGAAAAATTAAAAGACTGCTTGAAAAATGAACTCCTTTTTAGACCAACTATAGTTTGGTTTTAAAGCAGGTCATGCTTGGGGTTTTTTTAATCTGAACCTGTTAATGCATCTCTGCATTAGTTACAGTCTCAAGTTTATCAGTTACTATTTGTGATGCAGGAAATTTGTATTGAGAGAAGTGGGATTCCTCCCAGTTTTGTGTAGGATTGAACAATGGCACATTTTAAATGCGGGGTGTCTCTGCTTAATGAGAGACAGCTGAGAGGTGTGGGTGGCCAGCTCTGTTCTCCTAAGAGAACTGTGTCATGAAGTCTGGTGCATATTTTGGGTTGTTTTTTTTCTTTTTAGACTTGGATAAAACACTTTTGCCTGGCAAAGTGCATGTCTGCTCCTTCTCCTACTTAAGTTGCTGGCAAATCTCCCGTTGATTTTAGTGGAAGCAGTACTGGACACCAGCTGGACCCAACTTCATATTTGAAAGTGCTTTTTTCCCTGGTGTGAATAAACGCCCCAGTGTGCAAATAACTGCACTGTTGGGTGTCATATTTTATTGGTGAAAATATATCACTTTCAACTATCAGTTGGCTATGAAAACATCTTGTTGCAAAAAGATCAAAACCAAGAAAAAGCTCACTCTGTGTAAAAACAAACAAACAACTCCCCAAAACAAACAACTTCTCCCAATTTGTGAGCCCCCTGGAAGTTGCTGGCATCCCGAAAACAGAAATTTTCCACTTTGTGGACATAATAGGAGTCAAGACTTCGGGGCTCTCTTCCAAGCCCGGGCTTGTGCAACACCATGCGTGTGGTAGCCATGGCCTCAGCTGATCCCTTTTGGAGACAGGGAGATTTCTGTGTCATCTTGCATTTCAAGAGCAGGTTGTATCATAATTTAAAGACTTTTAAAACCAGTTGTGGTATCTCCACAGAAACCACTTGCACAAAACTCCTTCTCCCACCATATTTTGTCTCCAAGAGAAATAAGAGAACAAAATGGGTGAAAAGCTACAACAACAAAAGCAACAACCAAAAAAATCGTCCTGAAGCGGGCACTCAGACTAAGTAGACTAGAAATTTCATTTATAAATGATGACTAGAAACATGTAGAAGTAGGTGTCTTTTAAACAGCCTTCATAGAAAGCCTCATCTATATTTACTACAGGAAAAGGTAGCATGATGTCTTCATAGATTATGTGAGATGACATATTTTTTTCACCCAGCTTGTTCTCCTAATGTAGACCACAAGATCTTCAAATAGTTTCTGTCTGAGAAGCCACCTAGTCGTGGTTTAGTAACTGCCAGCAGTACAGACTATCACACCTCTTCTTAAGCTGTTCCAATAGCTGAATGCCACTACTGTTATATAAAACAAAAATAAAATTCATAACCCACAAACTGAATAACCCAGCTGCCTCTACCTCTTTTCTAGCTGAATTTCTCCGTTTTCAGCTTCTCACCAGTATGTCTTGCACCTTTTATCTTTAGACTGAAGTCATCCATTATATCAGATTTCTTATGTAGATAGTCAGAAACAGTTCATGCTTGGACTGATAAACTCAGTAGATTGAATACCTTGAATTTCTGATGAAAAGACTTGTTTTATTCTCTAATCACTCTCATGGAGCTTCTCCAAACCTGATCCAATTTGTCAGCATCCTTGAACTGTGGACACCAACTTGTGATGTGGTGTTATTGCTACAGTAATGTGCTCCTGCATGTGAATAAGTGAGAGAGTCTCACAAATCCCACATAACAGCTCTTGTTACCCTTTGCAGAACTGTGGGATTTGGGGAGTTGTCATTGCACTGATTTTTCTCCCAGGCTTTTCATTCTTACCCAAAGTCATGACCTCCTAGAACAGAATCCTCAATTTTTTTTGTGTGTTCTGTATTTTATTGTTAATAAGACATACAGAGGCTTGGACATAATGACACTCATATTGTTTACTTCTAGTCATTTTAATAAATGATGCCTAAATTGTTAGTAGTGACTTGACCTTATCCCCTCTTTTTGTGTGTCCTTTCCAAACACAATTAATAATTATTTTCTGTATTTAATTTCATTAAGAAAAGCCCCAAATGAGGCAGACAATACATGCTTCATGAGTTTGCCCATTAGAAGCCCATATATTTGTGTATGATTTCTTGCTTTAAATTGCACATTGAATTCTATCAGTCACTGAGTTGTTAAGCTATTTGATAACTATCCTTCTGGGCTTACTTAATCAAAAATTTTGCCTTACAGCATTTTCTCACACTGCACAGTTTATCTAACTTTACCAGAATGATATTTTTATTTTTAGCAAAAGCAGAAGATAATCTTCAGAAGTTTCAGAAGGTCTGTTTTGGCAAACCTGTATTGAGGCAATTATTACAACAGGATGCCAACATTAAAACTGCCATCACTATATAGTAACTTCCTTTAATTTTGTGTTAATGGAATGCAAAATCAGCCATTCCTTTGCCTCTCCCAGAACTGACATCAAACTCATGGCAGGGAGCTGGATATCATTAAAAAGTGTAAGTACTCCCTGGTACTTTTGGAAAAGTATCATTGCATGTGAGACATCTCAGAGTTCTCTGGGATTTTGTGTCTCTTCCAAACTTTCTGAAAATCTGTATTAGTAGACCAGAGATCCCCAATAGCTCCTCTTTTATACTTGGCTGCAAGTTATTAAAATATGAAGATTTAATATGCCTAGTTTTCATACCTCTTCCTGGATTAATGCTGAAATATGCTCGCAACATCATCCACTGTATCACTGGTTGGATGTAGCTGCCTTTTCTGTGTAATCACTGATAATCTGAGCATTTCTACTTCATTAATTTAATACAGATTAAGACCCAGAAGAGATCACCAGACCCTCTAGTTTAGCCTCCAGAACGTTATATGTACAATTCCAACTCCTTAAGCAGTGTGCAGAGTTATATAAGGCAGGATAGATAAGTTTTGGTGGTGTAATAGGGAGAGCTGGTGCTGATGCAGGTATCCATGATAAGCCTTAGACTCCTCTCTCAGCCTTTGCTTCCTGGCACATCCTCATGTGGAACCAGCCTTTTGCAGGCTCAGAGAGGGCAAGTGAATAAACCATTGTATTAAGGCATTTAAATCAAGTTTAAAGACTAATGAGTATAATGAAATACGGACTGAGAAAATGGAATTTGTTTGTGTCTACATGTTCCTACTAGAATAATTATTCCCTATTGGAAACTTTTGCCTGTCAATCCCCAGCTATTTAAAACTGCAACAACAATATCCAGTTGTTGCTTTCTTGTGTCCTCAGTCTTTATCCTAGCTTTTGTTAGGGACAATGCAGTGGTATTCATCAGCAACAATAAGACTGTTATGTTTCATTGTGTTTTTTCCAAAGCTATACAATGTTCTATCCATTATGGAAGGGTTGCAGTCAGCTGAGTGATGTTTACATGTCACTTCCATACCCTAATAAGAGGTATGAAAGAAAGTGTATTGTAGCCAGCAGGGGAGAGTTTCAGTATGGAAGGCCAGGACTTCTGCCTCATAAAGAAACGTAATCAGAGAAGATAGCACTGCGCTGCTTAGTGTGCTTTTATTTTTGGCCTCTGCTTTAGTGCCACAAGTGTCAGTAGTAGCTGCAGCAAACTGCTTATTCATGCTGCTGCTGTGATCGTTTGCTTTTGGGCAGTATTAATTTTGTGGCTGTGCTAAGTTAGGAACCCATTCCCAGGGACATCAGTGGCGTGGCTGTCTGGCTTGTGCTGGCAGCGGCCAGACAAGCTGGTCCGTGTGATGGGGCTGTTCTTGACTGTGTTTGCTGGCATTCCCATAAAAGCATTCCCACACACCTCTGCCAGCAGGATCAGCACTTTTTCTGGAAGCTGGGTCTTTCCAGCTTTTTCTAGGATGGTGCCTCACAGTCACATGCTGGAGGTGATGGGTGTTTCTGATACATTCCTTGGGCGTTTCTCTGTGCATTTCTCAGCCCTGGTTCGTGTGGCTGGGCCCTTCTGCTCTTTGTAGTGGCAGCTCATTTCACAAGACTCATGGAAGTCATATGGCTGCCTGAGGTCATCACAGAGGAGATGAGGATCCCGAGTTTGCAAATATGTGGGTTGAGCCTGGGGGGTGCGTTTCTGACACAGCTGTCAGGCAAAGCAGAGGTTCCACCACATTTCTGCTTTTCAAACACGGCATCTTTGACTCTTGACACTTCAGCTTCTGGGAACTATAACTATTGTCTGGATTCATGGGAGGTTGAGAGAGAGCAGGAATCCTAATAATTAAGACTTCTTGGAAGAAGAAATTAAATCTGCTCCTTAGTTTGGATATGGGTGGAGCAGGATTCCTTCCCCCTTCTGTAGCCAGCTGGAGAAACATCTTCATATCCCCTGGTGTCTTTGAAGGTAACAAGGCAGGAGGAAGATCTGAGATGTGCTGGTAGTTACTTGCTTTGAGGTATTCAGACCCCAGTGCTAAATCATTCAGTTTATTAGTCAAAAGCTGTTTTATGGTTTTAAACATTCTTCTTGATAAAATAAGGGCTGTTTTGGTTGAACAATAAAGCTCGTGACCACAGGTAGTATTCTTAACTATCTATAGATGGCTTTTGGTGTTTCTTCCCATGACTGCTCTGTGACTGTTTATATAATTTACCATTAGTCATCAACAGACTGCAGAGGTTGCTGGTTGAGGAGGTTGACTCAAACTGAGTGGTTAGTCAAGTGCTGTGGCAAATTCCAGCCTTTCTGTTGAAAAGATCATGTCTCAAGACAGTGCCCATTCTGGATTGGGTCCTAGTTGGGAGTTAGGAAGGGTTTCTGCTCTGTGATCCCATTTGTGTGACAGTTTTATGATTCTGTGATATATATGCCTGCGAAAGCTTGAAAAGGGGCTTTAGCCTTCTTCTCAGTCCATGTTTATCAGTTCTGGTGGGAATGCTTTTCCCATCACTAATATATCTTTCTTCTTCAGGAGATGAAGAAAATGAGGTTCACTTTGCTGGGAGACACTGGATTTTGGTCCCAGCTAAAGACAGGATGTTGAGCAGGAGGAGCTGGTGCTCTTACCCATTCTAAAATTGCTTATGAGCTTGGTTACTGTACTTGTCCATTACTGTCCCACTCCAGGTTAAACCCCATCACAACCAGACTGGGAAGGAATCTGTCTCTGTGTGAGGTCCTCAGAGACTTCTGGTTCTTTGCCTTGCTCTGTAGTGTGCAGAGCACACTGGATTAATCTCACCTGGAAAATCCACCTAGTAAACTCCCTGTAGGTGATGCTTCTTATTTTTCTTGCAGCTATTGTATTTATAGCTTTTGATATTTTACTGTAGGCCTTGTACTTTCCTTGGCTGTATGAGGGAATTCTGTACAGACTATTATCAAATGAAAGCATCAAAATGGGAGAACTAAGAAAGGATGACTGGTTGGTATTGTCAGGCAGGACACAAAGTCCTGCATTTTGTCCACTTTTTTCAGGTGGACAAGACTATTGTCTTCAAGGCCCATGAAGCAGTGAAGCCCCTCTGTGTTGTGTGGTTGTCACTGCAAATATTGCCAAGTTAACAGGGAAGTGGGAGTGAGAGTGTCTGGGACTTGCTTCCCTGCTGCCTGCTGTCTGTGGGGGCCACAGAGAGGTTTTGATTGAAAACTTGACTGCTGCACTGATGTGCAGGCACTGGCAAGCTGCTGAATGCTGAGAATGCTTCTAGTGCACATATTTTTCAGACTTTTTTTTCATTAAAACCAGTTTAGTAAAAGTAGGGAGAAAATATTCAATTTTAATACCAAACACTTGAAGTGACCATTTCCCTTCTTCTGTGTTGAGCATTGGAGACCTTACTTATTCCTCTTTATGAAATCTGAGGTTGCACATACGCCTACAATTGTTGTGCCACCTTCTGCCTCTGTAAAGCTGAGTGTTGACTGCAGGTGTTCTGTGGAGACTGAAGGCAAAATAAAAATGCCAAGTAATTGGTACCCCTGACTCTCAATCCAGCGTGTCTAGTGTTGCAGAACACAAGTAAAATGAAAGGGAAGATCTTCAGAGAGCTGCATGCAAATTTTGACTGGTTGTGGTTTTGGAAGTCAAGGAACAAGGCGATACAGAGAGTGCTTTTTAAGCTGTTCTATCAAATGTCATATCTCTGTTTTAATATTTTATGTGATGTGGCTTCTTTCAGATGATCAGCTGGATTATCTGAGATCAGAGAAAAGGGAGTGGTACCACTCAGCTGCAGAAAATAGGAAGAAAGTGCTGCCATGGCAGGGTAGGGCACAGACACGCTGACTGCAGAGCACTGGCTATTTGTGGAGCTTGTTTCAATATACACATCTCACAAATAGCCAGTCAGAATTACTGAAGTGGAGGTGTTTTATTTATAATCAATAAGTTTAAAACAAACTTAAAAAAAGTTTATACAACACTATTTTAGAATTTTCCCCCTGGGATTTGTTAGATAAGACTGTTAGATACTTTTTTCTGGACAACTTTCCTGTTTGTGTGCTTACTAATTATAATGGAAAGACCTACTAAATTATGTATCTGTGTTAAACAGCTTGCTTTTCAAACAAAGGAAATTGGCCACAACTCTCATTTCTTCTATTTTTATCTTTCTCTTAAAGGGCAACACTTTAAGGAAAATCCTCCTGTATCGGTACTTTAAAGGGGAATATGGAAGTGGTATGAATGGGCCCCTGTCTGCCAGCTACAGCAAAACTGCACAAGTGGGAGGTAAATCAACACACATCATTTCAAGAGAGCAAAATTAGCAGCACCATTTTTTCTAATAGGCACATTGGACATGCTCCAGGCATTCAGTTGGTAAATAAATCAAACAGTTTCTGTAACCACTTAGAAGAGAGGTAGTATCAGACTCTTCTATTTTTAAGTTGCTCACACTTGTCTCAGATGGTGCATTTGGAGGTACCAAAGCAGGTACCAGGAAATCCCCATCCAGAAATTCAGCAAAGCAGGAAACTTTTGAAGAGAGATGGTGTTGTTTCTGGAAATTAAAGAATTTTTTGACATTCCAGATCCTTTATTGATATATGAAAAAGATCTAAGGAAAAACTTTTCACAAAAATACTGGTTAGACAACGGAACAGATTTTCCTGAGAGGTTGGAGAATGTGTCAGTTCTTGTTACAACTTTGCTGGACAAGCCTCTGATGAACCTGTCCCATCTTCCTGTGGGCAAGAAGTTTCAGCAGATGATTTCTGTAGGTCCATTATAAGCTAATTTTTTGTATCATTCTGCTGTAGAAGCCATAGGAAGTTACTGCAGGGTGGTTTCTAGGAAAACGCATAATGGATGTCATAGGAAATGAGGCTGGAGCTAGGTATAGAGCCAGGTCAGAACTGCATTTTGCATTTCAGTGCACGCTGAAAGCATGCCCAGATTTGTCAACTTTTGCAGATGTTACCCAGCTGTTCCTCCTTTACTATTTCAATACAGACTCTGAAAATCTTTGCTGTCTTAACGTTCCGTATGCCAAATTTTGCTCTCTAACAAATAAGAGACTGAAGTTTTACTATTTTTTTAGTTCTCTCTAAAAAGTGTGTGTGTGTATGGCATCATCACAAAGTCTGAAGCATTTTAATCAGTTTAATCAAAGTAGTACTGGCTGATTAAAGCAGTACTGTATTTTTACTAATGAAGTAGGCACAGTTACATCTTTAGAGAAGTATAGCAGGAAAGATGATCATCTTTGATAATAAAAGGTGGTTGATTTAATGAGCTAATACAATTTAGCAAAATTTCGTCAACCCACACCTTTAATTTGGATTAACTTGAGTCTGTGTTCTTAAAAAAAGCGTCATGATGATGGTAATGATGATGACGATGATCTAGGAGTTGGCAAAAGCATTTGGCTGGAAGGTCAGACCCATAACCAGGGTGGATTTACCAGGACACAATTTTAGTGCAGATTAGGCCTGAGATTGAAGAGCAGATTTAAAAAGGATCTCAGAGCACTGACCCTACTCACAGTTTAGTGTATGCAGCAGTGGAATTAAAAAAGGGTTCAGTGAACAAATCAATGTCCTTTCCATCTTATTTATTGTCTGAATATCCTGACAGAACAATGGCTTGGGGATTTGTTTTATTTCTTATTCTTAGAGCCCAGCATTGCAGTTTCATGCAAAAATCTTGTTTTTATCAAAGGGAACTTTGCCTGACAGAATTTCAAAATTAAATTTATTACGTTGCTATTGTGTGCTTTATCACTACTAATAGGTTCATTTTCATGTATGTGTGTGAAGCAAACACGAATGCTATCTGTGTATTTGTCTAATTTGCAGGTGGATTTTCAGGACAAGATGCAGATAAGTCTGGGGTGACCATGTTTGATATCCAGTGCCTCCTGGACAAAGAAGGTGCCTCAGAACTGGTCATAGATGTGATAGTGAACACCAGAAATGACAGGATTTTCTCCGAGGGCATTCTGCTGGGTATTGCACTGCTTGAAGGTGGAAATACGCAAACACAGGTACTTGTTTAATCTGCTTATTCACATATTGATTCTCAGGTGCATGTGGGCTGGAGACAAATAAAGAGAACCTTTTTGCTGTGAGTTCTCTGAGAAGTTTGTCACTAGAATATGTACCACTGTAATGCAAATGTAAATATGCCCTATTACTATGCAGTAGCTCTTTGGGAGAAGGAAAGGTTTTTCAGCTCTCCCTCTCTGTGTAGCACTGTGCTGCTTTTAATCTGGTCACTGCCATGTGAGCATTATCCTCAGTTCTTTTATGTCAGTCTTCGTAAAATTAAAAATTATATAGAAAAATTGTAATACTTCTAAGTTTATAAAAGCACATTATTTTCTGGAAACCTTCAGAGACATTTATCAAAATCTCCAAAGAGAAAAAAACTAGTCATTTGAGAAGACCGGTATCCCAGTTGATAGAAAATATTTGCTCTAAACTATGGTTTCTAGGTGTTTTTCTAGATATCTGCTTTAAACTATGGTTTCTAGGTGTTCTCAGCCAGATTTAGCCAAATCAGATGTTTGAGGGAAGAGAGAGAATTGAGGATATGAGGAGGGAAGGCTGGGAGAATTGGGATTGTTTGCAAACTGTTGCAAATGGTCCTCAGCCTGCTTGACATTATACTAAGGGACTGGAATTAATAACCTAAAATAATATTTAATAATAAATTCTGTCTGTAGCACAAAAAATTAATATAATCCAAGCTATAATATTATATATTTGATGTTCCATGCTTTCTCTTGTTGTTACATAATAAGTCACTTTTCACTGTTATTTGTAGATGGAATATAATGACTAACAAGTCTGGAGAAATGGAGAGTGTCACAAAGTAATTTAACTTCAAGTACAATATTATGACATTTAAAAGACTGCAAATAGCACAGTTCACCATTTTACCCAAATTTTAAAATATTATCATCAGTCTTTGTTACCAGCCTTGTATATCACTTTGTGAAAGAACTGGTCAGGCAGTGGCCAACATTTGTTCTGTGTAAGTGAAATAATTATTCATCATTTGTTTCAGAAAAAAAAATAGTGTGTTTTTGTATTTCTTCTTCTTTAGAAGATTGATATCTAAAGAATTTTTTTTGCAGTATTCGACTTACCAGCAACTAAAGGAGCAGAAGAAGTCAGAAAGGTTCTTTAAAGTGCTGTATGATCGCATGAAAGCTGCTCAGCAGGAGATCAGATCCACAGTGACAGTGAACACTATTGATTTGGGGAGCAAAAAGAAGGAGGATGACAGTGACCTCACCATATCTCTTCCCAAAAAGAGAGGTAAGGAGGCACCCCTGGGAAAGAGGGGAGCAGGGCTTTATATTGACACTGCATGTGCTGCACCACTGATGCTCTGCTGAGTTGATCAATAAGCTTTAATATTAATCATTGCCAATTTGCATATTTTGCCTGTTTTTCTCTGAATTACAGTCCATCTCAAGTTGGCCACAAGGAATTAGCTTTAATGAAATCAGTGAAGCTCTGCCAGTTTGCATCAATAAAAGATATTGAGCTGTATTTTTAGAGGAGCAAAAGCAGAGGCTGCTGCTATTGGGGATATTTCACAAGAGCAGGCTCAGGAACTGATTTCCCACCCTGTGGTCTTCCCATTGTTCTCATCATTTATTGTATATGGGAGAGAAATAGTAGGGCTTTTTGTACTAATGTTCTGTTTCACTCTGGTTTGTGGTTTATTTGGAACGTGCTATCCCTGCATGAATGTTGCTTTGATATTCTTTGTGAGTTGCCTAGAGGTCTTTGAAGAGTTAGACACCAACAAAGAAAAAGTTGCATTCATTATTACTGTTTTCTTATTGTTTAATCAAATGGGGAGAAAGACTTTCAAAAATGAAGGAAAATTATCTTCTTTTCAGTTAAGGATTCAACTCTGCATCTGAAGGAGGGAATGAAAGGACAGCTAACAGAAGCATCCTCTGCAACCTCCAAGGCTTACTCTGTGTACAGAAGAGAAATGGACCCAGAAATAGATCTGATGGGCTCAGGAGCAGATGCTGCAAATGTAGAAGAGAAGTCTGCAGAAGAAGCAGTCATGAGCCCTGCCATTGCAATCATGCAGCCAATACTGAGATTTCTTCAGCTGCTGTGTGAGAATCACAACCGAGAGCTCCAGGTAAAGTGTTTTGAGCTGAGCTTTTATAGGGGTGATGTTAGAGGGGCTGCACCTTCATAAGGGGAGAAAAACACACCTGTGCCTGGCCCCTGTTACAGAATAGGGCTCTCTGAAATGTTGGGTCCAAGGGATAAAAGAACCCTTTTCAAGAACCATTTGGGTTCTGTGTTGGAGTTCAGAATTGCTTGGGGGTCTCAGCACAGCCACATGGAACTGAGCAGGGTCTAAATGTCCCTGTTAGTAAGGTTCCTGTGCACAGCTGGTAGATCACTTACCACAAACTTGAAGAGCACAGGACGTTTCTGGGTACTGCCCCTTTCCCAAAGTATCACAACAGAAGGCTTTAGGATGCTCTGTGTGTCCCTGCTGTCAGTTCTTTTGGTAGAAATTACTGTCCCCATAGCAACCTCTGCAAAATGTATTTTCTGCAAAAATACATCAGTGCCGTGGCCAGGAGTGGTTCCTCCCCTTCCAGCTGTGGTTGGGGTGGTTTGAGCTGAGCTCCACAATGTGCCACCAGACCTGCTTAGCTGTGGGGCAACAGCTTCCAAGAGAAGGGCTGTGATGGGTGACTGGGAGCAGGTCTGCAGGACATATAAAAGACATTTAAGACCAGTGCAGATGTTTGCCAAGTTCACTTTCCTAAGCCTTTACTGGTCTATGATTTAATCAGATAATAGTTCTCAATTGCTGCATTAAGGCCTAATAAATTTTCTATAGTAGTGCAGTGTGCTTCAGTACCTGAGACACAGTAGTCATATGGTTATAAATTGTATCCTTCAACATTTTCATGAAAAAAGATTAAAAGACTTTGCCTTGACTCTTCCTTTTTTTTTTTTTGTTTTGTTTTGTGTTCCTTTCCTCCACCCACCAGAATTTCTTAAGACATCAAAACAACAAAACAAATTACAACCTCGTTTGTGAGACCCTTCAGTTTTTGGACTGCATCTGTGGGAGCACCACAGGTGGGCTGGGCTTGCTGGGGCTTTACATCAATGAGAGGAACGTGGCTCTTGTCAACCAGACCCTGGAAAGCTTGACAGAATACTGCCAGGGCCCGTGCCATGAAAACCAGGTAGGCTCAAGAACTTCTGGATACAGAAGGCTGTACCTGAATGTTGCTGTCTGGGTGCTTGTCACAAACCTTTGAGTATTCCTGATAACATAAATTCACTTGGAACTGCTATCTCAAGGCTTAACATGCTTCAAGCTTTCATGAGGCCTGAGCAACCCTTTTAAGTCAGAGCTCAGAGCTCCTGTAGTACCTCTTCTTTCTCTGAGGGTTTGCAGACCCTTTGGAGAGAGTTTCATGTTTTATGTTGCTGTGTCCATGGCTTAACCCTCACTTTGTGAGACTGGATTTAGAGTCACAGTTTTAGAAGTGCATTGCAAACAGAGACTGTTTGTGTTTCAGTGTGTTTCATTTTCACACATTTTGCCTTTGCTGGTGTTTATACATCTTGCTAACACTTACTTTCCTTATTTCACATAACTGCCACAAAGTTTAGCTTACCCTCCTGCCGCACCACCTAGCAGCATCTTTAATTATGGTGTCAGTAGTGAAGTGGATGACACTAAAGACCATGCTTCTGATCTTCTGTGCCTTCCTCACTGCAGCCTTTGGAAGTCACACAGCTGTGACTTTTGGTAAAAGTCTCTTTAGTGCCATGCTGAAGAAGTGTAGAAAGGTAAAGGATGTGGTTACATGCTGCCATATTTGATCTGAAGAGAATTAAAGTTGCAATAAAGTTGTCATAGTGGATGAAACTGCAGAATTTTTGCTATAGATTAGCAGTGGGAAAATTGTGGTGAGCAAATGACAGAAGCAATCTGTTCTCTATGCTAGAAATAGCTGAAGAAATGCATACAATATTAATGCTTCTTCATTAATGTGCTCCAATGAAATGTAAAGTGCTATTACTGCCATTGCTGGTAATCAGCTGCCTTTACTTAATATTTTAAAAACAAACAGAGGTCCTTTAGTGGACTAAATTTTGAACAGTAATATTTAAACCGCTTATGGATGGGAAAAACAACTGTAAAAATATAGCTACAGGACTGGAGATTAAAAAAATGTTACAAGTTAACATGTTCTCCAACCAAGTTATGTGATAAGCACTGGAGGAACACTGATATGGAAGGGAATGATGAATTAAACTTTATTACTTTGACCTATCTGCTGGGAAGTAACTCAGGATTTGAGTTGCACTTGTTTACACCAACTGCTAGTCTAATTCAATATATTTCATGGGCAGATGCTCCACACTCTCTCATTTTCATTTTTCCCCCTCTCTCTGTCTTCCTGGAAAGCTTTTCCTTTCCTGTTGTCCCATAAACCTGCCAGAGGACAAAGTGCCATAGGCTCTTGTATAACTGGCTGTTATGCACAAGGCCTAGAAGGTCCAGAACTCCAGCTGCAAAGGCATTTGGGAAGTACCACTGGTCACAAATATAGTTTTAAATTCCATATCCAGAAACAACCTTCTTTGCAGGACATGTCCAGGTTCATGGAAAAAACTTTGATTTTCATGAACATTTTGTACTGTAACAGCAATATTAATGCTGGCTGCTGAGGGCAAATGAAGAATCTGAGCGTGCAAATTTGGTTGTGCTTGCAGTCAAGCTTCTCTTTCATGTCTGAGGCTGGCATGTGCTCAGCTGAATCTGGCAGTGCTCCTGAGGGCTGCTGTCTGCAACTTGTGCTGCATGGTGCCAAGCCCTGCGGGATTCTCTGGGAGCAGATTTTAGCTGGCACCACCTTTTTTCCAGTTGGGTATTTCACTACTGGCAGTGTTTGGGTTAGTTCTGTACACACAAGTCTCCCCCAGCACTTCTTGTGGTGTGTTTTCAGGCTGTTCTGCTTTGGCTGAAGGTTTCATTGCTCTTGCAAGGTGTTTTAAGTTCTGGGTCCTTCTTTTGGAAATTTGCTGATGTGCATATTCTCTTCCTCCCTCTGGCTGTATCATCTCCCTCTTTTTCCCACTCCTCCCCTCCCTTCTGCCCCTGCCCTATTCCCTTCTCTTCTCTTGTTTTGCAGACATGCATAGCCACCCATGAGTCTAATGGGATTGATATTATAATTGCTCTCATCCTGAATGACATAAACCCTCTTGGCAAATACTGCATGGACTTGGTGCTTCAGCTCAAGGTACAGTATATGGAAATTTGTTTATTTGAATTTGGGCAGCAACAGAAGACTTACCTATGGGAGAGCTCGAGGCAGCCTGACATTTACTTAATCTTACCATAGCACAGTATCCTCAGAAGCCTTTGAAAAAAAAAAATCTTGCAAATGAGTTCATCTCAGCTTCTGAATCCTTACCAAGCCCTCTGCCACAGGCCTTTTGACCCACTGCTATGTTTGGGACTATGTCTCAACTTTAAAAAAAAAAAAAAATCCTCTCAATCAGGCATGACACAGCTAGCATGAGAAGTCTGTATTGTGGATGTAAAATCTCTCAAGATTGATAAACAGCCACACTGTACAGGCATGCAGCAAGTCAGCCATGCTCTCTAAATACCAAACTCCTAAAAATTATTTGAGAAGGAAATGCTGTGCAAAAGAACAATACATCAGGTGACCTGCAATGTCAAATAAAGTTGAAAACAAGGTTCAAGTAAATTGTACCTTATTTCCCTTCTCAGTGTCCTCTGAGGGGAAACACAAAGTGTAGAGTGTGAGGGCAAAGTCTAGAGAGGGAGGGCTTGTACTGTAATTTTGTTCTGTATTCTGGGGAGGGTTGGACAGGCTGGCAGATAAGTTTCTCCTGTCTGTGTGCCAGTGCATGCAGAGGGGAGCTCTGCAGCTGCGCTGTCTGCCAAGCAGGGTAGAATCTGTCCAGGAGGAGCCCTGGGTTATTGCCTTTTCTTGCCTCCCAAATTAAGTATTTCCATTGCAGATGGTCTGTTTCCTCCCCAAACCAGCAAATACTTTGTGGTAGCTGCATTGCATCATATTGGCAATGTTATACATGTCTAATAAAATAATTAATATAGCTATATATCATGTACAATGAAACATTGAATCAGCAGTGCCTTACATATGATTTTAATAACTGTAATTACTTTTTTGAATGGCAATGTAATTCAGGCCCCCTTCTAGCAAAACACTTAGGCAGACATTTAACTTTGAACATGCAGACAGTTCTTTTGAAGTCCAAACTTCAGTCTCTGTAAAGATGTATCTGCATTCACTCCAGTGCCATTTTGATTTGCCATTGCCATGAGGCTAGCACATGCTTGTAGAACATCTGTTCTGTGTAGTGAGCAAACACAGAGCTTAGAGACACCTCTGCAAGGACCAGTGTGATCCTGCTCACAGGAGGCTGGCTGTGCTCAGACTCACTCAATTAGCAAAAATTGCGGTGAATATAGCAGAGGTTCAGACTGTGGAAATGATTCAGATTTTGCAGAATCACAGCGTCATTTGCTTTAGTAGGGATGTCTTGAGGTCATCTTGTCCAAGCCCTCTGCTCAAGCAGGATCAGCTAGAGGTATCTCAGGATCACGTGCAGCTGCATATCTCCACAGCTGGAGATCCACAACCATTTTGGGCAGCCTATCCCACTGTCTGATCCCTCTCACAATATGAAAGTGTTTTCTGGTGCTTAGAAAGAATTTCATGGGTGTTTTATTTTGTCTCTTGCTCTCTCACTGGACACTTCTGAGAGGGGTCTGGCAGCCTTTTCTGCATGTTCTCCCACCAAGTATTTATACACATCGATAAGATCCATCTAAGCCATCTGTACTCCAGACTGAGCAGTGACAACTTTCAGTGGCTTCTTATATGAAAAATGCTCCACTCCCTTCATGATTTTTATGGCTTTTTGCTAGACCCGTTCCATTATGTCCATATCACTCTTGTACTGGATCTGGATACGTTGCAAGATGTGATCTCAGGAATTGGATCCAAATTGAGAAGCTGCCGTTTTTGATTTTGAGTGGCAACACATTGAAGTAATAAAGCAATGAGTTTACCAAGTAATGTTTAACTGTCAGTGTTCATAGGCGACTTTGAAGTTGCAAATACATAAATTTTGCACTGAAAATAAAGAATTCAAAGTATGCAGGCCTATACATTTACACTTACTAACAAACTCAGACACTGTTTTCAGGGAGCATTATATGTTGAACTTACACCCTCCAACCACAGGAAAGGCAGTGCAGAGTTCTATTATCCCATGCCATCTTAGTTTAGCTTGCTTTGCACTTACTTTTGATGCGGCATTTAATTACATCTTCATGGATTATATTTTCCAGTGGACTCCTGAATCATTTAGTGAGCAGAACAGACAGTGTTTACTGAGTGCAGAGATGGCCAGTGTTCAATTCTACTTCATTTTATTTCAAGTGTGACCCCCTGGCCTTCCTTACTGACCAGTGTGTAAGCCCTGGCACAAAGTAAGAGCTCAATATCTGCCACAGATATTGAGTGACAGGATGAAGAGACATTGTCAGTCTAAGAGTACAGAGAGTCTAAGACAAGTGTCTTCTTTTTTTCCCTTCATAGCTGTATCTAGTTGCTTCACTCATTAATTTGTTTTTCCAAAATTTTTATCAGAATATGAGATGGGAGCCCAGGTAGAGGTGAAATGAAGAGTAGAAGTGCTTTGAGCTGCACTGTTTTTTAGCACCTGGAAACTGATTTTTCACTGTATTTATGTGTTATGAACTTTGTGCTGTGTTTTCCAAGTCATGGATGTCTTTTCCTCCTTGATGTTTGGGATTAGATCCTAGGCTCTCCAAATATGCAGAAAGTGAGGAATAAGTAGCCAAATAACCATCACAAATGCCTGCTGCAATTCTATGCCATGGCAAGGCACTTCTGCTGAGTCAGTAGCAAGAAGCTGGCTGTTGATGACACAAAATCCTACCTATCCTCTATCTTTCCCAGCCTCCTGGAAGCTGCAGCAGGCTTCTGTCTATCCCCAGGGTTGTCTGCACTGGCAAAGAGCTTCAAAGTCCTCCTCAGCCATGAGTGAGTGGACTGATGCCTTCCTCCTGTTTCCTCCCTTTCCTTACCAAGCTACCTGGGAACCTGGCATGGCCCCTTCCCTCCTCCTCAGTTCGAGATCCTACCAGTGCTACCACTACTGCCTTGGCCACCACTGTAAGGGAAATCTGCAGCAGAAGAGGAAGCATCCTGCTTTTCAGAGCAGCATCCTGTCAGGAATCCTCAGCAAAATACTGTCCTCTCCCTTCCCCTGTTCTCATTCACTGTGCACATTCAACTTCTGCAGTGTTGGTCACAAGGTAAAGAGTCTGATTAGACCTTTCCCATGGATGCTCCTGATTTGATTTATGAGCAAAAGGAAAGGGACATGGCAAAACTCATATGGAGTGCTATTCTCCTTGAGCCAGTCCCAGTTAGGTCTTTTCTTTCCATCTCTTTTTCTTTGTCCTTATCTCAGTTCTGTGTTGGCAAGCCCAAGCTCCTGTCTCCTGGCTTCTATCTCACTCCCAGTCTCTTCTCACAGAAGTTTTTAATTCCCCAGTTACATACAACTCTTCTAATCTACTCTCCTTCCATTTACCTTCAGTCCTCCAGTCAGAGGTGTTTAATCCTCAGCCTAACACAGCCCTGAGCAAGCTGCTTTAAGCAGGGGCTGGACTGCTGGAATCTTAGTCCAGAGGACAGCTTTTAGTGTATGGTTTTATGATCCACCCTGCACAGTTTTGTGATTCTGTGCTCACCAAGCCGGTGGGCTTTTAGCTGTGAAATGAGTGTGTTTGTGCTCTATAGTACTCAGATTTTAATTGACTAAATGCTTCTGAGTTGGACAAATTTGACTAGGAGACTACAACTTGTGTGATTGTTCTATTGGCCTCTAGTGCTCCATATTTTTAGGCCTATTATCAAAACTTGGGGATACAGAGGCTGCTTAAAACACAAGTTGCTTAAACATATAGGGAATAACATCTTTCTTTTTGCCCCAGTCCCAAAAGCAGCTGAACCGTTTTCCTCTGAAACTGCCCATGCCAATTGTCTGAGGCATACCCTCACTGGAGAAGTTTCAGCTGTAATTGTTGATAATGGCAATAAGCAGCTGAGAATGAGGCTGTAGGGTGGGTTGGCAATTTTCCTGGCCCCTACCTCTTCCCTGGGGACTGTCTCCTGCTTCCAAGTGTTCCAACAGCTCAGTCTGAAACAGAGAATGATGGGGATGCTGTGACAGGTCAGCCAAGGCAATCCTGCTCTGCCAGAAAGCAGCGAAAGCTCCAGAACTATTCTTGCTCTCCACTTCACCACAGCTGATTTAACTGGGAGACAGGCAGGTCTCTGAGGCACCACTGGGCTACTGCAGCTAAAGCTCATGCTGTGTAATTCTGAGTCTTGGGGAAAAGCAGCTAGCTGACAAAGCAAAGGTTGTCTTTATATATTCCCCCAGGAATATTTAGTAGTGAAACAAAATCTCAGGAGTGCATGAAAACAGGTTATTTTGCAGCCTTTCAAATAATAACCAGTTGGACTTCATAAAAACCAAAGGGGAAGGAAACCTGCCTGAATGATAAAACCTTCTGTGTAATATGTTTTGTAATTACCTCTGTTGAGTCTTGTTTTAACAGAAAGCCAAGGCAAAAATTGCTAGGTGGGAAATAAGGAAAGGAAATGGAATTTAATTTTGTATGCACAGTCTGCAGCAACACTCTGTATTTAAGTAAAATATTTTTCAGTGTTTAAAATTTTCCTTCCAATATAGCGTGCAGAGTTAGTGTTTCAGTATGCTGACACTAAAAAAAACCTATTAAATATGTCAGTAAAATAAAAGATGCAAGTGGTTGAAAATCTTATCCACTAAAAAGTGGTCCTCATAATCTCAATTAAAACAAATGCAAGGGTCATTAATCCATGAAAGAGATTTAAAATTTGCATTAATTTGGTTTTGTATCTCCAGAATAATGCCTCCAAGCTTTTGCTGGCTATTATGGAAAGCAGGCAAGACAGTGAGAATGCGGAAAGAATCCTTTTCAACATGAGACCAAGAGAACTGGTGAGAAAACTTGTGAATATTCATAAATCTTTTGGCTGAAAAAAAAATCTGTCATTAAAACATTTTAAAAATGATCTGTATCTAAGCTGAGAAGTGTTGGCAGCGTATGGTGGCACAGTGTATCAGGATAGTACTAATTCACAAAATTACTTTAAAAGGATCAAGCATGCATGATTTCAGTCTTTACGACTTCATTATTTGTATCCATTCCAAGCACTTTTCTTTAATTGTTTCCTAACTAAATTATCATATTCTGGTAGACTGTCTTCAAGTGCAGTTTGTCAGGGGCTGGCAAATTAAGCTTGTACAGCTTGTGAAGCAGTGCTAACAGAAATGTGTGTGTGGACATATATTAATATACATGTATGTTATTTATTCATGTCTCATGAACAAAGAGAGTTCCAAGCAGTTGTTGCTGTGTTTTGGAACAATACTGATGTTTATGGAGGTCTCCAGGAACTTTAAATGAGTTGGAAATCTGGGGGAGTAATTTCCAATACCATTTGACTGTGTAACAACAGAGACTGAGAGATCTGGGAGTTCTCGAGGGATTCTGGGGAAGAATCTGGGGACATTGTCCCTGCCCCTTAGGCAGAGCCCAGTGCCTGCTGGTTTCAGGGAATCACCACTGAGGTGGCATCTCAGCAGGATGAGGCCATCCCTAGGGTACAACTGCAGCATCAGGCCTTGTGTGGAGAACTTTATGGTGGTCCTCTAAGAGGCTTTTGAATATTTGAAATTTCCCCAGCAGATCCCTGCCCAGATCTTCCTTTCCTTTTTGGTTTAGGTGTGGTTTTTCCTGTGAAATTGTGTTGCTGCCTGCTCTGGCCAGAAGATCATGGCTGCACTCCTAAGTGCTACACAACAGTGCCTGCCATATCTAGACAAGCATTTGTGAAAATACCTGCTCACAAAAGCTCATCATTCCTCTTCTTTTCTCATGATTGCTGATGAAAAATATAGTGGTTTGGAGCTTCATAAATCCTTCAAGCTTTGTCTTTATTCAGAAAGTGCTTCTCAGTGAAGTGAGTGAGTGCTGCTCACTCTTTTTGCAGAGCTGCAGGCACCCATGCAGGCTGGAGCTGAGCAAAGTGGCTGTGTTCAAACACAGTGTATTTATTTCCCCAAGAACCACATTTATTTTATCTCTCCCTGGCTGGGTTTGTGTTGCAGGTGGATGTGATGAAGAATGCCTACAACCAAGGTCTAGAATGTGACCACGAGGACGAGAATGGAGATGATGGCATCTCCCCAAAAGATGTTGGCCATAATATCTATATTTTGGCACATCAGGTACGTCTTATTTGTTTTGTGACAGCTTCTAGAAAAGCATTACATGGTTAGACTCCACATTGTCACAGGTGGAGTCATGCACCTCAGGGGTAGGAGAGAAGTAACAATGTGTGTATTGATAAAAGCCAAAGGTGTGGCCGTGGGTTAACCAGGTTCAATGGCAAGGCACACTTGATTGTTTGCTGCATACAGGACAGGCTCAGCCCACACTGTCAGGGAGACCCTCCTGTTGAGTCATGATATTAAGGAAGGATCCCCTTGGATTCTAAACTCCTCAGATGGGAGTTTAGGTGCAGCTGGATCCATTCTTAGTCCCAGCTTTTCCCAGCAGTTTGGCTGAAGGTTTATCTGCACATGATCAATCCATTATGTCATTTAGCCATCAAGAATTCAGAGTTTAGCATGCTCTTAACCACTTACCAAGAGTCTCTTGTAGTAAGGAATCCCTCAGTCTTGAGAAGCAACCTTGAGAGCCATTAACAGATCATTTATATCAATCAAACATTAACAGATCATTTATATCAATCAAATCATAAATTGTGTTACCATTACTGGTGTATTTTAAATAGTGCCTTCAGCTGTGATAGCAACTAAACTTGATTTCAGAAGATTCCTATTATTTTAGAAATATTACTTTACCAATAATTGGGCCTTTTCACTGCTTTCTCCTTTCAAATTATGCTGTAGTGCCCTCAGGCTTTTTCTGATCACTTTTACTTCTCTACTGGTAAAGGTAGAATGTACACTGGAGGTTGTTATTTAATGGGCTGTTTATTCTTCAGAGTAGCTGGTGTCAAAAATATTTTATCTTTCAATTATGTTCAGAGTATTGAAAAGTTTTTTGTAATTGAAAGAATAAGGACCATGAACTTCTTGGTTATATCATAAATTACAGCATTTGGTATTTCATATAAGTGCCAAATTTAAAAAAATGTTTTTCCCTAAGAAGAAATAAACAGATGGGGATAGGGAGTGCTCCTCATTCCTTATGTTTATTAAGTGTTGTAGGAATTGAATACTTGGTGGACAAAAAAGAAAAGAAAACAATCTATAGTTACAGTAGTGTTATGCAATGTTTCTTTCAAGCAAGAAATGCAGAAAAACAGTTCCTGAGTTATGCTGTTGTGCTCACATATAATTTAAATAAGTAAGTATTGTTATTATGTTGGTTGGTGGTGCGGTTGACCATGTTCTACTCTTGTGCTCTGTGTGGGGCTGTACTTAAGATACCCATCAGAGATGACAGTATTTTTAGGATGCATCTGCAGTTCCTTACCTTATCTGAATTTACTCCTTGTCTGAATGCTTATAAAGAAAATTTAAATGCCTGCCAAATTGAAATGTTGGTATTTTCTGTCTTCTGCCTACAGTTTGTGTTAAATTACTTAACAGGGTCTGTGACATGGAAAATATGGTTTGGGGGGAGGGGAATATGGGCCTAAAGCTATATATGAAGTGACTCCTGGGGTCATTTTACACAAGAGGTCACTGCCAGGGGGACACCAGCTGGCTGAGGTGTAGGTTAAGCTCTGTCCCTGGGCTCATATCTGCAGTGCTGGAGAGGTCCATGGTGCCACTCCACAGCTATTCCTGATCCATAGCTGGCATTTTGGTTGCATAAGGGTGGATATTTTTACAGCAGCTTACTGAGCTCCTTCCTGTTCTGTAAAATTAAATGTCATGATTGGCTGTGTATGCTGTAAAAATATCCATCTTTTTTACAAAAAAAAAAAAATGACTGTTTTGTTTTTCTTGCATTTCTGTAACATAGTACGTGTGTTTACAATAGATTTGCACCCATGTCAAGCCCCATATCAAAACAAAGCAGTGCAAGGACAGGCAATTTGGAGCCTTTCTGTGTCCTCTGCTAATGAAATGCTACAATTCTTGGCACAGAGCTGCTAATCTGTGACCCCAAACTCTTTCCATGTGTGCTCTTTTTGCTTGCCCTGGGATGGGCAGGATATGAGCATGGACCCTCCTCAGTAAGGCCATTGTTGCTGGGTTCCTTTGCTGGCTTCAGTCTCCAAACACCCTCTGCTTTGTTGTCAGAGTGGCTTTTTGGTGCCTGGGCCTTCTGCTTGGCTTAGCTGACCTGATTTACATAATATTTCTTTGCTGTGGCACTTCATCGGACTTACCTTTTTCCTACAACCACTGTGGCTCTTCAGTCACTTTCCTTACACTTCCTGGTGACCACTTGCTCCAGTTGCAGCTTTTGGGTCCCTCTGTAATAGCAGAATCAAGACTCAGAGTTCCCCTTTTTGCTGTTCCAGCCCTCAAACACAGACAGTTTATTTTGGGGAGCTCTGACTTTCAGTTTTTGTCGTTGCACTCTTCAGGGCAAAGCTGGGTTCTGCATTTTGCCACCACTACATCCTTCCTTGCCCTTCCTGTGGTTGATTTTACCAGAAGCAAGAGGCATGCTGGTAAATGTTTGACCCACAGAGCACAGAAAGTTGTATGTGTCACAAGCAAGGCTGAGATTTCTGTCAGTAAATCTTCCTTACAGCCTCCCAGCCCCTGCCCTAAATGTGTCCCTGCACATGGTGCCCACACAGAGGTGTGTGGGTACAGCAGTTGTGTCATGCCAGCGATCACACATCCTCTGTGGCCCTTTATATCTTATTTCTGCATCTTCCTCTGGTGTGCAACGTGCCATGGCTCTGCTGCTTCCCCTGCACTGCCCCCAGGCTGTCTGGGCACTGCTGCTCCTCTCTTTTCCTGCTCCTCCTTGAGCAGAGGGGACAAGGGAGGGCCACGGGGAGAAAGCAGAACTGAGCTGTCCATGAGGAGCTGCCCTGAGCTGCAGCCTGGTTTTGGGGCTCCTTCCAGACCTAGCTCCTTTACAGCTGCTTGTGGAGCAGTGACATGAGCTGGTGCTTTAGGTCACATCCTGGAAAAATAAGCCTGCTATTGGTAGGTAGAAAGGGCTGACAATTGTCTTGGCAATCCATGGAGGAGATTCTGTTTTCTTTCTCTGGTTCAAATGTCATGCTCAGAGCCAAGCCTTGACCTTGCTATTTCCTTGCAGTAGTCTCAGGTGAGTGCCAGAGGTGTGTTATGGACAGGACCATCACCTCTTGTACCACTTCTCTTCCAGCCTCAGTCAATAGGAATGGTATTTCTCCTGCTGTTCTCTTAAGAGATTGTGTTAGAGCTGGTCACACCTTATTTTGCAAAGTTAGTAAGGCTGTCCTCGAAGAGACTTCATCTTGATGTGATGTCCCCGTAGGAAATTACCAAAGCTTTTGACACAGAAGCACAAAAAAAAGTTTCATTCTTGTCCTTATCTGTAGGAGCATTAGTGTAGGAGAATCAAGTTTTTAAATGGTTACACAAAGAAAAAATTTAGAAAAAGCTAAAGAAATCCTCTGGCTTTTCAGATGACTGCTTGAGCTGGCTGCCTGTTAGTCATAACAAAGTACTTCAGAAGTTTGTAAACTAAAATCCAGTACTTCACTGGCAGTGTTTCCATGAGGTTCATGATCCCTTTGATATGCTGTGAGGCAAGATAAGGCAGTGCTTATAACTAGAGGCTCCTGTAGTCTGCATGCATATATACATATATATATACACATGTCTATATATATACATGTGTGTGTGTGTGTACACTTCTGCTAACAGAAAATACTTCGGAGTATTTGTGTTTTTCAGCTCATGCAAACTGTCTAAATCAGGCATTGAGCCCAAGCTAATCCACTGTACCTTTCAGCAGGTCACATGAGGGTCACAAGAATAAGTTGAGAATAAGTGAAATAAGTTGACATAGCTTCTTGTTAGCTTGCAGTATGGCAAGAGTGCACTTTCATCTGCCTGCAGAGCTGTGGAGAGATGTCCTTGATCTGGGAGGATGTGAGTGGGGAAGGAGTAAGGGAGCAAACTGTAACAAAACTTTCAGATTTCCAATGCCTTATAAACTCCTCTGCCTGGTTCCCAAGGCTGTGGCAGGAGTGGGGGGCTCCTGACACAGCCTGTCACCCCTTTCCTGATGCACGTTCTGTGCTCTTAGGCTAGAAGAATTTTCTCAAATTTAAGTTTCTGCTTAAATGCCCTGTTGGAGAGGGAGCACAAGACTTGGAACTCCACGATACCTCTGTCACTTCCAGGTAAATAGAAGGTTATTTGTTTGGTTGGTTGGTTGTTTTTTTCAATGAGATTAAGCTACAATATTCTTTAAATCCCAACCAAGTAAACTACTCATATTTATACAATTATCTGGTGCCACCAAGACTTAATGAAAAATATTTCCTCACCCCATAAGGTTAGAATTATCACTGTCTGATATCAGTGCAGTGAAGACAAATGTGAACCAGGTTATCTTCTGATAGACTAACACAGTTTGAAGTGTCTTTCCATTTATAAGTTCTTAAAACAAACCAAGGAAAAATCTGATGTGAAGTGTAAGCTTCTCACTGCAGGTACTGCTAAGGACACACATCTTCCTCTCTGGTGCTAATTTTAAGTGGGCTGAGCAAAATAAATCACTCAGCCTTATATATTTGTTAGTATATTAATAACAGAATCAAGATTTTTTTCATCAAACTTGGCAAGCATTATCAAACTAATGTCTTACTGCCATGTTTACTTCATTGCTTAATAGTGTAGACAGATGAAGGATATTTGCTAACTGGGCAATTAAAATGGCAATAATTGATGGTATGGATTTATAGTTTGGGAGTAGGCATACACTACCAGCTATTTTTTAAAAGTTGCTATTTTTAACATTTGAAATAGGAGAGGTTTGATAATGAGACTCGGATATGATACATTCATTAAGGATAAAATAAAGACAGTTTAAAAAAATTAGCTATCCAAATAGGAAAAATTCTAAGAAGCACAAAGCTTTTTGTTTCTGTGGCTTTCTCTGTAGTCTGTGTTTCTGTAGCTTTCATCAGACCTGAGTACACCCAGGACTGGGACCACCTTTACTTTCCACATCAGTACTGTGCCTGCAGCTGCATGGTTGTGGGACTCTTCACATGCTCCAGCAGAACAAAGAAATGACAATAATAATTGTTTCAGAAATTTTTAAAGAATTAATCTTACTTTTTACAAGATTTTGGAGCAGTAAAAAGCTCTCATTAATTTTATTTGCCCCTTTTTAAGTAGGAGGTGCTACCTGGTGTTACAGATAAAGGCACCAAGGCAGAAGCAGGCACAGACAGCCAGTCAGAGCTGTCATGGGAAGGAAGTCTGGTGGTTTGATCCCCAGTGCTTTGCTCTGACTGCCACGTTGGCTTCCCTCCTAAGCTCACTCTCTCCCAGCCACTTTGCTAACGTGGAAAGTTGGCATTTATTGGGTAGTGCATAATCACTGAGCACATTAGTACTTCAGAAGTTTTTTAGAGACATGCTAACGTGTGTTTTTCAAATAAACTTTTCCATGCTGCTACTATTATGGATTGCTGAGGCAAGAAGAGCTTTTATAACGTAATGGGTGCAAATATACTTGTGTGTGTGAGGGAGGTATTGCAGGGCTTAAGGATTTTTTTGTGAGTGATTATTTTTGGTGTTGTACTTTGGAGCAGTTCCTGGATTTCCTCCACCTTGCTGTATTTTAACTTTTAGACAGATTCACTTAGACCTTCATCCTTCTTTTTCCCTTGAGTATGTGTGTGCATGTATAAAAGACAATTATTAAAACTTACACTAAAAGGTAGATGTGGATTCTTGTACTCATTCTTTTGTCTTGACCTGAATATAATTCAAGCCAGGTGAAGGGATTCCATGCCAAGACCTTGCTTATAATGGGTGCAGATCTTCCATGGTTTAATGTGTGAGAAAACAAGAAGTAACACTGTAAATGTGGGCCTTTAAATGTGGAATAGGATCACTGCATGTGACTCCTCCAAAGCTTTCTGAACCAAACACTGTCCTGCATGAAATGTGATTGTGGTCAGGCGTAAATTCAGGGTAAAATTTGACTTTTTAAAAAGAAATGTTAATGAGGAAGGCAGGAATTAGGTGCTCAGTAATGTGCATTGACAGGCACCTTCTCTAAGACACAGCAAAGCACCTGAAATGCTTTTAGGATAGGGAACTGGTGGGACCTGTTACAGCCCAGTAGTCTGCAGTGGGCATGAACTGGCTGAAATTGTGACATCATGATTATTCCATGGAAAGAAGATGAACAGAAGACAAGTGGAAAAGTCTTGCAAGAACACCTTCACCCTTGATAGTGGTGTTGCCATTACTGGGCCATAACATTTGCCTAAAAGAAAGACTCCCTGTCCCTGTGGGAGCTGTGAGTTCCCAGAGCATTTTGCTTTAAAAGATAAGCTCATCCAATTGGGAAGCAGCTTTGAGCTCAGGCAAGGATCCTCCAGATAAGCTGAGGTTTGGGGACCACACTGGTTCAGTAAATTTTTTAAGCTTGTGGAGTTCTTTCTGCTCATCCTCTGCCTCAGGTTGTTGCATGTCTGTCTTTACAAAACATTAGCTTGTGCCTAGGTTCTGATGACAAAAGATTTTCAGTTGCTTCTGTTTTGTGAAGGAAATGTCTTGGTTCATTTGAGTTTTTCCACATCTCTAACTGGTACACTCTCAAAAAAAAAAAAGTTTTCACGTATGAGACTAGGACTTTGGAGAAAAGACTGCTGGTTATACTGAGTGCAAATGTAGAAGGCTCACATTTTGTGTAGCAATGACCATTGTCAAATTTTGAGGCTGATGTGGACAAGAAGCAGTTGGCAGGTGTTGTTGGAGATTGTCCTCCCAAGTACCAGATGACAAATGGAGAAAAACTTTGTACACAATTAAATAAATAGGACTGCCTTTTGAGGCCAGAAGATGATGGACTCTATACTGTAGGCTAAACCTGTCCTTCAGGATGAATAGGTGTGAGTTTGTGCAATGAGGATGCTCTCTTTCTGCAGGGCAGGTAAAATTTTTCAAGCTAAAGGATGTCATTTTTTGCAAGGCTACGCTGAGCTTTGCAGATTTTTGGTGTTTTTTTGTTTCTCTGTCCTTAACAGAGAAGCTCTCGCTGATAGCAGTGCCAAAATAAAGAGCTAATGGGAACCAGTCCCAGGAACCGTGACTGTCAGGGGACTCGTAAGCTTGGCTGCCAGACCTGAAACTTTTCATGGAACTTTTATGCTCCACATGTTGTTTTGTAGTTATCATCCTGATGAGACAGGCTATGGCATCAAAATGACACCAGCTAATTAAATGTCAGGAGAATCAGAAGATGTTGCAAGGCTTTTGCACTGAGATTGCCAAGATTGAAACAGAAGCCAGTGACGCACATCACCCTCCTTGTGGCTCATTAGGATGGGATATAACTCCACGTTCAGCCAGCTGCAGGATGGAGAGACAGCATGGAGGCTGCCACGAGGGCTTGACACTAATGAGCACCTGAAAGGTTAAATGAACCTCTCTGGCTGATGTTAGGTCTCAGGTTATAACCTTGGCAACTTGTCCTTTGATGGTTTTTTTTTCTCCCCTTCTCCTTGGAAGCATTCACCTCAGAATCCTGTCCTGGCTTTGATAGGGATCTACATGGGAACCTCTGTTTTCCATCTGGTGTTGTGTTGACTTAGGCTGCTAAGAGCTGCTAGGATTCAAGCTAGAGCTTTTTACCATAGACTGGCCACAAAAGATTTAGCTTATTTTAATTTTTATGCTTCCACTTCTCTAGAATAAGATGAAGTGTCTATTCTACATATGTGTGTGATTTATTGTATGTAATGTTAATGAGGGATATATCCTGTTTGACTGTGGCAACTGTGCATTTCACTAGTGCACAGGTGGCCTTAATATTTCTGCTTTGTGGGTTTCTTCTTCTATCTTTAACTTCTGTAATCCTTGTGTTTTGTGGTTTACAAGATTTTTTGTCATTGGGAAATATGTTGAATTGGTGTCGGGGCCCAAACGTTACACCAGAAGAAATATCCTTTCTTTGTCAAATGTCTGCATTGTGAAATCTTCACATTAGTCTGTGGTTTTACTCTGAAAATTGGCTGTGGGACAATGAAATACTGTTCAAGACATTCTCTGCTCTCAGGCTCTGTTTGCAGTCCTGTCCTAGCAATAACCACGCTACCTTTTTATTGCTGTCTGAAGCAGCATGGGGTGGACAGAGGGACTTCAGTCCTCCTTTGGTTCTCTGTCGCCCGTGAGGCAGTTCCTTCTCTTCCCACTTGTAGAATGGCTCTTCATTTAGCTGTGTCCACAGCTGGTCTACATGGGAATGCCTCCACTCAAAGGAGGCAAGCAATTCTGATTTATTTCTGGTAGAGAACTTGCCCTTTTGCCCTCAAACCATACTCTTACCCTGGAGCTGCCTGCTCATGTTTGTCATGCTTTAAGATGATGATATAGGGGTCACAAGGAGGTTGACTTTAAACTTTTAGATTGAAATTGCTTGGAGAAGCATTATGTAGAATTAAGCATAATTTTCCTTGGAAACGGAGTAAACTCAATCCAGAAGCTGTTGAGAGGCAATAAATGTGGGACCACAAAGTGCCATCTTTCCAAAGCCACCCTTCAAAGCACACTGCAGACTCAGCCAGCCCTGAGTGCTGTGTGCACATTTCACTGGCTCAGAAATGTATGTAATGTAGCTATTTTGTTCAAATTGCTGCAAACTCCCCTCATCAAGGAAGTTGATTTACACAAAGTATTGAGTTCTTGCACTGGAGACAGAGCTGGAGCTTTTCCATTAGAGGTAACCTTCAAGTGAACCAAGGTGCACCTTTTTCTTCTAAGTACAGCCCAACTAAAACATTTTACCCTAAGCTGGGGTTTGGTTTGAGGGGAAGTGAGGTAACCTTGGAAATAGCATGGGAGTGAAATCTGGTCTCACTTAATAGTATCAGAGCAGTTCTAATCGGCCTCAGATATCTGCATTGTGAAATCCTACACATTAATTAAAATCAAGGGGGGGCATCTTCTCTAACAAAGACATACTTTTTTATGTTCAGTAGTCATTGAAGTAATTACAGGTTAACAAAAATAAAGAGCATTAAACAGAATGTCAAAATATGTCTGTTCCTCACAGTTGCTCCGTTTTAACTCTCATCTCCTCTGATGTCACAATTTAATTAGCTATCTCAGTCACTATAGAGTTTTTCAGACAAGATCTGAATTTGTAATCTACAAATCAGCAGAGCTCAGTTGCCATCCTCTGTATTTCATTCGTTTAACACAGTGCAGAAAAGTGAAAATGAGGTTCACCTTGCACTTTCTCTGAGGCAGCTTTATGAGATACTGAATAAAAGTGTCCAGCTGTGAAATTTAGTTTTAACAGCTGATTATGCTTTTCTACACCAAAAGTGAGGTGATCAGTTACTTATGATCACCTTCAGACTTGCACACAGATAAGCATCTAATCAACCTGGGGTTAAAGAAGCTTTTTCTCTGCCTTTTTCTATGGGCAAGGATTTTCAGAGTTTGTTTCACAAATGATGGTCTGTGGTAACCTTAAATGAACTTCATTTGAAAAATCTTTCCAGCTTTTTCTGTCTTTGGGTCTGCAGAACACCATTTAAGTTGGTTGGGTAAAACAGCATTATTTGTGAATATCTGATAAGGAGAGAGATTAAATTTTTACTCCTACCAAGAACTCCTATTTCATAGGTGCCAGGTGAAAGTGCTCTCCTGAGGACAATAGCCATAATACAGACTTGGAATGAATAACTCATCATTTTGCATTCTCTTCTTGCTAGTCTATGCTCCTAGTTTTATTTTTTAGGGATGTTTTGCTCTGCTGATTGGAGGGGGAGGCAGAGATTCAACAGCATGGTTGAAAATGTTGGAAAATCTCACCATTATAATTGTTTGAGAGGAGTCATCTCTCAGTTCCTGTCCATCTCCACACTTGTACACTGCCCTGTTTTGTACCCTACAATGCACAATCAGGCCCAGCAGATAGTAGGAAATCCATGTCTGCTGGGAATTCAACAGGTTTCAGCTTCAGCTGTTTGCTTGCTGCTTCAGTCTGTTTGACTGAACGAGCATGTTTTTGACTCTGAATGAGCAAGTTATGCTTTTCTGAGTGTTGTGGAACTGTGTGTTGAGAAGGTGGGATGTGAACAGGCCTGGCTAAGAGCAGGGTTTTTGGTTTGACATCTATGTAACTTGAATCACAGAGTCTGAGCCAGGATTCCAGGCTGCAGCTGAGGAGTTAAGCCCCTTCAATGTGCCTCATTGAAGACAGAGAGATGGTTTATCCCGGCCTTTGCAAGGGCTGTTTTCCAAACCACACCTACCTATGGCAGAGCTGATGATGATGTCAGGTTGGGCTGGTGAATTGCATCCAGCTGAAGGGGTCACAGAGTGCCAAAGAAACCATGGCACTATCCTGAAAATGTAAGAGAGAAGACAAGAGTGGGTAGATCCTGAAGAAGAGGATGAGTCCATTCTGGAAGGATCAGCCCACGAGGAGCTTTCTGCTCATGGTGCCAGAGGAAGGGATGTTGAGTGCCAGTCAACATCTCCTGGTCTTATGGCTCACAGAAGGAAGTCTGTCCATTCTTAAGAACGTGAAGCTGTGGTTCCCCTCACCACATTGCCCCCAAAGTAAGAGTCAGCAGCAATTCCTCCTTTTGTTTGTGCTAGCCTGCCTTTTCTAGAGAAGCCACATAGTAGACAGAAGAAGACAGCCGGCAGAGTCCCATTCTTCAGGGAAGAGAAACATTAGAAAATGAAGGACTTGGGAGCAAAAGGATTTTAAGAGTTCCTGAAAAGAATGTGCCTTTCCCAGCTCTCTTATCTCAGGTGTATTTATGTATTTTGGATGTATATAAAGTGTTGGTGGCTTTTAGAGGTGACCGGTTCTCTTGCTGTGCAGATTTGGGATCTATATACTGCTGGTTTGGGCCTTTCCCAGACTGTGTCTATACAACATCGGTGCCAGTGGTTTTGTCTGCCTTTTATGGAGTAGCATGTGGCTGGGATCTTCTTTGCTCTGAAGAAGACTGAATGCAGAAACTCTGCTCTCCTTTTCATTCTTTTCCACTGAACTTTCTCATTACCTCTCTAAATCATGTCTGACACTTCCATCATCAGATTTCCTTCTATCCTGTATTTGCAAATTTGCAAAATTTTGCTTACAGTAAACACGAGAGGCAATCTCTGAATGTAGTTGTGTCCTCCTGTTGTAATATTCTGGATTGGATACTGCTGTCCACATCCTATGTCCACTGCTGTCTGGTATGGCCAGAGTACACCAAAATCCACGTGTATGCATTGGGGTGGTTTGACTCAATCAGGCACAGCTGCCTGTGACAGTTTCCACGTAGCCTGTGGAGATGTTTCACATCCACCCACCTCAAATTAATTTTGTTTGGTTGCAGAGCATTTTGGCTGACCTGAACTTCCCCACACATGTGTGCACTTCATGTTTTTGGAACTCAGCTTTGCCTGCAAAAGAAATTAAAAAGGAGGCAAGTGGAAGTAAAGTTCATTGAAATATTAACAACTCGTTTTGTCTTCTGCTGGTTTTCATCAGGGTAAAAAAGAACAGCAAAACCACCACAAAAATAGCAATGAAATTACTATGGGGGGCTGCAAACATAATAGTGATAGAGTTCACTTAGCTGTGGTGGTTTCTTTTATGTGATAATATTGAGGTGTTTTATTTCTCCTCTGTGAGGTAGATCACTATTAGCCACAATTTGTAGTGTGCCCCATGTGGAGGCTGGGGAGGAGAGTTGGTGCCTCAAAGGTTACATGAGGCCGTGGAAGACCCAGCAACAGAATCCAAAGCGTCTGGACCACCCAGGGACCTGCTCATGTACCACAAGCCATCAGGGAAAGATTAACTCTAAACCCTTTTGGTTGCTCTGCACGGTATAATTGTCTAAATGAAATCAATGAATACTTGATTTGAGAGTCTCCCATAGCTCCATCCCTGCTGTTCCTAATGTTTGTTAACAGATTGCTTTGTGGCAGAGTGCAAAGGTGCCGCTCTATAAAACTGTAATGACTTCTGGAAAGGAAGTTGCCCTGTGTATTGCAGAAAGCACCATTCAGTTTTGATTGGAACATGGGGAGCTGAGGAGTTGTTATTGCTTTTAGTACAGCTACTTGGAATAAAAACTTCTGCTCAGTTATGGTTAAGATGACATTTCCTTTTTCCCTGCTTTTTTCTCTCCTTGTTTACTGGTGGAGTTGGAATGTTCTCCTTTGCCCTGGCCAGGGAGCTGGCACGTGGTGAGGTCCTGGCGCACCAAGGAAGAAGAGCTCCCTTTCTGTCTCCTATGCTCCTCTGTCTGTCACCCATCCTGTTTGCTACTCCCTTGACTTTCTCTTGGCTGTTTTTTCTCAGTCCTTGGGGGTTTTCTTGTCAGTCCCCAGCCAGCTTTTTTATCCTTTCTTGCTCTCTAAACAGAAAATGAAGTATTTGGTGAGCTGACTGGGATATCCCTGGTGAGGGGGTTTGGGAGTGCCAGATCTCACACTGCCTGGCTCAGGGAGCCAAGGGGACTAAAGAGGAAGAGATTGAGGAAGAGGAAGAGGTCTGTAAATGAGCCCTAGTTGCACAAGCCTGTTGGCACAGCAAGGTGAGACTCATCTGAGCATTATTTTGCTGTTGCTGCAAGTTACATTTTGTCACCATTTCCCCTGGTGAAAGACCACTGGCCTTTGGGCTGGCAACCCACACTGCAGGTGTGTGGTTACTGACAGGGTAGGGGTGAAGATAATTTACAACACATCTCCCAGATGTCACACCTTGGACATCAGGCACAAACACTCTCACCTCACTTCCCCCAAGTGCTGTTGTCCATTCACTTCCAGGCCTGTGGAGTGGCCTCCCTGCCCTGACAGGCTCGAGGGGGCTGGCTGGCACCCCAGAGGGTGAGTGAGGCAAGGGCAGAGAGGGCTCTGTGCAGTGTGACAGGCGTGTCCATACCCAGCTCCCTCCCAAAAACAAGCCCCAGTCCCCAGCACAGTCCTGATGCTGCCTGACCCAGTGCCCTCTCCCTGCCAGGAGTGCCCCTGTGCCCCATCACATGCCAGCCTCACTGCTGCCTTGCAGCTGGCAGAAGAACTGAGAGAATTGCAACAAGCATAATAATTATTTCAAGAATTTTGTTTCTATTTTTTTTTAGATGTTTGTAACACTTAGAAGTAATACTATAAATGTAAATTGTATCAAGGCACAGGAGCTATTTGTGCTCTTTTTGTCTTTATTTCTGCTTCTCAGCCAGTTATCCAGTGCTTTTTGTACTATTCCATCAACCTTTCCTAGGAAATCATGTGTTTGACATTTAGCCTGTGAACTGACTCTTCCTTGAAAAGCCTGATTGCTCACAGGACAGTAAACCTTACTCCCTTAGATCTCTTTATAAAATTCTAGTCACCTTTACCACCCCCACCCCCCCCCACCATGTTTGGCAGTTTTCAAATGCTGGGGAGTGAAATAAATCTCTCAGAATTTGGGGGTCTCCAACCTGGTATCTCTAGCTTGTATTTCTTGTACTTTTTTCTTGTATTTCTTGTGTACTGGGTAAGATCTCATGCCTTCGATGAGAACTTGAGAGGCCCCTGCAGTTTACAAGTTACAACCAGGGACTGACACATCCTTATTGGATGGAGGGGCTCTGTGTTTTACAGAAATATTGAAAAGTGGAGAGGAACTTTCTCTTTCCAAGCAATTTTTCCACATGCACACATATATTCACACACTGGTACTTTGGCAAACCAATCTACTATACCACGTCAGTGAGTTAATGACAGGCTGGTGAAATGAGTGTTCACAGCTTTAAATCAGTCTTTTCTTTAGCAGCATTTAAATAACTTCATTTTTGTTCAAGGTAATCTTGACTATAAAACCATAGGCCTGCAGGAAACCCATATATTAATTGCAAAAGCTGGGTCTGCTGTGGTTTTCCACATTGCTGATCATATATGGCATCCCAGATGAGTAGCAGATCTGATTTTATAGTCATGTTGTGTCAGGAGTTTAGACTGAGTATTACTTGTAATTCTGTCATTTATCTCTACTGTTTCTTTATTAATGTCTTCAGCGTTCTTGGTCTGTCCTCAATCTTTCACATTTTGTACTGATGCTTTATTACAGTGTTTTCCAAATTTTTTAAGTAAAAATCTTTCAAGATGAACAGCAGTCCTTCCTTGGGAGCTGACTGAAAGCCAAATGATCTTTATTCATATAGCTATTGCCTTGCACATCCCCTCTTTGGAAATCACTGTTCCATTATGTGCTATTGCTTCTTGTCCCTACATGCCTTGATGAGCAGTAAAATACAGTGTTGACATTTAAAATATTGTCACTGGCATGGCTGATGTGTGAGTGAGTGAGTGAGGGAGTTTTCTCTACAATGGTGATTTTTCTGGGGCTCTTTGCAAATTCAGGCTCTAGTGATGGTTTTTTGTTTTTTTTTTTTTTTGTATCAGTTACACTTGCAGTGTATTTTTGAGGTGCATTTTTGAGCTTTGCTTTGCAAACATAAATGGAACTGTTCTTCTCATTGTAGTTGCTCTCAGCTATGTCCATCCCGTGCCATGTCCTCCAGGTGCCTCAAAAGATTTGTGCACACACTGGATATAACACTTTACTGCATCATAGCAGTTAAATATGAAAAAAAAAATCACTCAGAGGTTGCACGGCCTTTACCCACCATGCACAAACTGTCACCTAGGGTGTACTATAAACTTGGATAAGCTGTCTGTATTTTAGGTTCACAGTTTGTCACTGCATTGTTATTTTCATTGCTGTGTCTTTGATCTCATAAAAAGCTCTGCCCTGGTCAAGGCATCTGTTGACACAGTCCCCCTGGCCCACGTGGGCTTCTGAGCTCGTTAAGGGGCGAAAGAAGGTTCACGAGAGCAGAGCTTCAGAAAACACCATGGCTGCCAAATAACAGCATTCCTAAAGCTGTTCTGTGTCATACTGTGGGCCCCTGCTTTGGATCTGAGCTCTCTCAGATTGCTGTCCCCAATGTTCTTTCATCAGTGTGGCTGTGGCAATACAGAAATATTAGCAGTAGTTATTGTTGTGTCGACGTAGAGGAATCCATCCTGTGTAGAAACTGAGATATGAGCAGAAAATTGATGGGCCCTTTGCCCTGAGCTTACTGTCTGAATGTCTGGAGTACACAGAAGGTAAGTGGATATTGAGAGATTTGGAAGCTGAGAGAAATGAAGTTATGAGTGAAGAAGATTCAGCTTTACCAGCTGAAGATTCCTGGTGCCTTTAGGTAGGTTCCCCATCTGAAATGTGCTGCAGCTCCTCCAGTTTGGTCAGAAATCCCTCATTGTTTCTGATGTGTCTTTTCTGGCAGTGGAGGGGCTGGCACAGAAAATCCTGGCTTGTTCTTCAGGTCACTTTGTCCAGTGGCTGTGCTGGAAAGCCCCAGCTGTGCAGTGCTAGGTGCTGCTCACCCATCAGCACGGGACAGTCACAGCCTCAGAAAGCACAGTGCAGATCACATAATACACACTGTTTTAAAGAGCATGGCTGCTCTTCATGTGAAACCTGATAGCAAAATATGCTCAATCTCAAATCCCCAGCAGGCTCTGAACACTCTGTTCTAGCCAGTCCCATTAGAGCATGAGAGGTTGACATTGTTTTCCCTTCTACTCCATGTAATAAGGGAATTTCTGTTACTGATACTTATCAAGAGAGACTTCTACAGTAAAAGTTATGGACAGTTCAAAGCATATCAGGAAGCAATATCTAGAATTTTTATATGGTTTACAAATGGCATTTCCAATTCTGAATCTATAGCAGGTCCCTTACTCCAAACTGGCATAGTTTTAATAAGAACTCTCTGTATGTCCTTGACTTGTCATTTGTTAGAAAACTGAAAATCTTAATGGTTCACATTGGAGAAATAAAGGTCAAGATACAGGCAAAGTTCCTCTGTATTACAGAAGATAATAAAAGGGGAATATATTTGCTCCTGGTTATGCTAATTCATCACTCCAAGCACGGTGTGATTGCATTCTGTCTAGTCAGTGCTCTTCTTTATATCTTAAAGAAGAGATATAGCCAAAGTAAAGGGCACTTGGAGATAGGCAGGGAAAATAATTGAGTCACAGAGAATCTTCTGTTTGAGGAGGGATGGGAAGGATAGGGATTGTTTTAATTTAAAGAAGAGACAAATAAAAGAGAACGTGACAGTAGTGTACAGAATGATGAATGATACAGAGAAGGTGAACTGGGCACTCTTGCTTGCCCTTTTGTAAGTACAGAAGCAGAGGGACATCCAATAAAGCAGAAAGGCAAAAAGTAATAACACTGTTGAAAGGGCATTTTTAAACAGTAACTATCTTGTTTCTAATGGCTCATCTTCTTTCTCCATGATTCTAGAGCATGTCTTGAGGGGCATGCACGGACCTCTAGGAGATGAATTCAAGTTGTCTTGCTAAGCAGTTGTTGTGTTCATGCTGCAAAAGCTGCTGGTTGCATCAGATTATTTGGCTTGTGTGAGGGGGTAGAACTTGTCAAATAGTCTTAAAGAACCTTTTTAGTCTCAAAAATAAATAGAAGTTTAGGTAAAGACATTGATGTGTGTAATGATACTATCCAGGCATTTGCTAGATAGAGTAAAAAAGTAACTATTCAGGACAGAAATCTACTACTGATGGAAGGAATATTCCTCTGCAGTTAACCCTCATGTCATTTCTTTGCTGGTCTCCCTGAATATCTGCTCATGACACTTTTATAAAATGCTGATGTTGTGCCACATTGGCTCGGGCTGTGCTGTCAGGACCAAACAGACTTCTGTCCCCAAGGAAGTTGCTGGAAGCATATTTATTCTTCCTGAATATCTCTTTCTGATATTCTCTTACTTTTGCACATTCCATTTTTTATTCATCTTTATTTAATAAGTTTGTATTGAGATCCAGAAGAAAATTTATTTTGATCAGTAGATTCTAGGGAACTTCAATAAATGGACTAAATTGTATATGTACCTCTCCCCTGGCTTTTTGTTAAAAAAAGAAGGAGATAATGAGACATGCAAATTCCAGATGAGAGAGATCGTGTGCTGGTTAGATTATTACAGTATCTGTTTGGATCCATTGTTACTTTTAGACTTAATTCCTGTCAGGCTTTTTGTAGCTGTGCAATTATTTTATAATTCCTCACCAGGCTGTGCTATTTCATGTAGCAAAATCCCAGCCCACCTGTGGTGATCATCACTTCAAAGCCTCGGTTCCTGTGGTCATTTTGAGTGTGTGCCTGCCTCATTTCTAATGGTCTGTTGTGGTAATGTCAGCTGTGATGCTTCAGCCCTGGATCACATCTGTGAGGTGGCTTTTCTTCTCTTTCCTGCTACAGTTTTTCCCATCTTGAAACAGGTGAAATGCCTCAGCTATTCTGGATGGAAACCACTTGCTATGATGTAGGGAAAATTGAATTTTTAGTAATTTCCTTATGCCTTATAATTAGGTCTTTGTTTCTCACTCATCTACAGGACATCATGAATGCATTTGCCAATACCTTTCTTTTTAAACTTTGTACAGCAATGGAACATTTAAAACATCTACTACTCAACATATTGCAGATGTATTTTATCAATCATGTGAAGTGTATAATTTGTAAAAGTTCACAGAAGATACCTATTTGTGTGTATGTATGTATGTATCTATTTGCTGTGCATATAAACTCTACAGTTAAGGATGTATTTGCCTGGCACTACAGTCCAGCTCCCTCAGAAATAGTTACAGCCCTGGAATACCAACCTACAACCTGGTTTAGCCATTTGAATTCACTGAGAAAAATTAATTGTAAATGTAATTTAGTATTCAGAGGTATGCAAATTTTATGTCTAAACTCAAGTGAAAAGAACCATTCAGTCTAATTTTTTGGCATTTGTCAAAAGCCTTCCAAAAACCATCCAGGCTGCAGACTAAGCTGCCTTTCATAAATCTCAACTGAGGACTTTCTGCTGACTTCTTAAGACTAAATTATTTCTATTGTTCTCGAGTAATTACATTTTTGTTGTTATCTGTGGAAAGAGCCCCACTGAGTTGAGCATGTAAGTATATGGGAATGGGGGGAAGGAGGATTTGTGTTAGTTAAGTGGAGATGATAAAGCTGAAAACACAGCAGGACATAAATCAGATTTTTTCTTCTTTTTCTAGTTGGCTTGTCACAATAAAACATTGCAACAGATGCTGAAGCCAGGGTCAGATCCAGAGGAAGGAGATGAAGCCTTGAGGTTTTACGCCAAACATACGGCACAGATAGAGGTAAAGGATTGCTCTCCAGAAGATGGACTGTGAGACAAGTCTGCATCTTGTGTGGGGTGTATCTCCTCCTCTTAGGCTTCCAAATGGTGTGGGTTATTTTTGAGGAGAAGGTTGAATAATATGCTTTTGGCTGTGGAAGATGAAGGAATACACCTGTATTAGAAGTGGCTCCAAGCCATCATTTCACAGTAGCTTTCCTGTGTGTTACCAAACATGTTTTGTTAGGGAAATAATGACTGTGGACAGGAGCTGTGTCATGAAGTCAAGAATTGTCCTGTATGGTACATCACTCAAATAATTGTGAGTTTCAAAGCCACTGATTCTGGCTGGTCAGATTAAAACTCTGGCTGGCGTACAAAGAGGTTTTGAAGTGGTGTAGACATTCAATATGGCTTTTGTTTAAAATACCAAGGCTTGGCCTGCTTCAGCAGTTCTGTTCTCTATTTTAAACTTTACACCTGCCATGGGCTGGACTTAGATGGAGGTCCACAGAGGTATCCCACCACAGGATGCGTGGAAGATTCACAGCCTTGGTTGTCCAGAGGGCAGCTCAGTGCTTCTCTTAACGTATTTTAATACTTTGGCTGCTGCTGAGATCTCTCTTAGCAATTATCAGCCATTTTATCTGGGCAGCTTGTAAATTTAGGCATTAAACAAGCACTGTGGTCAACTTTTATGTGGCCAATAACTTCTAGAAAAGTGAAACTCAACCCAGCATTGCTGCTATACAAAATAGATGACTGCTTGTCTTGGAAAGCAGTCTTAGACCTGTTTGGTGTTTCAGATATTATCTCCCCTATATTAATGTATCTCATTTGTTTGTTTTGAAATTCAAATAGTGGTGTTTTGTTTTTTTCACCAGTGGCTGCAAAGAGGCATGGTTGTAGGAGTCTAAAAGGGTTTTCTACCCATTTCTGAATTTTTAGTAATGCAGAGTCAACGATCAGAATCGGGAAGCAATTTTGATGGCAGTGTGGTGAGATGAAATAAAATCTACCTTGCTCACCAGTAGCTTGGTAGGTGCTGAAATGCAAACAATTCAAAACCTTGGGTTTTGTCAAGTAAAAAGATAAAGACTCACAAGATATGGGTGCTGCCTGAGTGATATTTTTGCATGTTCACTTTTACAATTTATCCCATCATAGAAATAGATTCAAGATGAGAAAAGCATTTTGTAATCAGAGCAGAAAGCCTCTGAACTTCTCCACTTTTTACTGGGTCACATTTGTTTCAATTTGCTGACAAATTGAAGCATTCTGAATTACAACATTTTTTATATTTGGCAAAGTCTGAACCTAGGTTTTTCTTGAGACTTATATTTGCCACCTTATTCAGGCAGGCTTTTGAAAATAAAAGCAGCTTTACTCTGTGTTGGGATTGATTGGTCTAACTTTATTGTAATGTTCAAATAATTAATGCATTCATTTGTAAATAAAAGGGGAGCTGTGAACAAGAAAAGATATGACAAAATGATTGGATAGTCACTGACTGTGGCAAAAATGTGCATTTTATTTATAGATTGTTCGCCACGATAGAACAATGGAAAAGATTGTCTTTCCTGTCCCCAATATTTGTGAGTTCCTCACTCGGGAATCCAAAAGTCGGGTGTTCAATACAACAGAGAGAGATGAACAAGGGAGCAAAGTCAATGACTTTTTCCAGCAGACTGAGGATCTCTACAACGAGATGAAATGGCAAAAGAAAATTAGAAGTAAGTACTGTAATTTGAAAAAAAATAGCTTCATTATACTAAAACCTTGCTTTTAAACCTTTAAATATTTGCATTTTAATGATACACTTTTCTCTGTTCACTCTGACACTACAACAGGCAAAATTGTTCTGGGCTTGAGAGTGTAGGTCTGCTGAGACACTTGCATGCCACCATAAAAAAAGTGTAATCTGGAGCAGTTATTGATGTGTTCAAGATGATGTTTTGGACTCCAAAACTCTGGGTGTAGTTCTACTAGTCTTGATAGTGTTGCACCTAATTAAACCAAGGCCCCTAATATTTAACAAAAACATGTGTAGCTGCATATTTGAGGTTTGCAGATTCCTGAAAGGCCATTAAAAGACTCATAAATGTCAGTCACTTAAAAATATCTCTCACCAGAACCTCAGCTGCTTTAAATCTGCCCAGCTCCCATGGAGTCAGTCCCCCTCTGCCAGTCCACATCAGCCTGGCATGACTGGGCTGCAGGGGGTCCCAGTTTGCCCATACTGGTGCAGGGCCCATGGTACTGGGGAGGCGCCTCTGTGGCTTTGAGCTGCATGGTCAAGATCATGGGGGAGAGGTTAAAGTAGGGCCACCAAGAGGAGGGGCAGGGAAGCCCCACCAGGTACCCTGAATGTCTTTAGCTCCCTGGTGGGCAGAACAGCTGCTGGCCCTTGCCAGGAATGGGGCTATTGCCAGTGTGCCTGGACCAGGAGGCTCCTGCCAGCTCAGCCACTGTCAACTCTGCCCTTGGCTTTTGGAGCAGAAAGTTGTATTTTATATATCATAGAATCACAGAATGGTTTGGGTTGGGAGGGACCTTAAAGATCACACAGTTCCACCTCCCCTGCCATGGACAGGGACATCTCCCACTATCCCAGGTTGCTCAGAGCCCCATCCAGCCTGGCCTTGAACACTGCCAGGGATGGGGCAGCCACAGCTGCTCTGGGAAACCTGTGCCAGTGTTGCCTCAGCACCCTCACAGGGAACAATTTCTTACTAATATCTAATCTAAACCTACCCTTAGTTTGAAGCCATTCCCCCTTGTCCTGTCACTCCAGGCCCTTCAAAAGAGTCTCTCTCCATCTTCCCTGAAGGCTCCCTTCAGGCACTGGAATGCTGCAATGAGGTCACCCCAAAGCCTTCTCTTTTCCAGGCTGAACATATATAAAAATGGCTTAAAGTGATCCCTTCATTCACTGCTAAAATGCAGATGCTCTTGGAGTGTCACACATCATCTGCTCACAGCAACTGATCAGGAAGGAAGGAAGGAATAGGGTCTAGAGCAGAGGATAGTCAGAGCAATATGGGAGCATCCTGAATGTGATGGAAACATGGATGTTATTGGAATTTCTTATATGTCAATTCTCAGACTTTAATTTTCAGCAGCAGCAAGTCTTCAGTGTAAACCCCATCAACCCAAATCTGCTTTTCTTGGTTGCACCCTAAAAACTTAGTAGTGACAAACTGACCAGAATAGAAGTTGAAAAATACATGATTCCAGAATCTGCAGAATATTTGGGAATAAAAGTCATTGTATTGTAGAAAAATTACTTCAGTAAAAAAAATCTTATCTGGGGGTTTTGCATTAGAAACACAAATAAAAGAGCTAACCCAACAATTAGATAGACCAGACCTGCCTAATGCTATGAACAAATAAAATGGATTTATTTTTATTCAGAGCAGAAATGTCTCAATTCCCTTCATCAGTGGAATAGCCCACAAGTCTCCATGTTGGGGTTTTTTATTATTTGAAAAGATAATTCAGGTTGAAGCTGGGTTCATTCTTTAACCACGTGTCTGTAAGCATGAAGTCTGTGCTGCTTAAATTGACAGGAGCCATTTTTGCAGTGGCTCCAAATGCTTAAATCTCAGCAGTCAGCAGGACAAGGTTATCACAGTGAAATCTGAATATTTACCTAATTGCTATTAAAGACTCTTTGGCCTAAAGCCTGAGGCAGTCATATACAGTTGAAGGAATCTGCTGTTTATAAAATCTTCACTGGGTGCTCTGCATACTTGCAGGAAGTTTTCAGTACTTTAAAATCTAGTTAATAGGGATGTATCAGGTGTGCAACCTCTCTGACCAGAGATGTTTCTACACTATTGTACATAGGATCTTGTTTCAAATGTTCATTTAAACGTATTTTAGTGCATTAATATATATTAAGTGCTTTCCTGAGTTTTAGCACACTCTGATCTTGTTTCTGACCTTCTTGCTGAACCATGTATGTGACTCTGGATAAAAAATCAACCCTGTTTTTCCCCTTTTTAGTCTTTTCTAGCTAGGCTGTAGGTTCTTTGGGATATGGACTATTTCTCTGTGTTTGTACAACAGTTCACATATGGCGATCATGGCTTGTTTGAGTCCTTTTAAGTAGGAGTACAGAGCTGTTTGTCAGCAGGTGACCATAGCTTCGGAGCATCACACAGGAAATAGTCAGCTTTTCCAGAAACAAAACCCAGGCAGACCAAATTTTGCCTGCTTCCCAAGCAGATCAGAATGTTTTTAGTTTGACAGAGGTAGGGAAAACACTGCAGTTCTGAAACCATGCCTATTCTATGGTTCTTTGCCTATGTCATTGGTGTACTTGATCCAAATAGGTCATCTGGATGATACATTCTGGGTGTTCTGGTTGACTGGCATTCAGAGTGCTAAAATGTATTTGTTTCCTTGGTTTTATGTCCCCGTGCACAGAAGCTGCAGACTCAGATGCAGCTGAAAAGAATCCCTTGCAAAATATCCAGGCCTAAAATCTTACCAGAGGCAAAACTCCAGCATATAAGAAACTGTATCGTGATCTTTGGATTAAAAGCTATGCTTGAAACTTTGTTTTATGGCAAACCTCTGTTTAATATTTGTCTATTTCAGTTTATTTTAAAGATCTGCATATTTTTACATTAATCTGTATTTAATTCCCTTGGGGCCATTGGTGATTGAGTTTCTGCTTGCTTTCAGCTTATTGATAGCTGCTTTTCTCTCTTTCTAGATAATCCAGCCCTCTTTTGGTTCTCCAGACACATCTCTCTCTGGGGAAGCATTTCCTTCAACCTTGCTGTATTCATCAATTTAGCAGTTGCTCTGTTCTACCCTTTTGGAGATGATGGAGATGAAGGCAAGTAGAGTTTGGTTTTATTTTTTGTTTTAATTGTAGATGCTTTCATTTCTAAGGTAACAAATAAAGCTGCATTTTCAGGTGCAGTCATATCTGGAAGCATCCTAAGTAGGTGCCAGATGCTGTCTGAAATGTGGTGGTTGATCTGTGTGTCACGTGGCCCACACAATGCAGAGCAGAATGGACAGAGCATAAGCTGGAGATTATCTAGATGATCTCAGCTAATTTTTTTTATATTGCCATATTGCAGTGTCCTACTGCACACATTTAGCTGCAGCTTCTGAACTGAAGGAGGATTCCTGGCAGCAGAGGGACAGAGATTCCTTAAGGCTGACCAAATTGAATGACTTGCAGTCCTGAAAACATATGGAAGAGAATTATTTGAAAACTATCTTGTTGGCTTTTGACTGTATTGTTTATTGGGATAAAAGGGCATAACTTTTGCAGAGGAGAAATGCATTATGTAAAAATACTCTTAAAACTTATGATTCTCTCTCTGCTTCATCCCATGTCACAGGAAATATTTAATGAAGTTTTTTATTTGCTATAAATGCAGCAGACTAGCAGGAGGCCTCTTTGAAGCCCAAACAAGCTTAATTGGGATAAAGGACACTAAATAGTTTAGAATACTGGTAATGGTAGCAGAGCCATTCACCTCTGGGCCTTTGGTTCGTGGCCAGTCAGTAATGTGACTGAAAGTCACCTCTGTCTGATGGCATGTGAACTGGGCTGGTGGAAGCAGTCCAGCTTCTAGTAGATACATGTGCTTTTCACAAACAACACAGCTGGCACCAGCAAACATTCATGACAGAAAAGCAGCAAATTAAAATATATTGGCATGGGGACCACGCTGCCCTGGCAGCCCACGGGGTGGTCTCTGCAGGTCACAGCTCAGGCAGCTCCACAGCCTTGTGGAGTGAGGCAGAGTTTGCAGGGCTGTGCCCTGGAGAAGGGAAGCATCTTGTGCTTTGTAAACTGGGGAGTCACTCAGAGCACGTTAGAGCCCTCGGAGGATGAGAGAAGAAACAAAGGGTTAAAAATAAACCTTTTAAGCTACTAAATTTTAGCTAATCTATACTTGTGGAAATCCTCTAGTCTGCAATCAGTAGGTATTAATACTTATTCTGAACTGCAGATTTATATGGCATTAGTTTAAGTGGCCCCAGTAATCCAGTGACAGCTCATTTCAGGATTCCAGCTCCTGGTGCCTGTAAAGCCAAAGTGACTCCTGAGCAATAAGGAATAGGTGTGGCCAAACCAGATTAGCAGGTCATGACGCAGCTCCTTACTTCAGCCTCCCGCTCCACCAAAGCCTGACCCAACAGCTGGAGTTTGTCTCCCATTTTTCCCCTTCACCCTGTGCAAATCCACCTCTGTTCACCTGTCTGAGGTGCCTGGGCTGATCTAATAATCCCAAAATGCTGCCTTTTAGTAGGTACTTGCAGTTCTTATGTAATAGGACATAGGTAAATCTGCTCCAGCTGAAGGCCATTCCTGAAGGAGCCTAAAAGAAAGAAAGGAGACCAGAGCACGTGGTGACAGGACAAGGGGGAATGACTTCAAGCTGACAGAGAGTAGGTTCAGATTGGATATTAGGAAAAAACTATTCCCTATGAGAGTGGGGAGGCCCTGGCACAGGTTGCCCAGAGAAGCTGTGGCTGTGCCATCCCTGGAAGTGTCCAAGCCCAGGTTGGATGGGGCTCTGAGCAAGCTGGGATAGTGGAGGGTGTCCCTGTCCATGGCAGGGAGAATGGAAATTGATGATCTTTGAAGTCCCTTCCAACCCAAACCATGATTCTGTGAAGACTCCTTCCCTCCAGGGTGCCTATCTGCACATGGTGCTGGTGTGGGTCCTGCAGTGTGAAATTGCTGGACCTGCACTAGGGAAAAAGGAAAACTGGTTTGTGAAAGAACCACAAAGAACTTTGGCCTTGTCTTTCAGATGGGATTGAAAGTAATTTTTTTTAGGATCCATTAAAAGATTCCAAATCTTGTTGGCAAAGAAGTTCTCTGATAGAGCTGACCTTGAACCTCCCACCAGGGACAGAACACTCCTGAACTTTGGAAAAGTTCGGATGCCATCTGAATGTTGAGGCTAGGGCCTCGTCTCATTGTTTTCTAATCCCAGTGATGCTGCTCAGCTGTGTATCTGTTGCCAAAGAGATTCCTATTGTGAGTCTAGCTAAATTTTCTATTCCCTTCTCCCCCGTCACTGACCTCTCAGTTCATCCCATAACAATAGAAGTCAGTGTACAAGTGTGACAGTGCCCTGAGATCTGAATGTGCTTTTTATATCCCAGCAGCATGGTGTGTTTCCAGAGCTTTAAGCAGAGGGGAGAGGGAAAACAGGGGCATCGCTCAAAGCTCGGGGAGCGCCTGGAGCCAGCATCTTGCAGAGCAGCAAGGACTGGCAGTGCAGGCGGCGGGAGCCGGGCCCCGCTGCGTGCCCGGAGCCGAGCGCGCAGGGAGGAGGGGCCAGAGTTGGTGCACAGGGCTCCTGTGGGAAGGGGCGAGTGGACACGAGTGTGTTTCTCCTCCCACGCCGTCCCCTGCTGCTGCACCCGCTGGAGTTGGCAGGGAGGGAGTGGCATCAATGATGTCCTTCCACAGAGTGGGAGCCTGTTGGGTTTTTCTTCTCACCGTCCCCTCCTCCTGCCCGCAGACAAAGCCACAAACCCCCTGAACAAGGACCTGGACTGGGATGGTATCAATGCGTTCTGTGAGCAGCTCAATAAGGAGCTAGAGGGGTAAGTGCTTTGTCCTTTCCCCAGGCTTCTCCAGGTCACAGGCCTGGTTATGATTTCCCCCCCCACCCCCCCCCCCCCCCCCAAACCCCACCCCCCCCCCAAACCACCCCCCCCCCCCCGGGACGTTGCTGCTTTTTCGGGAGCTGCGGCTGGAAACGTGGCGCTGCAGCGCGCTGCCACTTGCTGTGCCGCCCTCAGGACCGGCTATTTCTGTAGCCGAGCAATCATGGAATCAGACCGGAGGGGCCCTAATGATCCCTGCAGAAGGGAGCTGATTAGTGGCATGCTCCAGGAGAAGGGTAAACTGTTCCATCTCTGAGCACTCCCTGGATTTTAATGGAAATTTCATTAGCTGCTCGTATTATTACCTGTGCGAAAAGCAACAATACTCTGAGAATAATAGCTCCTGCTGCAATTAGGACAAGCCGTGGTCAGCAGTTGTGATGCATGAATCACGCTTTTGTTAGCTCTGCTGGCAAAGGAATTGATCTTTTGGATACGTTTCTTGGTGAAAAATGGAGTCTCCAAAGATGCCTTTCTCAAATCTCCCTTTCTCCTCTGCACAGGCACGCTCTCGCCGTTGTTTTCCGTGCTCCTCTGGATAGCAGTGGCATTTTGCACAGCAATGCTGTTTTTCATCTCCAAGCCTGTTGGCATTCGACCCTTTTTGGTGTCTGTAATTCTCAGGTCTATATATACTATAGGGCTCGGTCCTACCTTGATACTCCTTGGTGCTGCTAATGTAAGTACTTCAAAAGCTACCAGAATTTCCCTTTCAGCAGAAGGAATGATATTAAGGGTCTCCTATTAAAAAACTCGTTTGATTAGAGCTGTGCAAAACCTTCTTTTTCTGGTTCATTGTTTAAGCCAAAAAAAAGCCAAACAATTCCAGTCATCCTGAAACAGCAATGTCAGCAAAGTGGGAAACTAAGAAAAAAGTTGGTTTAGTTTTGTGCATATGCAAATATTTTAAAAACAAAAACATGAAATTTTAAAAAAAACATTGCTGCATAAGGGCAATAAAATCTACAGTTTCTCATGTTAAAAGAATAGTTTTCTCTACCAATACTCTCAGCACTATTGACACAAATTTGTGAAATGTTTCTGAGACCTTAAATATATTTTCAGGAAGAAAAGAGTTTTCAAAATTAAAAATTCTCTCAGCCCTTTGCCAGATCTCTTAACTTAGCCATGAATAAGTCTGCATGCTTACTGAGCGTGGTAAGATACACAGTCGTGCTCACAAGTCATCTATTTAAATTTCTGCCTGACTGCTACAGCTCTAATTCACCCCAGCACGAAGTATTGGGCTGTTTGCCACCAGTTCTGTATGTGAGAATTTCACATACTGAAAAATACCCAGACATATAGTCAAAGGTAAAGGCAAGTAAGCAGCACTTGCCCATGTCAAATTTGAGAGCAAAGCAGTTGTGTTGAGTCCTTATTCCTTGTCCTGGACTGCTAGGGTGATGAGGTGAGACCCTTTCCTGTTCACTGCTGCTCGTGTGCAGTCAAAGCTCAGGAGCCATGGAGAATCTGATGCTGTTGTTTAAATGCTATACTTTCAAAGTGTCTCAGTTCTGAGGGGTTTTTTTAGGGATTTTAAATTGAAGAACATGATCTGAAGGAAATAGATCTCACACACACCCCCCACACACACTTTCTGTTGTGTTACTATTGTTCATCTGTAGTAGCATACCTAGCTGCTCTTACAGAGTCTCAGGTCCAAACTCAGAATTGTTGGGAATTCACTCCCCAGCTGGATTTTAATGCTTTGTGACATTAACCCTGCCCACCTATTCACTAATGTTATAGGAATAAATCACAGTGCAGTGTTGGAGAGGTGATGTAGTTCCACTCACCCTCACGGGCTCATTCCCAGCGCGCTGTCAGAGCTGGATTTCCCTCACCTCACTCCAGCTATCTAAAGGTTGCATTTAGTCAAACCAACCTATCTAGACATCAACCCAAATAATAAATACCAGGATTTTTCTGAGGCATAAACCTAGCTTTTGTTCCCCCCCACAGCTCTGTAACAAAATCGTGTTCCTGGTGAGCTTTGTTGGCAACCGTGGGACCTTCACCCGTGGCTACAGAGCAGTCATCATGGACATGGCTTTTCTCTACCACGTGGCTTATGTCCTGGTCTGCATGCTGGGCCTCTGTGTGCACGAGTTCTTCTACAGCTTCCTGGTAAGTACGTGCTGCTGTGGAGGGGAAAACTTTGCAAAAATAGAAAATACCGTTACCCTGCAGCTGTCTTCAATTTCTTCCTGACAATCAAGCCAAATCATGTGTATTTTTAGCATGCCGTTGTGTTGCTGCCCCTTAGGAGCTGCTGTTTTTATTAGAACCTGTTTCTGTTAGGACTTATTTTATCTGTTTTAGAGCTGAAAGTTTGCTCCTTTCTTCTCACACAATCATCACCCGGCCCACTCCTTTTTCCCAGCTTTCTCCATATTCTGTGTCCACCATTCCTGTGTCTTCTGTCAGTCCTAACATTTCGGGGGCACTTGTCCAGGGGTGTGTGCATCATACCTGTACCAAAGGATCCCATTCCTCATCCCCAATACATTTTTAACAAATTACTTGGGAATGGGGATGGCATGCCTTCGGTGTAGCAGGAAGATTCATCACTTGAAATGTATCCCACTTCATTTTCTTTTGTTGCCATTTTTCAGATGGAATGCCTTTTAATAATATGGTACAGGTGCAGTGAAAATGAATCACACGAAATTATGCTAAACTAACTGCTCCCTTCATGCTGAGGAGCAGTAAAAGGTGTTTCACTGCTCTTCTTTGCTAATCCTTTTGCTCTATAATGGAACATGTGAAACTTGTAGGGACACTGACTAAATTGTGGTCATTACCTTTCCTGTTGTATTTTTTCTCAGCTTCCTGAATAGTAGTGAGCTTCCAGCATTTCAAAGATGTGTTAAGCACACTAAGATTTTCAGGAGTTCAGTGCTAACTCAGATAGAGCTCCTGTTGAAGTCAGACTTTCCAGATTTCGACTAAAGTCTGCTTGAAAGTTTGGGCAGATTTCTAAGGAGCCAAGATTGTGGCCGTAGTTGCAGGACCCTCTTGAAATGGATATAACTCTCCAGCTTAAAAAATGCTGGAGCAAATTATTTGCTGTTCTTTCAATGAGTTAGGTGATCTCTGTCTTAAAATATTTTGTGAAGTGTCAAGCTGCTTAAACATTTTATGCACTTACTTTTTTTCAGTGAATGCTATTGACCAATGTCCATGATTAATGGATTTTATCCATGTACCCAGGTTGCTTCCAGGTGTTCACTAAATAGTGGATGTAGTCTAAACTCTCATATTTGTTCATAACTGTCTCCCCTCTTTCTTTATTATCAATCCTTTCACAAGGTTTTTGATTTCAGATCTTATAAATTGTGTCTAATACCTTCTTCTGTGGAGCATTTTGATAAATCGTAGTGTGTCTCTTTATGTCTGTAATCTGAGTGTTTTGAAGTAGAAATACATACATTATAGATAAGGTCCAAAGCACTATAGAATATCAAGAAAATTGTAGGAGAAAAAAAAGTTAAAGGTTCTTGTAAAGCTCCTGTCACATTTAATTATGGTTTAGGCTTTTGACATTTAAAACAATATTATCTTAATATATAGTTTTCTTTAAAGTTAAATACCAGGAAACCTTATAGTGCAGGGTAGAGAAGAACAGAAGTTTCTAGTCATACACAAACAGTGACATGAATTTAACTTTGTCCTAAAAAAGGTGGCCCCAATCCTTGTCCATATGATATTTACATGATGCCATGAGCTCAAAGAAAGTTTACAAATATGTAATCACTTACATGTATGAGTGTATTTTTGAGTTGCAGCCTGTGCATGTTTATCAGATGAGAGATAACATGAAAAATTACTTTGTAGATATAGATCCATAGTGTGAAGACACTGTTTAAATTTTAATCTAGCCTGATTTTAAACATAGGGAAACGACAGATCTTGATGGTAGGTGTTGTCCATCTCTGAATCAGGCTCAAATATATTTTGTGGATTTTGCTATAATTAATTTTAAAATGTAAAGTTCTGTGCTAGATTTCCTCCTCCATAAGCATGACCAGGTCCCACTGAGATCAATGTGAGTTTATGAAGCTGAGAATGTAGAACATGGCTCGATGCATGTTTCAATAGTTCAGATTGTTTTCCTATGTAGCATCTATATATTGCCTCATTTGTATTCATTTTTCCTCTACTCTCTGCCTTCCCCAGCTGTTTGATCTGGTGTACAGGGAGGAGACATTGCTAAATGTGATAAAAAGTGTTACCAAGAATGGCCGTTCAATTATCCTCACTGCAGTGCTTGCTCTCATCCTGGTTTATCTCTTCTCCATCGTTGGCTTCCTCTTCCTGAAGGATGACTTTATCATGGAGGTTGACAGGTTGAAAATCAGGACCCCTGCTGCAGGTATTGTTTTTTATATTAAAATTTGCTTCCAATGTATCCCTTTTTCTGTCTGCCTAACCAAACTTTTCATCTAAGGGCATCAAATTTCTTTATTTGTGCCTGCAGGAGAGCAGAACTGATTCCATATACCTTAGAACTCAATTAAGTCTCTGTAAAATTTAATGTGTATAGGGTTGTTTTAGTCTGGGCTTATTTGTTGAAATGCTAAAATCTAACACATTTGATTTATTATGCTTGCTTCACAAACTCATAATAACAATTAAAAAAAAATCTGTATTTCCTAAATATCTTCCTAAGTGAAAAGCAGCTCCAAGTAGATTTTATTGGTTCTCATCCCACCTTAAAAGCAGCTCATTGTAATTTCTGTGTACTGTATGAGGCATGTGATCTTAACATGTTCATTAGCTGTATTAATTTCATTGCTTTTTGAGCTTCATCCAGCAGAAATTTATTACAGAATTCACATTTCTACTGATAGGAGCATCTTTTAAATTCAGTGTGTATTTCATGATCGTCATCGTTAGCGTATAATCCTGGCTTCAGTAAAGTCATTGGGAGGTTTGGAACCAGTTTTAAAAAGGCCAGGATTTCATCCTTCTGGAATGAGAGAGTTTAGCAAAGTGAACAGAGAGTTACAAACTTGCTTTGCTAGAAAAGAGCCAGGTCTGGTCTGTTGAGGGCTTTGTGTGTGCTGCCAGCCAGCCTGCTGGGAGCATGGGCAGGGGAGTAACAACTGGCTGCAGAGGAATACTTGAGAATAGCTGCTGATTAAATTCCTCGAGGCATGATTTTCCCAAATGCTGAGCTCTTCAGACCTGTACACAAGCACAGAACTGGTGGAACCCAGCTGGGGCTGTGTGCGCTCAGTGTTTGCCAGTCTTTCCCTGAAGTTGTTTTTTCAGGATTTAAAGCTCACAAACAAGGCAAAGGTCATTCAAGACTCTTGGGCCTGGCGTACTTCTGCAGCTGGTTCAAAACCATATGAAAAAAAGGGAACCTGACAGATTTCTTTAACATACTGTGATTTTTTTTTCTGCCACTGCTCATCCATTAGGTGCTAAATTGGCTTATATTTGACTTACCATTTATTTTTGGGACAGAACTTAGGGTGTGAAGTTTCACTTTGAAAGGTACTTGTGACAATCTTAATAAAACAGGCTACACACAGCTCTGGTCTGATCCAGGACAGCAGCTCCTGTGTGTTTGTGTTGCTTCTGTTGAGTTCTTGGCAGATTTTTGTGGTGTGGGTATGTTCTTGCTGGCTTTATACATTGCCATTTCTGATCAAAAACTCATCAAGAAAATATGCTGACTGCATGTTGATGGAACATTATGCTTCCCAGGACAAGTGCTTTAAATTTTTTCTTTATAAAGTAGCAGAAAGAGTAAGTCAGAGTGCATGTTTTCTGCATTACACATACTGTCTTAGGCTGTTATTTTGTTGTATAGTTTTGCCTTCATTTTTTTCTCCTTAAACCTTTTTGTATCTCTAATTTGAAATGCAGAAAATTGTTGAAGGTGCACAAGAGAAAATTGGTTTGATAAAATCAAGCTGATGTACACATTTACCACTTTGGGAATGTTAAATTAGTGTTTTACACAAACCCATACATATTTACAAATGAGTACCAAACTGTGTTATAATCCTTGAAAACCCTTAAATATTCTACATTCAGGATAACTGAATGTCAGCTCGGTGTCCTTCTTGTCAGCTTTTGTGAATAATTTATCTAATGGTTTTTAAAACTGACATTATTTTCATATCTGACAGTTGTTTCTGGCTTTGAATATATTTTGTGCTCACCAGAAGCAGCCGCATTTGATGTAGATTCATTAATTTCAGGAGATGAAATGGGAATAGCTGTGATATACAGTAAATATAAAACTGTGTTTTTGTTCATTGTGATTGCTTTGAGCTGTTGAGGCAGAATCTTTCAAGGAGGGAGGAGCTGCTGGTGTAATTTGTTCTGTTTTTCCTTCTTAACTCTCCAACCCGGTGCTTCGCTCCTAGGAAATAATGATTTAAAACTTAACAGCAATGTAGTGCCTGTCTTTTTGTCAACATCCTGCTTTTTCTACAGATATTGGTGAAGTTCCCACTACAACCCTGACATCAATGATGGGAGCCTGTGCAAAGGAGAACTGTTCCACGAGCATCCCAGCTCTTAACCCAGGTCAGTGCAGAGCTTCCCTCAGACCGATGATCACTTAGAGCTGAGGGATCCCTGGAAATGTTCAACGCCAGGCTGGATGGGGCTTGGAGCAGCCTGGTCTAGTGGAAGGTGCCCCTACCCATGGCAGAGGGTTGGAATGAGATGATCTTTGAGGTCTTTTCCAACCCAGACCTCTGGTTCTGTGATTCTCTGATCTGTGTGTTGCTATTGCAGGGACTTCTGCTGATGTGAGAAGTGACAATGACTCTTGTGAGTCAGAAGTGCTCAACTTCTGCAATCCTTGGAGCTTAGTTGGCAGCTTTGCTGTTAATGGGAGTGCTTCCCACACCTGATTTCCAAATGCACTGACATTAATTTTGTTATTAAAAGAGCTTGCTGAATCATTATGCTTGAATGTGCAGGTTGCTTCTTGCCAAGTGACTTAGCAGGGAGAAGCAGCTTGCTACTTGTCTGCAGCATCCTCACCTCCACACACTGAGCACTGGTAGATCCAGTTAGGGCCAGAAATTCATTTTCATGGCATAGCATATCTATCAGCAAGCTTCTGTGTATTTTTTCTATATGCATCTGGGCCAAGGCTGTATTGCAGCCAGAAGACCTGAGAACCCAGCTCCAGGCCCACATGTCTGTCTGTCTCCCTCTTTCCGTGGGGCACGGTCTGATTGAGGTGGCTGGTGTTTCAGTGCAGGTCTTGTTTGGTTTGATGTGTTGTGGCCTTTGCAGTGGAGGTGTGTGCACAGTGGATGGTCTGCAGGCTTAAAGTATTTACTGCCACAGTTGCCTGTGGCTGCTGGGGGCTGAAAGTGAGGATATAAACTGTCCCTTCCTGCATGCCAGTATAATGTTGTTTCATAAGCTTTATTCTTCCACTAATTTTTGAGTTTTTAGGATCAAAGCCTTCAGGGAGAGGGCTATAAAAGCAGGCTTTTTCTCCCCAGCTGGTGTGTAAACAGGCCTCATAAACAACATGGGAAGCTGTCTGGCTAGATAGAGAAAACAGTCTAAGAGCTATTGGCAAAGCTGCTGCATTCAAATAGTAATCAATCAGTCAAAAAGATGCAGTATGGCTTTTGCCAAGCTCTTTAAATGATAGATATCTCACATTTCTCATTGTTTGGGTACTGCTCCTTTAAAATCAAACCATAATGAAACAGGGCTGACAAAACATCTAAGTGCACTCTTACTTAATCTTGAAGAGATTTTATTTATCCCATACTATTAAAACCCACCAACATTCAGCAAGAGCGCTTTTGCTCACCTTAGCCACCTGATCAAAAGAATTGTTCTACTTTCTGTCTTTTCCTGGGACAGATTTCCTCTCTGGCAAAAGTGTGAGTGTGGTGGAATGCAAAGGCGTGAGATCACCATCCCTGGAAGTGTTCAAAAGCTGTGGGGATGGGGAACTTGGGATGTGGTTTAGTGGAGGACATGGCATGGTTGGGTGAGTGGTTGGACTCGGTCTCAGAGGTCTCTTCCAGCTTTAATGGTGCTATGATTCTGTGAGATTTGGGGAGTTTCACTTTGCAGCACCAGAGAAGTCCACAGCTGTGTGTGGGAGAGAGAAAATGTTCTCAGTGGCATCTCAGTCCCGAGTGAGACAGGAATTACATTGCTTTTCAGATCAGATCACTGCTGATCATTTCTTCTGATGGCACTCTGCTTCTTCCTTGGGTTTCACTGGTGGAGCCTTGCCCAGTCATTGCTCTTACTGGTGCGGCAGCTGCCTGGGGAGGCAGTGTGCTGTGCTCCCCTCTCTGCAGCCTGCTGCTCACTCTGCTCTGGGCTGTCAGCATGAAAATACTTCATCTCATTTGCCTTGGAGTGTCCCTCTCTCCACTCCAAAAACATTTCCACAGCACTTCAGTCTGTGCCTGGTGAAGTCCCTGATCACTTAAAGGAGCTTCACATCCTACAGTACATACCTCCTCATCCTCTGTAGCCCATAAAGACCTTGCTAGAAAGGTGCACAGATACCTGTTTGTAAAATGGGACATTTCCAAAGAGCCATGCCACTGCCAGGACTGGTCCTGCTCTGTGCAAGTTCTGCTGGATCCACGTGGGCACAGGTGTGTCTCACCTGATGTGCTTGTGTGGCCCAGGGAGCTGTGGGGCGTCAGATGAAGATTTTTGAAGTAAATCTCCCTGTTACCATGTGATTAACATTGTGGGGTGGTCTTAGCCCTTAACCTGTTTTGCCTGTGAATTAAATTTAATGAGAAGACAGCCTGCCTAATGCTGTCCAGACTCTCACAAGCCACTTTCCAGGGTGGAACTGCTTACAAATAATCCCCCTGAACCTCAATTAACATCAATATTGGGTCCTTAACAGCAGTGCACTCTAGAGATCCACTCCTTTCTTTCAAGTCTGGGCATTGCTGGTGCCTAGAGGGGCTGAGCCTGCACTGTGAATTCTGTTGAGCATTGAGAACAGACAGCTGAGGCAGAACATGTGCCTGTAGGGTAGCCTGGCTCCCAGCTTGAAGGCAGCTCCACATCTGGGAGTGGAATAGAACAGCAAAAATGATGTCTGTACACTCTCCACAGCCTACATTGCTGCACTAGAGATTTCTGCCAACTTTGGGCTGTCTGGTTCTCTGGCTTGCAACCTGAGCTTGCTTTTCTGGGAGCTTTTCTGGCTGGGATGCTGATGTTCTGTGTTGCAAGATGTGCGAGGTGATGTATCTTTTCCTCTGAAGCCTGGCTTGCTCTGAATTAGCATCTCAGTGGACAGAGAGAGTTGGGTGTTAGGGCTGCTGGTAGATAATTCCCTCTTCAATTCTCAGCCCCGATTATCCTCTCTGTTCACCAGAATCTGATCATCTGCTGCTTCCAGCACCTGAGTCTGGTCTTGTGAACAGAGAAAATATTGTAGTTGCCTAAAACAAATAGAAGCTGTGGCTTTTTTGAAGGCTTTTTATTTATTTTGTGGACGGTCTCCTTCTCAAGCAAAAAAAAAAAAAAAAGATGGAGTATTGTTTGAAAGGAGGGAATAATAGCAGGATACAACAGGAAAGATTAGCTGATATGAATAACATCACTGTGCTAGTAAAAAAATCTAGGTATGACAGGATAAAAAAGGTTTCTTGTTTCAATCCTTTCAGTTTCAATATTTAAGCAGTTATTTTTAAATCCAGGATTATTTGTGGGAGTAGTGTCTGTAATGACCATATACTTTAACAGGGAAGTCTGTCCTGATGTCTGGTTTTGCTTTTCTTTTTGCTCAAAGCTCCTTCAGTAGGGAGTTGTTTCTCATTTAATTTGCCTGTGGAGCAGAAGCAGTGGTGGCAAAAGCAGCAGACACCAGCACTGTCCTGCCCATCCCAGCCAGGATACATGCACCACAGTCTGGGAGCCCAAATCCAAAATTAAATTTAAATCCAAATTACTTGTCTGCAATGTGAGTGCTTGCAGTCAATTCAATTTATCAGAGTCTATCTCAGTGGCCCAGATGTGGTGGTTTGGGGCTGTTAAATATGTGTATCAGTCAGCTCTCCCAGCAGGGTGTTGTTGTTTATTAAACTCTGTTACAATGAGTGCACGGAGCACAGCGAGTGTGAATCGCTGCCCTCCCCCCGAAGCGAGCGTGTCCCTGAAGAGGAAGGAAGGCAGGAGGAATGGCAGTCACAGCCCTGGCCCTTCAGCCCAAGGCAGCAGCACACAGGGAACAGCTCAAGCAGGGCTCTTCAAAGGGAAGCTGTGGAAGCAGTGAGTATGTGGTGGGAGGGACTCTGGCCAAGGTGGACCGAGTGCCCCTGGGGTTTGGTGTTCCAGCCCAGCTCCTCTGCACGTTCAAATATCTCCTGTACAATAGTACCCTCTGTGGCTGGGCCAAAACCACACAGCAGCTCTGCAGCACAGATAAGAACAGCATCCAAGTTTTCAGGCTGAGGCCAGGGAGAGCCTTTCATTTAATGTCTGTCAGACTTGTGCTTGGGCACGTGTGCTGGTGGAAAGATCATGGACAGATGAACAAAAGCCAGGCCCTCCTTCATGGTTTGAAATGCTAACATGACTTGGCTTCCACATGAGTAGGTAGAGGAATGATTTCACAGGAAGACAATCCTTTTACAAATGTGCTTCTAATTCTCTGTTTATATTGCTTCTTGTCTATGCTGCATTTTTAGGGGGCCCACTGGAGAAGCAGTGGGAGGACTGCAAGGAGAAGGGGTGCTCCCATGAGCAGAGATGGTGGCTCTGGGTCATTAACAGCTCTGGTGGGAGCCCTGCTTGTGATTTTCTCCATCTCTCTTCAGGCTAAGTGTGCCTGATGTGCCTAAGTATGTCACCAGCAGGGATATGCACGTGGGTGGGGATGATCAGTGAGGTTCTGCATGAGAAATATGAGAGATGTGTCCTGCATTTGCTTTCTCTAACAGAATTGTGGCTTTGCTTGATGAGTGATTGTTTGATGCCGTGGTTCCTGTTTGCAGGTGAAGAAGAGGAGGATGGAATAGAAAGGACCTGTGACACCCTGCTCATGTGCATTGTGACTGTGTTGAACCAAGGCCTGCGCAATGGTGGTGGTGTGGGAGACGTGCTCAGAAAGCCTTCCAAAGATGTGAGTGTTTTGGCTCTGGAAATGCATTACTCCCTGTGCATCTCATCAATGCCAAAGTCAATTTTTGGAGGTTATAGACAGTGTTTGTATCTAGTCTGATCTCATGTCACACAGCTGATTAATCCATGTGACTTTTAGATCCCAGATGGGATATTTAATGGGAAGAGCTAGGCTTAATGTGATGATGATGCTTGAAGAAAGATTTCTAGGTAGTTGTTTACCACTTCTGGAAAAATGCAGAATATCATAACCTTCAAAGAACTGCTAAGAAGTCAGCCCTGGGAGGCACATCTGGAGTGCTGTGTCCAGTCCTGGGCTCCTCAGCACGGGAGGGACATGGAGCTCCTGGATTGGGGCCAGTGGAGGCTGCAGAGATGATTTAGGGCCTGGAGCATCTCTGGCAGGGAAAGGCTGAGGGAGCTGGGGCTGTCCAGCCTGGAGAGGAGCCCCAGCTGAGAGGGGCCTCAGCCCTGGGTGTCCCTGTGTGCAGGGAGGGTCAGAGCAGGGCCCAGGCTCTGCTCCAGGGGCCCAGCAATGGCACCAGAGGAACGGGCAGGGACTGAGCCCAGGAGGGTCCACCTGGGCATTTTAGTTTATATTCAGCATGGCACCTGCCCTGGAATAGGTCCTGTTGTTTATTTGTACTCAACCAGCATGAAGATCAAACCAGAATTTAATCTGTTGTGGCATATTTTCTCCTCCAGAAGTTTCCTCAAAAATGTGGTTCATTTAAGGACCTCCGTTAATATTTTGGTGGTTTCATGCATTTTTATTTAGGTTCAAAAAGAACATCACAAATAAAGGCAATCTAGCAGCACTTTGCTTGATGAGCCATACCATACATGTTATTAATAAATTCAGGATAAAGGATCTCAGCAGGGCTTGCAAGAGTCCAGAGACAGCTCAGATCTGCATGGAAGAGCTCCCTGTGCTGGTTGTAGGAGTCTATATCCTGTCTCACAGACTGGGAGGTTCTGCAGGAGCCAAAATTGATTCCCAGGGGAGTCTGTAAGCGCTTACAGACTTTGAAAGTGACCCTTTGAAATTGACCCTTGCCACTTAGCAGCTCTTTAATGCTAATTATATTGACGCACTCCACAAAGGGTAGTGCTGTTATTCCCGTGAATGTGTGGGAAATGGAGCAATTGGGTGACTTCGGGTTTCTATCAGGGTGAAGAAAAGGACTTGGGTAGTCCCTCCCTAGTCCTGTGAGTAAGGCTAGCAGAATTTGGCATATGAAAAGAAAGAACTGTAGCTTTGCTTGAGCTAATGTGAAAATGTTTAATATTTTAGATTTGTGCTATTTTTATACCTTATTGCAACCTTGCTATTGCAGGAGCCCTTGTTTGCTGCACGAGTTGTTTATGATCTTCTGTTTTACTTCATTGTCATAATTATTGTCCTCAACCTGATCTTTGGAGTCATCATTGATACATTTGCTGATCTCAGGAGTGAAAAGCAGAAAAAGGAGGAGATACTAAAGACCACCTGTTTTATCTGTGGTAGGTGTTACCGATCTCTTGAGATATTTGAGGGTGAAAGGAGTGAAAATGAACTATTCCTCGATAAATAAAGCTTGGACCCCAGGCGTGGTTATCTTCTACAAGGAAAGTGTAAAATTTCCAGAGGCTGATTCCAAATTTATTCCCTCTCAGTAGGAGACAGATTTGGTTTATGAATCAAAAGCTAGCTTTGCTGAGAGGTGGCTTCACAGTCTCCACCCAGAATCCGAGGCAGAAGAGCTGTGTCTCACACTTGCAGCATCACCACTAATGGAGATGGGGCAGCTGCTGACTCTGTTTCTCAGAACTTGCTGCAGATGAAAGTGCAGCTTCTATTTCACAGCACAGGGCATTCCAGAGGGGGAGCATCAGCAAGAGCTGCCCATTTCAGAAGGTGATAAGAAGCAGGGAACAAAAGAGTTTGGTGGAAATCATCCCCACAGAGCCCACGGAAAATCACACTTATTTTGAAGTGCACTCACAAAGAGGGACAGACCTTCACTCCCTGGGGGACTTCACAGATACCTGCTTTTTTGTAGGCTGGGTGCTGTTTCCGTGGTGGTTGTACAGACAGGGATGAATGCTGTGCAGAGCACTACTTGTCTTTAGTGTCAGGACAGGAAATCCAGGGAGACAAACGTTAGTGATTTCTCTCCTTCCTCACTTCTGGTATTCTTCAGAGATCTGAACCATTACAGGGAAAAATAAAAAATAATTCTTATGACTACAGCTCTGTAAAGACTGTGTGACAACCGAGCTGCAGGGACTCACCCTCTCTGCCAGGTTTAAGCCCACAAACAATCTCACTGAAGCTTAAGTGGAACTCTTTATATGTTTGATGCTAAAAGTGTGCATAAATCTTTGGAAGATCAGGGCCTGGACTGCACACTATGTGCTTCCCAGTATACATTTAGAAAGAGCCAGAGCCAACACTTGTAAAACACTTTATGGCCCTCAGCATAGAAGGCTCTGTAAAACTGTAACATATTTATTATATTGTTATTGTTATTAAGAGGAAATATCACAAAAGAGAATAAATGCTGTGTTGAAAGACTTCTGTCAGGAATGCCTTCTGGCCTGGTATTTCTTGCCTGGCAGTTATGGCTTTTAAATTAAGATCTTTCAAATTTATGATCCTTTAAATTAAGTTAGGTTCCCTCCTCTAACATATTTAACAGATTTGCGTATTTTTACGTTGAAGTTTATTTTTTGGTTTTATGTTCTTCTCTTTTTGCAGGACTGGAGAGAGACAAATTTGATAACAAGACCGTTTCGTTTGAGGAGCATATAAAGGCAGAACACAACATGTGGCATTATTTGTACTTTATAGTTCTTGTCAAAGTTAAAGATCCAACTGAATACACTGGCCCAGAGAGCTACGTGGCACAGATGATTGTGGTAAGTCAATTTGGGCAAGTGCTTTATGCAACTGAGAGATGCTCCTTGCAGCTAGGGCAGAGAATATCTTTCTTTTTCTCTCTCTCTGAACAATAGGAGGCATCGATCTGTATTTTTAAAGATCTTTTCACATGTCTTAGTCTGCAACAAAACCCGGCCTTAAACATAATGAAAAAGATGAAGGTGCAGGCCTCAGTCTCCAGTTTGGTGTCGGTGCTCTCATGCTCTGTGGGTTCTGCTGCCTCATTAGGCAGAGCTGGGGCAGGAGAGCATGCATCATAACATCTGCTGCTGCTCCAGCTTTGTCTAGTGTCTCTGGGCTGCTGTCCAGAAAAATAACATCTCCTGCTGCACACTGAAACGTGGGGTCAGTGCCCAGGGCTGGTGATTTTCTCCTATGGCTGCTCTGAACAAGCTAGTGAAAAAACCGAACAGAGCAGCCGCAGGGATTTGAAGAGCCACAGAAACTGCCTTGTGAAGCAGGGAGAGTACTTGGATTCAGAGAGAGAAATGTGATGATGCTGGGCCAGAGAGGTGTTCGATTACAGTTTGTTTCCAGCCTGCTGCCGAAGAGGGTTTGTTCTGCTCAGCGACAAGAGTGGATTATCAAGGCTGCCTGGCTTGGGGCTTCATTTTTGAGGAATTCTGCCTGCCTGCTGGGCTATTCTGGTGCAGCATTTTCTTCCTGTGGACTTGCTGGCAGGTATTGCAGTGCTCAGGGCCTGTGCCAGGCTCTGTGGTTGCAGAGCTGGCATATGTCTGAATCCCGGAGGAGTCTGTAACCAACGCGCATCAGGCTTCACTGTTTCTGCACTTCTGGAGCCACGTTTCTTATCAAGACTATCTCCCTGCTATCCCTCATCAAGCCTTTGGCTGGACATACTACCCAGCCTCATTACTGAGGTGCTGGGCGGCCTTTTACTCCCCAGTTTAGCCAAAGGGAAGATTCTTCTCCTTTCACTTCAGCTGTCGTCAGGTCAGGCGCCAGGTTTCAATCGATCCCAGCTCCTTTCTGCCTTGACAGTGCAAAAAGCTGGGTTATTTATTCTGCCTTCAGATGGGTGTCCAGGATAGCTGGGATGACTCACCTTTCTCACTCTATTGAGAGCCCAAATGGTTAGTTTAGAGAAGATGCCTAATTGGGAGCAGGCTAAAATTAGAGCTGACTGCCATGCACTGTGCAGGCTTATGCAGAGCTTACCTTGAAGAACTCACATTAGTGGAAATGGTGGTGTTTAGACAGGAGTGTATGCTTGATTGCTGCAGTTAAATTGAGCTTTTGTAAGTGCTATTGCCACTAGAAGGGAAGGTGCTGTGGCAGGTGAGGGAAATCAGTGCTCAGGTGCAGAGGAACAGCCTATTTCCTTCAATTTTGAGCCATCAGTCTCATTGCCCAACTCAAAGTGTTTATGCTGTAGGCAGTGATGGATCTACACTTCTGCAGTTTGGTGGGTGAGTTAGAAAACCTAAAACAAATCCTTGTAGACTCTGTTGCATTATGAGAAACTATTCATAGTGGCAAGTTGTCCTGTTAACCATGGAAATATTTTAGTTTACGTCAGAAATACATTTTAATTTCTGGAACCAGACTCTGGCGCCTGTCTCATTTGTTCATTCCTCCTCTTCCTCTCCTTGCAATGTTTGTAGGATTTTAAAAGTCTGTGGTATGTATGTTAAGTATTAATGTTTAATTCCAAGAGATGCATTAATATTCATAGTAAGTATATTCATCCTGTGGCAGCAGTGGTTTGACTTTTCTGATGTGTAATTCACTAATGTATTTTACTTCTGCATTAATGGCTGGAACTCCTTTTTTAATATCTAAGAGAGAAAAGCACCAAAAACTCACGTGACCCCAAGCACTGAACTGATTTCTCAAAGCCCCTGTTCCTCTGGTAGTTTAAGTGGTTAGCAGTAATCCAGATTTTGGGATTATTAAACTCTCTTTTTCCAGTTAAAGGTTATTTTGGATGCTGGAGAGGTACATATGGATCAAGAAATACAAAGCTTACATGGGATGAAAGTATAAAGGGTAGAGTGGGAGAAAAAAGAGAAATAAATGGTAGTACAAACTACAAGTGTCTGGTATGGGATTAGTAGTTGTGTCTTTGTGTAGTTTAAATTCCTAGTATGAAATCCAGGGAAGATGTGCTGCATAGCAAAAGCAATTGGAACTTCTTAAGTGAACAAAAAAGGACGCTTTCTCTTGGAGCCAGGGAATTTACAGTATGCCACATGATTCAAGGAATACTAAGAAATTAAAGAAAATAATCTGACTGCAGGAATGGAGTATATCTGACTGGAAGAAGAGATTTAGAGATACAGCTTTGCTTAGGACCAAAAGAAGAGTCAAAAGGAAAACTCTCAGAGGCAGTTTTGAAGCTGCCAGACATATGAGCTGCTGTAGCAAATGTGTTTGGTGTGTCCCAAACACAGCCTGAAAATAATGAATTACACCACAGGCACGCGAGATGTGCTGCATTCCATGCACTAATTAAGCCTGAGCATGGCTTTTGTCATGAGGACAGATAAGCTGATTCAGACTCTGTGACAGCCTGAAAGCTGTGTGACCATCCTTGTGATGCTGGGAGAGGTGACCAAGTCCCAGGTAGGACAGCACATCCTGGTTAGGATCTGGCAGAAAAGAGACTTGAAATTAACCTTTCACAAGGGACTTGCCAATGGAATTGACTCATTGCTGAAAAAGGCTTGCTGGGGGTGTATGGGATTGAGGAAATACTTATAAATATGGGTGGTTGAGATAGCAGGGCAGTCTCAGGACCTCTTTGAAAAGGACAAGGTGGAATGAGATTTTATATTTCATACTATACAGAATATGGCTGAAAAAACTCTGTGAATCATACTCCTGGAAGAACTCTCTTTATTCTAATTGGTTTTGTTATGATCAGGAATACCTTCTGTGGTTGCTTCTGTAGCTCTAATGAGTTCTGTGAAATTTAATGGAATTGTGTGTTTTCACAGCCAAATCACTTAAGGAGAACTTCTACCCAAATTGAGTCTTCAAGTCCTTCAATACACAAAATTTTGGAGTATGCTGCAGTAACTTTAATAGAAAGTAGAGTTGAGCTCCAAGTATCATCCTCACTGTCCCTACAACAGCAGTAAGGAACCAATTATTATTTGCATTTGCCTACTCCTGTCTTACAAAATATTGCAAAAAGTAACATTGGAGTAACGATCAGTATTAAATAAGCACCAGGAAAAGCAACTACAATTTCTGATAGTCCTTCTCCCTATTGCCCACCCTTGTCAGAGCCCAAAAATATGACTGTCTACTTTGTGACTCTTAGTCTTCTCTATGTGTCATTTGTCCAGCAAACAGTGCAGCATCTGGTTGGAAGGTTTGCTGATAGCACAACAGATAAAAAAACAGGAATACTGTGGTTTCCTTGTTTTAGAATGTTATTTGAAAGGCTGGATACTGAAATGATGGGAATTATTTACACATCATTGTTCACCTCTCCAGTTTTTCAGCCAAGAAGGGGAAAGAAACATGTGGGTGATGTACACACCCCTCACTCAAATGCAAGATTCTTTCAGACTCCTAAGTTCACTTGTATTTCTGTTCCAGGGCTGGTTTGCTCCAAGGCATTCCCATTATCTTGCATGTCTCTGGCCTCAGATGACCTTGGGGTAGAGCACTTCTTTTGCTTTCTTGCTCTGGACTGTGGACATTGTCTGCAAACTCGCGGTGTTCCCTGTGATTTTGGTTTTCCCAGAAGCTCTGTGTTTGCTTCAGTGCTTAGCATACTGCTCTGAGCAGTGATTGAAGTAGTCAGGACCTATGCAGCCTTCATAAAGAAAGGTATTAATTTTTCTGGGTTTTTTTTCTTTTTAGAAAAAAGCATCAAGCATAAAATTATTCTAAAGCAAAACACAGTTTATACACCTCGAGCTTTATGGAGATGTTGATGGGAATAAAGCACTTCAGCTCTTCCATTGCTGCCCTTTCTTCTTGCACACTATCTTTTATCAGTTTTTGGGTGAAATATTAATGAATATTAAAGCAGGGCAGTAGGTTTTATTATCTGTTTGCTCTCCAGGCCTCTTTTATGAAGTCAGACAGGTATTATACAATATCTGAAGAGACAGAAACTTTGAAAAGCTGGCTGCATGCCTTGTGTTTGCACTGAGAACCTGCATGAATGATTCCCCTACTGAATTTTCATTCCTGTAGAAAAACCCTGTTTATCTGACCCATTTGACCAGAAACACCATCCCTAGCAAACCCAGAGATGCACATAACTTGTATTACATTGATATAGCAATCTTTGAATGTTCCTTATGTCCATTTGTCAGAGGAGACAGTTTATTGTGATAACTGGAACAATGAAGGTTAATGTCTAAACTTTTATACTTCTCTTTTCAGAGGTGTAATTTGTACACACATATTTCACCCAAGCCTTGGTAGCTGTAAATAGATATGTGGAGATTAAAAAAAAAGGACATGATTAGTTACTGAATTTTTTGCAGCTCAACAGAGATAGGAATTAGCCTATGATTTGTACCTCAATTCATTTGCTAAAGTAAAAGGCTATTGGCTTAGCAATTAGATTAGTTATTTTTCCCTTTGAAAGAATGAAAAACTTCAGCAAATGAAGCCCTGAAACTTTCATTCTCATGTGCTCTGTCCACAGTTCTTAGCAAGTTTTGTAATGGCTTTTATCAGCATTAGTGCTACCTGTCATAACTACATAATTACAGCACCTAATTATATTATTACTTATTTACCCTAGTTATGTAATTGGATGTAATTGTGCAATTATGTAACTCCTCAGTCAGCTGAAAAATGCTCTAAAACCAGCCTATGCTCCTAAGAGTAAAGGATACTGTGGTGAATTGGACATCTCTCTAAAGCAAGGCAATCTTTGCTGGGAAATTACAGGTTCTTTTCTCCATTATGGTCATTGGGACCATGAACCTTTTATTCCCATCAATGTGGCAGGGAGAAAGCAGTACAGATAGGTTGAGCAACACCAGCCTGAAATTCTGAACAATTGTCTTCTGATTCAGTTCTTTTAAAAGCACTTATGGCACACAGCAATGACCTGGCATTGACCATGTGACAAAATATTTTAACTGTTTTATTTTAAATATTTTGAAGGTGTCAGCTTTTTTTCATTATTATTTTTCTTTTTAAGTGTTGAATAAAAGAAGTATTTAGGCATGTCATGAGGAAAAATGCATTCCCCTTTTGAAACATTCTGATTGTTCTGTTTGCTGTTTTTAAATACTGAAGTTTTGAAAATTCAGCTGAATGTAGTGCTTCTTTGAGCTGGTGTTGTTGTTTCTTTTCTTCCTATCTCCAGCGTCATGGTTTTGCCTCCTTTTTCTATTAGATACCCAGAAGTGGGTGTTAGATTGAAAAGCAGTGCTGGGAATAATGCCAAATGAGCCATTGAGAAGCCTCACAATAGTTGTCATTCTGCCCATGCTGTGTGCTGGGCAGCGCCAGCCCTTTTCCCTGGGCACCCTCCTCTCTCCTGCCTTTTGCCGTGTTCCCACCTCAGGGGGGGAGGTGTGATGTGAGCCATGGCAGCTCCTGGCTGCTCCCAGGGGTCAGTCACGGCCAGAGCTGCTCCATGAGGCTGTGACCCCCCCGGTACAGGAGCAGGGAGAGGGGACAGGCTCCCTCCTGGAGCCAGAGCTGCTGGCGTACAGCCCCTGGCACACCTTGCAAAGGGGATTTTTTTCATCTTAGCCAACGCCAGCAGACGTAGCTGAGTGTCAAAACAGCCAAGGTGTGAGCCAAGGGCACCTACAGAGCCCAACAGCTGTGGGTCAGGAGGCTGCCTGCCCATTCCTTCACACCTTGGGGGAGGTTGCTCCAGGGTTACTCAGCGAGCAAAAGGCATTTCACCAATGTCAGACCCTGGTGTGCTCCCCTGGTGTCTGACAGAGTCAGTGGCCATTCCCGAGCAGGCCACGTGGAGCTTCTAGGGGAGGCAGCTCCAAGGGAAATTCAGGCAGGAGAGGTGGAGACAGTGAAAAAGCACTGTACAGAAAGGGGAAGGCATGCTGACAGCATGGGGGTTTGTGGAACAAGCTGTTCTTTACTGCTGTCGATTTTTGTCAAAGAATGTAGTAAAATTATATGTACTAAGAGGGCTGTTGACCTCTGCTCTTAAAATAAAGCTTCTTTGCAGAAGGAAGAAAAAAAAGTTCTTACATCCAAAATTCTTCTATTGTGTTATCCATCACGCTTTTGAATTTTGGAGGTAAAAGTTTTTTCTGCTAGTTCTGTAGATATTCTTATTACATCCAAGGATCACGAAACACTGTATGGGTAGAGAGAATGACCTAAAGCAGAGAAATGTCAACCCAAGGTAGCATGAATGCTGCAGAAGGGGCACTTGGGATCTCAGGAAGACACTCTGTGTGCTTTTCACATGCACTTTGGTGATTCATCCCAGACAATTCCAGGAGTTTCCTCCCCCAGATGTCCACCAGACCCTTCTGCTGCAGTGAGAGCAGAGGGGGGAGGACCAGGGACGCGTTTGTTCACTCCTGAGCTGCTGCAGTTCACAGCCCAGAGTATTAATGTGAAAATTGATGGCCACTGAAGTCACGCTAGTCTGAACTGCACTGGTTGAGGAGAGGACACGACTCTGGTTCTGCTGCCTCTGAATAGGTGGGATAATATCAGCAGGGAGAAAGGGCACCAGCTGTTTGGAGTGACCCCTTCAGCTGCTGCAGCTGAATCTGCCAGGGACAGTGAGCTGCTGCTCCTAAACTGCTTCACTATAAATAAACTGTATTTTTGAGGCTTCTTCTTTATCATTAATTCCAGTTCAGCATGAACTTTCTGATCTGGCAACTCACAGGCTTGAAAATCCTTACAGGACTTGAGCACACAAATGTTATGCTGGAGTGGGGCATGGAGTTTATAGCTTTTGGGAAGTTAATAATGCTTCCATTGTTAGGGCTGGGTTATTTTACTTTTTAAGACTGGCTTTGCTCCAAAAACTAGCAGATGTTATCGAAGGCAAGCTTGCAAGGATGAGATGTATGTGCATATCATTAAGCAATGCAACTTTTTCTTAATTACTTTTAAAAGGCTGATACTGTGCATGTCACGTTATGAGTAATTACTTACCATGGCAGTGACACCAAGAGCACAAAAGCTGTCTGCTAAATAAGACCTGAGGTCTCTGAGAAGGGCTCATTTCCTAGGAAATGCAGTGCTGGTTTTGTCTGCAGTTGGGTTTTCATAAAATAAGCAATTAAAGAAATACACCTAAATAGATGATTTACTGCTCCCATTTCTCTGTTGTGCTCAAAATAGGAGAGTGAGTGAGAGTGCAGCTCTCTGAGTCCTTCCACATGGGCATGGGCCATGTGAGGAGTCCAGGGCTTTGGATTAGGTATACCAGGTCCCAGAGAAAGTCCTTCTTCTGCATCAAGGCCTGCCCCAAATCCACAGAGGAGCTCGGAGTTGATCACTATTGAGTGATACAGTCACTAAAGTAGAGCCACCCTCAGACATCCGAGTGTTAGCCAGGTTTTACATGGACAAAATAAATTGAGGCACTGTTCTTTCTGCTTCTAGATATTGAGTTATTTTTCTATTGTTGCTTTTCTCATTCCTCAAAAATAATTCTCATTTCTGTGGGAAGACCACTGCTATTTCTGCTTCTCTGTACAATTTTGCCTCTATGCTATTATCTCATTAAAGTGCTGAACACCTCCCCCTCCACTTCATAAAATAAGCAATCACAGTAACATGCCTAATTAGCTGCTTTCTTGCTCATTTGTGTTTCTCAAAGCATGAAAAGTTAAGATCACGTGAGGACTTTGCATCTTTGCACAAAGCTCCTATTCTTCAAGAGAGCTGAGCATCTTCTTTTCTACTTGAAGGGTTCTGCATCTTCCAGCAATGGGCTCTTAGTTGGCCTGCTTGGCTCAGTGATGCATGAGACTTGGGTAAATAAAGGGAAAGGTGGGCTTCATTTGGTACCTCCTTGCAAAAGCTTGAGGTTTCAGTGGGTTTAGGTTTATACACCTCCTTTTCAGACAGGCAGAATTAATTATCCTGCTGCTGCTTGAACAGGAAGCCATGGATCTGATCCTGCCTCCTTAGAAATGATGTCATTAGCTGGAGCAGGAGAGAGCTTGGTATCCAGGGCAGGTGCTGCAGCACAGGCAGGTTTGCTGTGTGCAGTGAGGGGATGGTGATGACCTTTGTCCCCCAGCTGACTCAGGGAGGGAATGGCCATGGCACGGAACCCTTGTCTCTGCTCAGCCCCTCACATGCTTGTTAACTTCTAAAGCACCAGCGCAATCCTGTCCATTTCCTTCTTTCCTTTAAAATCACTTCTGTGTACACAGCTGTGATGTAATTTCAAGTTACAGAGCAGAGCATAAATCTCCTCAAAAGTATATTCATTGATATTTGGGCTTTTTTCCCCCCTGAGATCCAGAATCAGCAGTTTGATGCTACCCAGACCTAGTCTTTTTGGCCCCTGTGATATTGTGGCTCACTTGTAAGCTTAGCTTGATTTCCTCTGTATTTTCAAGATTTGGCCACCTGTCTGTTTAGGCTTCAAAGATTTTGCTACAAAGATGGGTTCTGCCTTGATAATACAGTGTAGTCACAGCCTCCTTGTCCTCCTTCCAACTTCTACTTGTTCAATTTGCAAATTAAAATAAATGAGCTGAGTTGGGTTCCTGTTTGTTTGCTTGCTGCTGGCCTTAAAAACCCGAGGAGGGGTCTGGACCCGAGGCTGTGTTCCTTGAAGCTTGCACATCCCAGGAGCAGGGAGGGAGGGGTTCCAGCTGGAATGCACCGAGCAGCGCTGCTGGCAGGACACGGGCTGCAGCTCCCTGCTGGAATCTGCTCCTGCCTCCACCTGCCAGACACTGGAGCTGTTAACTTTCCAGGCAGCCTGCAAAAGCCATCTTTTATCCCTTTTTTAAAGAAGCCTGTGGCTTGAGATGGATCTGTGTGTGGGCAGACCTTTATTCTGTGATTCCAAGTGATGGAATGGCTCTCCGAGGCACTGCATAGGCACCTACTGTTGCACTTTAAATCCTGGCCGTGCCAGAGCCCTGATTCTCCTGGGACTGGCTGCACAAGGCTTTGCCAGTGAAAGCTGGACCTTAACTGGGATCACTGCTAGTGATAAGAAGTTGAACCCCAGAGGAATAGTGTGATGAGCAGATCCTGAAACGTGTCAACTGAATTAATTTGATTTTGCTCGATGGGAGAAGCAACAGACACAAAACGCTTCAGTGCTGTTTGAGAATATTATTGCAACATTTGAAAACAATTATTGCTCTTTGTATTACAGTGGTACTAAGCCTCTGGCTGCTAGAATGGGAAAGAGACTGAAAAATTGTCTACAACCAAGACAGATAACTGCAGATGCTGAGGAAGGGAAGGATAGCGGGGTTCCCCAAAGACATGAAGGCAGTCAGTAAAAGAACAGAGAGATGAATTTATTGCCTTACCAGGAACTACCTTTAAAAGTAAATAGGTCTGAAGTTGTTGGGACTCAAAACATAGCAGTGAGATTCTGCAAGATGCAAACCAGGGAAAGGCTACCAAAAAAATGCAGTTCTGCTTCTGACCTCTTACAATGCAGAGGCAGCAAGATTTGGGGGGATTTAGTGCAACACTGGTGTGAGCTTGATTTACAAGGTGCTACAGATATGATGAAGTTACTTGTTTGCTGAATCTATCATGGAAGGAAAAATCCACTGGCCCATATTACTCTGCATGGATAAGTTTCTGAATTTGTGTAACTTTGGTCTCATTGTGCCATTTATCTTTTGGGATCAGCTTTATGAGATTTGGTCAGGCTTTTCTATTTGGTTGCAAGGCTGCTTTGCAGAATCTTCCCTCTTGTTTGTGTGGTGGATGTGTGTATGATAAAAAGCTAAGATTGCATCATCTTTAATAAAAGCAAAGATGTATAGCCTAAAGAAATCAGATTAGTTGTAGAGAAAGAAATCAATCAGGCTGGCAAATTGCATCTGTGGGACAAAGTGCAAAATGTTTGTTTCATACAGTATTTATTGAACAAATTTGTTGAAAAGATGGTTAAAAATGCTCTACAAGAAAAAAAATAGGAACCATTTTGTTCAATTTAAATGGCATTGATGTATTTTTTACATCATGAATTCTTGCAATATTACCAACAACAGCCCCTGATAAAGTACTTTGCACAATTGCCTCACAGGGCATTTTGAGATAAAAGTATATATCGGAGATTGTAAAGTGGCTGCATCCAATTTATATATAATGGAACCCACTGCAGCCATCCTCCAAAATTCAATAGATCGGGAATCACATTACACTTCTGTGAGTTTGGGGTAGTAGGAGCTCTAAAGAGCCTCCAAAACAAACAGGCCACTTTAAATCATGTTTAATGAACCCTGTGTGTTTTATACACATGTGATTAAAATGTTTTGTTTCTGTTTTTCATTTTGCGGGGTGATGCAGAAGGAAAATCCCAAGTTCAGGCCTGTGAAATGGATCATCTGCTTGTTCTCAAGCAAAAATTCAGTTTAACTGAACACAGCAAACCATTTAAAATTCTGGACTGAAAAAAAAATCCAAAAAAGAAAAAGCAGATCTGTACAGAGGATCCATAATATTTCCTAGCAAAAGCAGTAAATGAAAATGCCGTATAGGCAGATAAAGGGTCATGGTGTTTTTTTCTTTTATTCATCTGTGCCTGCAGCCTTGAAAACAACCTACAGCAGACACAAACCTGAACAAGTAGAGGGCACAGTTTTGCTGTTTCCCACCTATTTCCTGAAGAGAATAAAAGTGCAAGTGGATAGGTGGCACCTTGTGTGCTGCAGCCGGACCTGCCATGGGGCCAGTCCTTGGCCGTCGTGCCTGCATGGGCAAGGAGCTGTTCTTGCTGTGCAGAGGAAGCCACAGGCAAGCATTTGAGCAGAGCAAGGGGTCAGAGGGCAGGTTGATAGTGTTCAAGCCCATAGGGCTGGAAGGTGGCCATTGCTTGGGGTTGTTTTGTCCAGAGATGCTTCATAGGGGAACTTAGATCTTAATCCTCTCCTTTGACTGGTACTCAATATGTGCATTTATGGTCTTCCAGGTCTCTTCCAACCTTAATGATTCCATGATTTTGGGCATGTGTAAGGTGTGTGCATGATTGTATCGTTGCCTAAAAATCTGTTCTGTGTGGTCATAGTCAATAATTCTTATTAATTTTCAAAGAAAGTGTTATTCTTTCAATTGTCCTTTCATACTGCCCCATGTGCAGTACGTATCAGAGTGCAAATGGGCCTAAAGCAGGAACATTCAGATCAGGACTCAAAATGCCTCTGCTCTGGCAGCATCCTAAACCAGAACAATTGCACTGCCATCAGCAGAGCTCTGCCTGTGTAAAGCTGAGAACAAGGTCAAGTCCTGAGCCTCTGAAAAACGAGTCTCCAGCTGAGTCTTTGTATTTCCCAAAGATTCTGTTACACCAAATTGAAGCTAAAGCCAGGAAATGGACAGTGCTTGCAAAATACAAGGTGACAGGACCAGAGAATTAAGCTAAATGTGAAAAAATTCCCAAAACACAAATTTCAACAAATACGCTCCTGAATCCTGTGCTTCAAAAGCTAGGAAGCAGAGGTCATGGCTTAGAGTTTACCATGGAGTTAGACCCTGATCCATTGGATCAAACCAGCAGGCACATTGACAAAAGCAGGTCCAAATTTGTGGTGTCCTCACCAGCTGGTTGGTACATATGTGTCTGAGGAGGAGACATCATCTGTGGTCTGGTACTGCAGGGGATGTTTACATTGCAGTGGGATTCATGCCACTGCCTTTTGTCTGGAGTTCAGCGTCTGGAGTGTGCTGCTGGCGTGTTTTGTGAAGGAAAATCAATATTAAAAGAGGAATGGGAGAAGGGGGGGCTCCAGCTTGCTGGTGCAAGCAGTGTGGGAGTGGGAGGGCAAGGGGCTGGAGAGGCATCGGAATTCTGGTCACTCCAAGCAAAGCCAACGGGAAGCAGCGACGCCACTGCCGGGCTCGGCGGGGTCCTGGCCCACAAACCAAGCATGAACTCACTGAAATGCTGTGGGGAGCAGCAGGGGAAGCAGAGGAGGCAGGAACAGGTCAGAGTTGGAGGCATTTTGGTGGCAGAGCTGGGGCTGCATGGGCAGCTCGACCCCTCTGCTGTGCCAGGACTGCCCCGGTGGCGCTGGGGGAGCTGAGCCTGTGGGGTTCCAGAGCAGCACCCCGGGCACACCCAGCTGGGAGGGCACAGACAGACCTGCCACGTTCCCTGCACACAGGCTGCCCTGGCACTGTGCTGAGCTTCCCACACCGAGACAGCTGGAACTGAAGCAGAGCCTCCCAGGCTGCCTTTACAAGGTCCTTTCTTTAAGGACATGTGTGCTTAATGTCAGAATATTGAAACCATACCCACATGAACAAAGTTAGTAAGCCAGTGATTCATTGCTGTTTCAAACCTCTATCTAGCCACAGTAAATTCCTGCTCAGTAGTGACAGTCTGTGTCCACATGCAGGCTATGATTTACAGCTCTGTGTTTTGTATCAACAACATCTGTTTACCAAAAGAAGGGAAAAAAAAGCCAAGAACATTTATTTTCTAACCTCTGTACCAGATGTTTCATTATGCTCAAGATCCAGGGATTATATCAGAAATAATTTAATTATTTTAAATGAATGATCTGAAGTGTTTTTCCTAAAGTATGTCTCGTAACCACTAACAACATGAAAACATAGGAATGTGGAAAAATAAACTCATGTTTTACACAAATTTATAATTTTATCTATTTTAAGGGCACAAATGTTATGGACCAAATCCTAGCTTTTGATGGTAGTGTTGGGATTCTTGAATATTTGCACAGGACAATATCAATTATCAGGGTTATGAGAAAGATAAGGTGGCAGAGAGCAACTGACACAGCAGAAAAAAGCAAGAGCTCAGAAACGTGCTGTGGGGAAGGGACGACACCAGGAGCAAAGGTGTCTTCCAGGAGAGCAGTGCTGGGTGGGACACCAGCTGAGGCTCTCCAAGCACACAGGAGCTGTGCCCTGGCTGTCCCATGAGTCCCCTGAGGTCCCTGCACACCTGCAGATCCCTGGGTCTCACCTGGACAGAGGCTGGAATGTCCCATCTCAGAGACAAAGCTGCTTAGTTTGGTTTCTGCTTGTCACCTTCCAGAGCAGAGCTGCTGGAGTGGGATCTCTCCCCTTGTGGCTGCTGCAGCCCAGGTCAGGGTGGCCTTTTCCTCTCTAGGGACATGCTGTGACTCACAGACCTGCTGTTGGCACGTGGCTTGCCCACAACTGCAGTGTGAGAGCAGATTCAAACTTATGGAAAAAATTACTTTCATTATTATTTCCATCTTTTGGAGGTAAATGCAAAGTCCCTTAGGTGTGTTTGATAAGCAGAAAGATTGTGGTGCTTGTCCTTTACAGAGCTTCAATTTGAGTGTCTGAACTGCCCCATAGAGCATCAGAGAAAATTCTTTGCAATTTGGGGTTTATTATCATTCCTCACCATAATTTTTGCAGGGGTATCATAAGTGGGAATGCTGATACAGAAACACTGAGACATTTATAACTGCCTGGCCTGGATATCAGTCTTGAAGAACTCGCAATTACTCAGAATTACGGTGATAGATTCTGTTGCAGCCTTCCAAAACATTCAGCCAAGTTAAAATGAAAGTAAATGCATCAATGACACTGCTCAAGCAGACTGTGGGTCTGTGTTTGTTGTGGTTTCAACCTTCTTTCAGGGGGTAACAGGTTTTTCTGTTTTTCTGTGAGCTGTGGGAGCTGTAGCACATATCAATCCAGTGCAGACCCAGCCAAACCTATTAGTTCTCTTGTTGCATAAAGATTTATCTGTAATTGCCAAGGTTTATTTTTATTTTCTTTGAATTACTGTTCTGGATGCATATAGATGCATAACAATTCCTAATTTCCCTCCCTATATTCTTGTACAGCACAGATTGCTTATCAAATACAGTCTTAACATTAAAGCGTCAAACAGGATTTGCAGAAAGCTATTTAGGTTTGTAGTTTAGGATGAACGTTTATCAAATTGTGGATTAGCTGAATCATGCACTGAACCAAATTATTATTGTCTGTGATTAAATCACAAAGTGGTTATTGCCCTGTGTCATCTAAAGCACACGATAGCTTAAATCTTGAAAATCCCTTTTTAAGGTGGCTATAGGAGCTACATAACACCAGACTTTTAGGACCAGACTCTGTCCCTAGACAAAAAAATAATAGCTTTTGAAAGGTCATTTGGACTGATCCCTCTCTGCTTCTATGGGCAGCACACTGGGAAGAGAATGGATGGATTATTTGCATTTCAGACATACAGAATAGTTCTCAGTAAATAGATCTCTTTGTACCCAGCACTGAAGTATTTATTCAAGGTGCTGGCCCAGAAAAGGGGAGTGAACTGTTCCTTCTCGTGCCTGAAAGGACAGGGGCTGCCTGCTGGAGAGCAGTGATGCCCAGTTTGTTTGCCCTCATGCTGAGGGCACAGAGGGCTGGCAGTGCCACTCCTCAGCCCTGGAGGCCATGGGAGCACCAGCAGGGTCTCTCCTCAGCACCAGTGCAGCAGAATTTTGCCAATCCAAAGGGGCACTTGAGGGGCTACAGTCTTTCTAAAGACGCTCAGTCTTCCCAAAGTTGTAGGAGGTTTTTTTGGGGGCTGCTGCTGTGGCTGCTGCCTGCCCACAAAGATGTGTTCCGGGACAGCCCAGCTCAGCACATGAAGATGCCGGTAGCAAGCCTTCCTGGTGATTGATGTCCACGCTCCTCTAGTGCACCTTTCAGCAACCATCTAGCTGAGGAGCAAGAGGGCTTCCAGCACCCCTATTTTCTCAGCCTTGCAGTAGGGCACAGCCCTCCTGATGACAGCCTGGCTGAGTCACCAAGGAGAGAAGGATCCTCACAGACCTGTGGGCTGGGAGACACAGTGGCTGCTCCCCTCCCCTGGTGCATGCCCAGGAGGAGTCATGAGCAGTAATCACCACTTTTCCTGGTGAACAGATAGGAGGGAAGTCCTGAAAGGGCTTGTTTTCATGTTGCAACAAGGGGTCACGGGGTGGAAAGGGCTGAGAGTCACTGCATTAGAGCGTGCTGGAGAAATGAGTCTGGCACAGCTGACGGCGGCGTGGCCCTCGCAGCCCGTGGCAGTAGCACCGGCTGAAAGTCTGCATTAGGCTGCCTTTGCTCCTCTACTTCATCCCCCTTGTCCTATTCTTTGACCTATTTTCTCTCACTGTTATCTAGTAATCTATTTTTTAAAGGCTCAGCCCAGTCTTTCCTGCTGGTTGCAGCTGATCCATCTCGCTGCTAGCCTGTGAAACCAGCACCTCCTAAAGAAACATCCCTCTGCCAATTACTCCGAAGGCATGGATTCAGCTCAGTGTGAGAGCTTGATTGAAGCCAGTTGGCTGTGCCAACAGGACAGGGATGGCTCAAGAGAGGCTTCGTACAGAGTATAGAAACTCTAAACAGATTTCTTCAGTCTTCCCTCCATCCATGTTCAAACAGAGCCAGCAAAGTCAGAAAAATGGCAATATTTTACCAAAGAGGGGACTTACCCACAGCTCTGCCATCCCCCTGGAAAGCCCACAGAAGGGAATGAGAGAGTTGCACAGAAAACTGCAGGAGGCAGACGCAGACTTCTGCTCTGAGCCTGCCTCTCTGAGACGGAGGGTTTGAGGTTTTCCAGCGAGCTCAAGGAGCAAATCCTCTGAGCCCTGTGATTTCTCAGGCATGTGCCCTCGCCGTGGGCACCTCGAGTACGTGCACCCAGAGCCCTGCACAGAGGTCTGGCCCTGAGGGAGCTGTGCCTGTGGCTGGAGCCCTGCCAGCCGAGGGGAGGACGGAGGGGGTAAGCATGCTGGATCGCCACACCAATATCTGCTCTGCTCTGCTCGTGTGCAGCCTCTCTGGCCCGCAGCCTTTTGGCTCGCCCCACCTGCCTTTCTTCCCTTTTTTTTCCCTTTCCGCCAGCTGAACTGGCGGAGAGGAGGTTGCAGCTCCTTTCTGTCCCTGCAGCTTTCCTGTCTGGCTGACGCTGTGCCCTGGACACAGATGTCTGCTTCAATATGGATCCTGCGAGGCACAAGTTACGCTTGCAGGAATAGCGTGGAGAGGGAAGAAGCTGTGATCCCTAGGTGGGCTGTGAATTGCTGCCGTCCTGTGCAAGAATGAAATAACAATAACAACTAACAACATACTGCCTTAAACAGTGGTTGTTTAGAAAGAAGATGTCGGTACATTTTCACAATTAATTATTTATCCAGGCAGCTACTTGGTTTGAAAGCATCCCGTCCACATAGCTCACCCTCTGTGAGCTCATTAATGCTCGAGCTGTGTCACCTCGGGCTAACCTGGTGGCTGTTGATTGAGTCCCGTGACAGCTGTTTGCAGAGGTTTGCCCTGCTCCCTGCCAGCAGCCTGCCTTCCTCCTCCAAATTACCTCTCCGTTCCAGACAGGGTTCAAATTTCTGAGTGAACGCTATCCTGGGCAAAATGGTTGGATTTCTGAGAGTAATAGGTAAGGCATGACAGATAACATCCTGCACACCCCCAGGAGTGCTCCTGCATGTTACAGCTTGAAGGTGTTGGTCAAGGTGAACCCTGCACCGAGCCCATAAACATTTAAGTCCCAGAACAAGTGTTCGGGGGTGTACAAACATGTTAATGACCTCCAGTTAATTGGCAAGCAATTACCTTGAAGTAAAAATAGCTTTCCTCTTGCTGAGCAGTCACAAGAGTGCATGTCCCCCTATGAACACTGAAATTTTTGGCCAAGGAGCCTTGTCCAACTTGCCTTCTGAATCCTGGCAGGTCTGTGATCAAAAGTTTGTTGTCCCCAGCACCAACTGCTGCTTGTTTGTGGTAGAGACTCAGCAAACAGAGCTGTCTGCCAAAGCTAATTTTCACGCTGCCCTTTAATAAAGTTCTGCAGTTCATAATGCAATGAAAAAGTAAGATCATACTGACTGGCAAAAGCGTGTGGTTCAGCAAGGGAAAGTACCTGCTGTGTGCTCTATAAAGGAACTATCAGTGAAAGCTAGGTAAGTATTTTTAACCTAAAGACAGCTTGGCAGGCTATAATGTGTCTCCTACCGAATTTTGAATCTTTCTGATCCTTTGCATGACAAAAATACACAGCTGGACTGATTCCATCAGATGTGTATTGCAGCTGAGAACCAAGAGGCCTGCACCTAAGACAGCTCTTGGCACTCCAGTTGGGACCCATGGGCAGATGTTTGAATTCTTGCCTCTCTGCCACCTGCAAAAGTCAGCAGCATCTTTTCAGGAGGTCTCCAGTCCATGCAAACCATCAGCTTCTCTCAGAACTTGGATCAAGTCCTTGCTTGATCCTCCACAATACTTTGGGGAAAAAAAGGTCCAGATTTTCCTGATATGTAACCAAACCACACCTGGGTTTCATTCCTGGAAGAGATTGTCACAGCATTTCTAAGAAGGCAATAACTGGGCACACGTGAGTCTGTTGCTGAAGTCCCATGACTCTGGGGCTTGTGGTGGCCGAGATGAGCTGGCACGTGGTGCAGGGTGGTTCCAGCTGCAGAGCCACATCTGCTCCCTGTGCTCCACAGCAGTGGGTGAGGTGCTTGCTGCCTGTGCCATCCCTGTCTCCAGCTGCTCCTGGCCATCTCTCTCTGCAGGCAGTGTAATGTCATGCTGAGGAGGAGAGAAGCAGGTGACACTGGGAGCCTCAGGACAGCCAGGGTGTCTGGCACAGATTCCTCTGGATGCTGCAGTGGGCTGCAGGGTCAGTCCACAAAAATCTTTCCAAAGCAGCCAGAGGTCTCTGCTTTGTGTCCTGGAGGAGTGAGGGAGTGGCAGATGGAAAAAACAAAACTAGCAAAATGCATTTCACAATCCTGGCAGCAGTACTCGGCAAACAGAGGAGCTACAATGATGGAGTCTCAGATTGCTCTCCCTGTGCAGCCTGGCTTTAGGGACTTTGGCGTTGTTGTGAAGCTTGAAAGGGCTCCTGTTCCCTCCGCTTGCCTTGCATTTGGTATCCTCAGGTGTTTCAAGCAGGAGAAGCTGTAATGAGTACAGATACCAGAGCTTTCCAGGAAACATTCAGGTACAAGTGCAGCTCTGTTCACTGTAGCTGCCTTGAATTAAAGTTCTGTGCCTGTAGTGGCAGACAAATTTGCTGGCAAACATTTTGAAAAAAAAAAAAAAAAACGAAAAAGGCATCAATCCAGAAAGGCACTGTGCACAAACTAAGCTTAGTATAAATGAGTACACCTGTGCTTGACACCAGGCACGTGATGAATGCTCTGCTACATCCTAGCCAAAATAAATTTAAAATGAATATCGGCGTGTACTGGTGTGAGATGAATGCTGGTCTTGTAAGCAGGACCGCATGTGGCAGAAACAGGATCCTCCCGCCCGGCGTGTCAGCTGGGGATATCCACAGGGAGGGTCACGTGCGCTCCTCTCCAGCTCACCAGCAGGGCTGGTGAAAACAGGTTTTGATTTGAATGAGTTATGACCCATTGAAAATGGCATCATGTGTGACCACAGTAAATTGTCATAATGAGATCACGAGGCTGGAGAAGTGAGCGGCGAGCAGAGGCCGCGTTCCACCGGCGCCCGCGGCTGCCAGCCTGGGGCTGCAGAATGCAACCCGGGGACACGCTCCTGCTCCCTGGGCATCTTTGGTGATTTAGGGACAGGACCAGGGCTCGCACAGCCAGGCAAAAACCCACTGGCAGTTTTGAGTTAAAAAGAAGGAAAAAAGCTAAAATTCATACAGCTTTGCATTTAGTCTTATCCAGAGTAGCAGAGGGGACTGGGCTAACACAAAGAGTGGACAAACACAAGTACTGTTAGTGCTGCCATGCTCACTCAGGCTTAGCCTAGCTGTTTCTAAATCATGCTGCTGTAGGAAGGGAGGGTTTGGTGATCAGGACAGAGCACTACAGAGGTGAAAGGAAATCCTCCCAGGTTCACAGGTCTGCCACACCAGCCCTCCTGCACCCTGCTCAGGCATGGCTGCCCTGGGCTGCCCAGCTGTAAATTCTGCAGAATCATCACTGCCTTCTCTATTTTCATGGGAAAAATAGAGGCAAAGTCTAAGACTATGATCAGTTTGACGGACTTAAAACTTTACCAAATACCTGGACAACATAAGTAGCAGAGCTCCTGCCTTCCAGGTGTCTTGTAGGTAGACTTTTGGCAAGAGCTCCTTTCTATTCCTCCTGACACAGTGCTGTTTGTGTGGGGCCATTCACAGCTTAGGGGACTGGAAGAAAGACACTCATTCTGCTTCTCTTCTCAAGTTATCAAGTGCACGTGGCCCAGCCACATCCTGCCGCTGCCCACGAGGCACAGGGCAGAGGTGCGTGCGTGCTGCCCGCTGCAGGACCTGCTCTGCTCCCTTGGTCTCAGGGCAAACCAGGCTGCTTTCCACGTGGCTGCCGCTCCTCTAGTCTTGCACCCTTCTGTCTCCTCCGTCTGTTAAGCTCTGCACACAAATATCTGTGCCCCTGAGCCATGGAGCCATTCGGGCTCGTGTGGATACGCAGCACCTTCCTGACTCATATCGTCTGTTTACAGAGGTTTGGTCATGGCTGAATTCATAGCCTGAGTCCATGGATAAAGAAACACCCAGCTCAGTGCTGTTCCATGCAGTGCAGGTTAGCCCTTGGCCCTGGGGTTGCATTTATCCAAGATGCACAGTCTGAGCAGCACATTGAATCCTAAGCCGTTCCCAGGACCCCACATCTCCTGTTGTGGGCAGCTGGCTCCAGGTCCTTCTGCTCTTCCAGTAGAGGTGCTTGAGGCTGATCTGGAAGGCTCTTGTCTTGTTTTCCTGGTGTTGCCTTGCTGACATTGCTGCAAGGACAGCCAAAATAGAAGGAGACCAGCCAAGCTGAAGAGACACAGGGGAAATGTGTCCCTGCATACACTTAAGAGCAAAGCACGGGGAGCACTGAGGGTTTCCTGGTGTACCAGAGGAGTCTTCCCAGTGGGGGCACTTCTGCCTGCCAGAGCCCCAGGTGAATGTGCCAACACTGCCCACACTGCAGTGCAGGTGTAGCTGTGGGGAACCCAGATTTTCCAGTTGGCACCTTCTCTGCAGCTGATGAGAACCAAGAATAAAACTGCTCGTTTGAAATACTTTCTGAATTTACTGCTTAAGCTCACTTGCTGTGTGTCATCCACTGAGCAGAAGTACTTCTGAGCTTTCATTCTCTAGTCTCAGCTTAGTAGCCCTGCATAAACCCCTACTGACATGCCTTATTTTTCTAATACCCGTGTAGGAGAAGAATCTGGACTGGTTCCCTCGGATGAGAGCCATGTCTCTGGTTAGCAATGAAGGCGACAGTGAGCAAAATGAAATCAGGAACCTGCAGGAGAGGCTGGAGTCAACCATGAGCCTTGTGAAACAGCTTTCCAGTCAGCTGGCTGAGCTCAAGGAACAGGTAAGTGCCCTGTGTGGGTAGCAAAGTGAGCACGTGTGGGTGAAGGCGCTGCCTTCCATCATGTCGCAGTCAGGACAGTGTTACAAAAGAGACTTTTGTCTCAGGAAGGTTTTATCTTTCCCTCCAGCAAGCTTTCTGGGTAGATACACTGATAAGGGTTTGGAGTGAAATTGTGCTCTGTTAGCAACAGCAGAGACCAGGTAAGGAGAAAACTCTGGAGGGGAATTAGTCATGAAATGCTCTTGGTGAGTGTGCAAGGACAGAGGGGAAACTGCAGAAGGGATGAGGGGCTGCATAACCCGGCAGTGAAAGCAATGTAGTGTCAGGAATAGCTGCGTACTGATGGGAGCCTGGAGGGAAAAAAGCCTTCTGTGTCCAGCCCTCGGGTTTTTCCCCCACTGAGAACATCAACAGTGCCCTTGTGAAAACAATTTGCAGAGCCTGTTGCTTTGCTTGTGTCACCCTTGTGCTGGTGCCCCTCCTGCGGCTCCCTCTGCTCTCCCGTATGGAGCACAAGCTGCTGGCCTCCCTTAAAGCCTCCCTTAAAGCCCTGCTCCTGCCCACATCGCCTGCCTGCTGTGTTTGCTCTCCCTTCAGGATCAAAAGGCCAGCTCCTTTTTTGCTACAGGTGCTGGTCACCTCTGCTTTGCTCATTACAGCTTCAGAAAAGCATCTGTGTGTTTTCTTTATGGGAAGCCCTTCAGTGGCATCAACAGAGTTATCTAATTATTCCCCTTCAAATCCCTCCTTAAAACTTCTCCCTGTGAAAAACCCAACAAAGGTTTAGGCTGGATGTGCTGAGACCATTGCTCATTGTGCTTACCCACAACATCCTGGTGGGATTTTTTTCATCCCCCTCTGGCTGAATCTGTTCTCTCCTGGCTTAAATTTAAACCCTGTGTGGCCGGGGCCATCTTTTCCTTCTGTGATTCTGCAGCACCAAGTGCAAACGTTGACCCTCTGCAGGGCTACACAACACAATAGCAGCACAAATAATACTCTGTAAGACCTGCCGGGGGATAAGAATAATGTATAAACGAGAATAAAATGGCCATACTTTGCAGGAAACAGATCTCCCACTTCAAAGACATCCCTTACTTGTAATTTTCTATGCTGAAGAAAAGAATTCCACTCCCTGTTGTTTTGCTTATATGTATCTTGCTCTGTGACTGCTAAATAATAGTAAAAAGGAAAAAAAAAATCTCAACTCGTCTCTCTCTGCCTTTCCACCTTAGATGACAGAACAAAGGAAGAATAAGCAGAGGCTGGGCTTTCTTGGATCAAACACACCCCATGTGAATCATCACATGCCACCACCCTGATACCACGGGGAGAAGCCGTGACTAGCCTTTCATCAGTATTCCTGCTTTATTATAGAATAAAAAACTGAGATTGAGAGGAGTGAACAGTGCCTATTGTTACAAAGTTAAAAACAACCAAGTGCCAAGATGTTAAGTGGTTTAGCTCTGGGAACAATTTGTAGCTGTTTTTCATGGTTGAGAGGGACCACAACCTAGAATGTGAGCGATACAAGGCAGCTCGTTTGTATTCCCTGCCTGGCTCTGGCTCCAGGGCTGCCTGGGACACAGGCTGGGACAGACTTGGCCACATCCTGGGAGCCCCTTTCTCCCCGGAGCACCGGGAGAAGCAAGCTGAGCAGAAGAAGGAGAGGTGTTTATTGAGGCAAGCACGACAGCCTGGCTCAGAATCAATAGGTCGTCTCTGGTGCACTTGCCAAATAGCAACATTAGTCATATTTGCTTGGCATTTACTATTTTTTAATTACCAAAAATATGTCAGTCCGTAAGCAGTGATGTTGCTTCAAGTAACTTCTACTAGGAGGGAAAGGGGAGAAACCTCAAAAGACTGGAGGAAGAAAAAAAAAAAAAAGGAAAAAATAGAAAAAGTTGCAAAGAGAAACATTAACGCTTTTGAATTTTAGCTGTCACCATGCAATTTCTTATTTATAACATGGAGCACAATGGATCTACAGCTGTGGGAATGTTATGCACATAATACTGACAACATAACTGGAAGTGATTTCTTTCTCCTGGCTTCAGATGTTCTCGATTAATGTGGCCGTGAGGTTTCACATACTGAGGAGTTAAACTGTGTTTTAAATTCAAATTCCAATGGAGGATTCAGGGGGGGAAATTATACCTGTAGTTTGGAGTGTGTATGGGATTTTATTTAAAAAAAAAAGCTTAGAAATTTCTTTTTGTACAGAAATGTAATGGTGTCATTACCTTCCATAAAGTCATCTTCAGCAAGAGTTGATTTGAGTAAATAAACACCAAATTCTGCCAGCTTTCCTCTGAGCTACAGATCATGGGTTGATGGTTTTGCCTGTCCTTCCTGCTTCCAGGGGTTTGCAGGGAAGCGTGGTGGGGAACAGGGGGACAACATCAGGGAGGCTCCTTCCAGCTCTGAGCCCTACAAAAGGCAGCAGCTAAGTCACTAGTGCAGGTTTCTGCTCTATCCTGTATTTCTTGGGATGGCTTGAAAGAAAAGTTACCGGGTTTCCACAGAGCCCTAGGGGACTCTTTTGTCTTTTAGGAAAAAAATGAGGGGCACAAATGGGAGTTGTGTCCTCGGTTCGCTTTCATTTTCAGTGGGTTTTGGTTACCAGATTGTCTCACATTTGAAAATGCACCTCTTGTTACATGGAGTCACTTTTTAAACCAAAATATTTTAACAATGATTTGCCCCTGTAAAATTTTCATTTTGTTATAAAAGCCATTTTGATCAAAGGAAAAAATATTGTTGGTGTAAATATTTTCCAGTTTCTTCCTGGAGAAATGCTGTTGTCCTGGTTAAGGCACTACTCAAACCAACAGCCTAGAGTAAAGGGAAGGAAGGGGTATTTCACTCTCTTTATCCCAAATTCAAACCAGTTCTTGAAGCTACTTTTTTTTCTTATTTTTTGTGGCAGCGATGTGGCTGAGATAAAAGTAATATATTGTAGCAATATATTTATACCTTCTACCACTAAAACATGTCCCATTGGCTTCAACTGTGTCCTTCAAAAAATAGTGTAGAAATCAGAGGTTTGTGTATTTTACTGGAAGCAAATCTCTTTCTGTTGGCCTTAGTCCAGAGAGCGCCCTGGTAGTGAGAGGTGATGGCCAAAGGAGCTGCCCACAAAGTCAGCAGTAAGGTGGTAGGGACTCAGACCCTGTAGCTGGATTAATTCAAATTAGTTCATACAGTTAATCAGATCTACTCACAGCTTCTGTTGCAACAGCAATTTCCTTTTCTCACAAGTGTGGTTCTAAAACGCAAAGCACAGTTCAATTAAAAGTTAAACTCTCATTATTTATTGGGGGGTGTGTGGCTGGCTAATACTGGAATGGGTTGGCACTTTTCTTGTTTACACTCAGAAAAAGCAGCTGCACATCAAGGGAGGCTTCTGCTGCTGGAGCTGGAAGAACTTGAGGCTGGATGGGTTTGTGCCCTGAGCTCAGGGCTGCAGGTGGGTGCTGCTGGTGCTCCCTCTGGCTCACACCCAGCCCACATCCCCCGGGGCTCAGGAGCCCGGCTCCTGCTCTTCAGAAGGGACAGTTACAGCATCAAAATCAGAGAACAGATGCTGGCTGGCCTTGGCCACGGTGCCTTTTTGCTGTTCACAGCTTCCCAGAGAGACCTCCATAATCAGTAACAGTGGGTGATGCTACTTGCACAGACTGTAAATATATTTCACTGAGAATTTTGACGTCTTTGCTGTTTCTGTCAAAACTTAGGCCCTGCCCTGCTCTCATCCATGTGAGCAATCTGTACACTCACACGTGGTAAGGCAAACAGGAGGCTCTTTGCATGGATAATGGTTGCAGGGCCAGGCCCCAAGACTTAAAGATTGTGAAATATCCCCATGAATGAGTTTATAACAAAAATCATTGTTTTATACATATATTTATGTGTATATCTCTGTTTAATGCAGCTGGGGTAATCTCTTCCTAGGCAAGTATCATTTACCTTACCTATTTATATGAAATGATTGCAATGAAGTTAAAATATCTAAGAGCTTTTAATGCCTTAGAGAGATTTATAATTATAAGCTCCTTGACAGTTAAAATCTACTTAAGTAAATGTGTCCATTGCTGCTGAATGTAACTTTTAATAAAATGTGTCATTTTATAGATGTCTGTCTCATTCTTGGTGCTAAGGCTGGGGGGAGATGTGTGTTCTGGTTTGGGAAGACCAGGCTGGGTGGGAGGCCAGGCTGTGGGTGTGCACCCATTCCTTCAGCCCTGAATGGATGGAGGCTGAATGCAGCAAGGAAAGCAAGAATTTGTTTTATTTCAGGTGCAGATTGCTCCATCGAGGATGGTGGATCCAGGCATGCTGCTTTTCCCAGAGGCTGGATGGCAGCTGGTGTAGGATTTGCTGGGTGCTCTTTGTTGAGGCCAGGGGAGCCCTGGGTGCAGGTGGGCAGAGGCAGGGATGGCTCAGGTGTTACCAGGTGGGGATGAGCAGGCTCAAGGCAAACAGCCTCAAGGGTTCTGCTGCTGCCTGATCTTTTCCAACCTTTATGATTCCACAAGACTATCATGCAGGCTTTTCTGTGTGAGATAATTTTGCACATTTTTGTCCTCTCTTTTTTTTTTTTTAATGTTTTTAGTGTAACTCTTTCAGGTAGCACAATGAGAGAGACCAAGGGCTCTCCCCACTCCTCTGGGTGAAAGAATTGAGAAAGACAAATTGTGTCTCTCAACTTGGGCTAAGGAAAGCTTAGATGTGAAAAATGCCAATCACTTGTTTTTAAAATTTTAAAAGTTTAATAGTAATAAAATGGTTATAAAAATAGTAATACAATTAGAGGAATAATAATTTGGACAAATTGAATTAGGACAATATGAGACAATAGAAACAAAGAGTTACGGACGTCTGGTACCTTTTTCTGCGCAGCAGGAGCCCGAAAAAGGACACAGGTTAACAAAGGATTAACCCTTAAAAACAACAGCCTGTTGCATATTCATACACCTCATACATGATGCATAAATTCCATTCAAACGCAGGATTCTGTCTGGTCAGTGTCAGCTTCTTACTTCTAATCCTAAAAGCGCCTTTGAGGGGAGAAGAAGTTCGTTTCTTCTGATAAGAAGGCAATAAATTCTTTTTCTCTGAAAGATTTAGGTGTCCTGGGGCTGCTACCTGGTGCGAGTGCCTCATTCCTTTCTTAAAAAAATCCCACTAACACAGTTCTTATTTTAACTACAAAAGTTACCTTTTAATTACAAGACTACGTTTATCATATTATTAAAATGTTAATACAGCACTACTAATCAGTACATCAAAATACATATGGTAAATATCTGCGTAGAGCCATATAATATGCACTTTCCACATTAGGTCTTGTGATAAATGGAAGAGCCCTCCCTACAAACCTTTGGTCAATAAACTACACCATATAAGTCCTTTCTTTTCCTTTTTCCCAGCTGTTTTTTTTTTACAAATAGTCAGTATTAATGAGGAAAAAAATAAGGCCTCTTCTTAGCAAGAAAAAACCTGCTAATTAATTGGTAAGAAAAATCCTATTAAACGGAGCATGCTGTTTCTCCTGTGCACTTGGTCCACCAACTTGCTGAGACTTTGAGTAGAATTAACTTTCTTTTCTATTCTCTGGTATGATTTTAAGGCTAAATAGAAAGGAGCCTGTTTACTACTAGATCTGTTAGATGGTTTTGCAAAAAGGATATCCTAAGAGAAAACAGGGTTTCATGCAGCAAGCTTTCAACCTAAGATTACAGTCATACTTAAAAAGCCCCCAAACCAGCATTCAGCTTCTAAGCCCAAAGGGGAGCAGTTTCACATGCAGGACTGAGAACCTAATGCCAAGGCTTTTCTTTTTCCAAATGTTTGCCCCCAAGGCACATTTTAATTCAAGAGGTGTTTCAGGGAGCAAACCTCTCCCTCGGCACTGGCTCACTCTGCTCTGGCCTGCAAGGGAATTCTGCTCCTCCCTTTCCACCATTGCTGCTGCTGCTGCTGTGACTAAAGCCTCTGCAGGCAGGGATGTTTTCTTTGGAAAGCACGTGCTTATCTTCTGGGGAAGGCTGCCAAGTTCATTTTTGAGGGGAGAAGGCTGAGATTTAAGGCTGCTAACCTCTCTGTTGCCCTGGGATGCCCACAGGAGCACAACTCCTGCCTGCAGGTGTCCGTGCTGAACATCCTGAGCTTGAACAGAATCATTCAAAACACCTCAAAAGGAACTCAAGCTGTGTGGTTTTGAAATGTGCAGTGGTGTATTGCTGCCATAAACTCACATTTGCCCACTCTATTTATATGCTGCACTGTTTCAGGCCAGAGCAGGAAGCTGCAAGGCAGAAGACAAGCAGCCTTTCTAAATTTGCTATTTCCACATTTTTCTCTCCCTGCAAACAGCCAAGAGTTAACTTTCTTTTTGTACTGGAAGTTTCTTTCTCCATGTTTCCACCTTTGTCTGCTGCCACTCAGGTAAGGTGAGACCTGGGCATGTCCTGGACCATGGGGTTTACTGATTAACCAAAGCAATAAGCTAAAATGTGTAGGAGTATGGTGTTCTTATGACTTAATAATTATGCTTAAATGTTGTAGATCATCAAGATCCAATATCTGACTCAATGTAAGCAGGAGGTTTTCCTAGCAGCCCTTCTTGTGGTAAATCATTGCAGAGTCTCCATCCCCTGATGGAGCAGCCATGTGGCCTTTGCCAAGGCAGCCCACACCCGTGTGCAAGGCTGTGGGGCCCCCCCAGCCACTGCTTTGGGGGGGCTCTGTCACCATTCAGATTTCATCCAGATGGCAGGAGCAGTGGGGGAACCCAGTTACAGCCCAAAGGCCCAAATTCCCTTTATAAGTTATTCCCTTCTGGCCCCCAAAATCTGCAACATTTATAGGTTTTGTTCCCAATAACACTGAGCTGCCACTAAAACTGTGGATTTTGGGTATATCCTCAGTGTTTCCTGTAATGACCTGCAACTGGGATATGTCAATCTGAATTTCACAATCCTCTCCTAGGAGCACTTGCTCCCTTACCAAAGATATATGGATATTTTTCCTTGCTTCTTCTTCCCTGCCCTGCCAGTATTACAGGATGAAACACCCGGGACCTGTGTTAACTCAGTCCCTGCTGTAGAGACCCACAGTTGTGTCTAGCACAGCACAGGACAACCCCGAAACAGGGTTTAAAAAGTCCATTTTCAGTCGTGAGCTGGTGTTGGATGACAAAAGTTGGCTCAGAGTTTATATTATTTTTTTTCAAGTCAACTTTTGCTGGCTTTGAGGTTGGTTCTGGCCCATTTGCAGCCCTCTGGGGAGCTGCAGCGGCAGCTTTGTCTGGCACAAAAGCTCCCACCCCAATTTGATAAAGCCAGCAGAATTCCTGGTGCTCCCAAAACCCCTCCCAGCCCTTCATCTTTCTGTTCTGGGAGCTGAGGTGTTTGTGCTGTGTGTGACTGTGTGTGGTTTGTACACACACAGCCGGGTCTGAGGGTATTTGGGAACACTGGAACAGGAACGGGACGGGTTGGCTGCAGCCCTAAACAAGCAAAGCTGGTGTGAGAGCTGCCCTCCTGTGAGAAATGCAAATCCTGCTGCCTGTGGAGGAGTCAGGAGAGCAGATTTTGGTCCCTGGAGCTGTCATGGCTCTTCCTAGGCAGGTGTAAACATCTGTCCAGGTTCCTGGTTGGCAGCTGGGATGTGGGAAGATGCTAGCAGGGTATTGTGCACTTGGCCCCAGACTGTGAGAGTTGTGAACGTGATGTGTTACAGTGCAGGGAAAGAAAGAGGATGAAGAAAGTTCAAGGGAAGGTCTCAAGGGTACAAGAAAATGTTGTCAGGGATGGTGATTTTACTGGTGGGATTTACTAAAAGTTTGCTTTTTGAGTTACTGTGAAGAATTAGTGTTACCAGAAGCTGGCTGTCCATGTCTTTGTCAATCTTGAGTGCCTTTTCAGAAGAGAGGACTCACTGGTCCACTGAAATCTCTGTTGCTCGGGGTCCTCGTTCTATGAACTCTGGGGTTTTTTTGCAAGTTTGTCCACAGCACCTCACTTGGGATGAGTGCTGTCTTACATGAGCTCTAAATAAATACAGAAATATAAACCAAGCTGGAAATTTACTGAGTACAAGCTGTCTTGCAAAATTGCCTGTGTTTCCTGGCTCTGGATGGGATGGAAATACCACAAGACTCCCTTCTCTCAGAGTAACGTGATACTTCTGCTTCCGGGCTCAGCGCAAAGCGGGAGGTGGAAGCGTGCTCAAGAGAGGAAAAAGAAAAGCAAAAGCAAATTATAATCATGCTTGCTTTTAACATGGTAAAATCAAACTCCTAATTAGAATGCTTGAAGTGGCCACTGTGATCATCTACTCAAACATCTTGTGCAGCGCAGGGTGTAGAGTTTTATCCATCTGCTCCTCTGTGGCACAGGGCTGGAAATGGGAGCTAACCTGGCCTGCAAGTCTCCATGGGCAGAAGACACGGGCTGTATCTGCCAGCTGGTTCTCATCTGACTCCTCTTCAGCCCAAGTGCTGCATCCTGGCCAAGCAAACCTGGTTCCCCAGGGGCCATGCTGGTTTCCATTTCTCCAGGAGAGGGAAATCCAGACTAATGCAATCTTGGGATGCAAATCTTGTTCTGCAGCACCGCATTGTAATAACAGCCCACATGTCTCAGCACATGGCCTTGGGTGGTGCCTGGGGCATCACTGAACCTGTGGAGGAAGAGCTGTGCCCACCCCAGTTGAGGTCATCACCTCCAAGGCAAGGAGCACAAATGTAAAGTTGTTTTGTGGGCTGAATGTGGTTCTTCTGCACTCACACAAAATCTAGGCAGGTATGGTGCTGCCAGATCACCTCTTTTTTTCCTGCAGATGCCTTTTATCTTGCCTTGTTTTAGTGGCAAGGGCTCCCTTCACAATGGCCTTCCCTCAGCCAGACATTCACAGACAGTTTCTCCAGGCAAGTGACAAGTTATCTTCTGGGGTCCCTGTAATTTTCCCCATCTGGTCAAATATTTGGAGGCAGAAGTTATGTGAGCTGAGGTGTCAGGGAAGGAAACAAAGCTGTGCCACTGCTGGGACAGTGTGCTGTGGCTGTCATATTGCTGTGGCAGAGAATGCCCGTGGTGTGAGCAGCTACATCCTAAGGAGAAGATGGCTGGGAATTTAGGGCACTGCACAGCTCCTCTCCCCTGATCCAGCCTCCAGCACAGCACCTTCCTCAGGGTGGAACAGGAACATTGATCCAGCCTGCCTTTGTCACTGGTACCCCCTCAAAAGAGAGGAGTGAAGTGTCCTCAGCACTGCCCACGAGGGGTGTCCCCTCCTGCCTTTGCCAGAAAATGTCCTAATAACAGCATCTCCTGAGAACTGACGGAGACCACACATGTCCTTTCAGCCAGGCCAGCAAATAACCTTCAGCTGAGTCTGCCCAGGGCTGTTTTGGATCTGGCGATCTGCATTTAGAAACAGTCTCGGTATTTTTAAATGTTGCCTGAAGCCATCTGCTCCCCTCTTCATTTTATGTTTTAATTGTCATTTATAACATATTATATGAGCTATTCAAAATCCAGACAGGCACTGGAGGGGAGTGAGTGAGTCCCAAGCTGCAACACACAGAAATCTCTGCAAGTCTTCCCTCGGCTTTCAAAGGGCTTGGGGCTGGCACCCCTGTCAAGGCAGCAGCTCTGTGGGATCCTGGCTCTGGGACACGCCCTGTGCATTCCACAATTGCTGCCAGGGCCAGGGACTTGCTCCTGGCTGGAGCCAGGCAAGACAATCCCTGACATCTGCAGGGCTCCCGGTGGCAGCTCTCACAGCCCGGGCACAAGGAGGTCAACTGATTTTCTCAGGTCACCAGTGCGTGAGCAAATGATTCATCCAGATTTTCCTGGCTCCTAAACCTTTGCTCAGACCACAAGGCTGCTTAGTGACTTAGCAGGGCTCTGGGGAAGTCAGCTATAAATTGCAAACACGCTATGGCCAAGTGACCGGCTGCGGCGTTATCCACGTGCCATTGGTGAGTCCAGAGGGGCTGACTGGTAGCTGGGAATTACAGCCAGGGTGAGGAATGCCAGGTGTTTGATGAAGCAATGGCTTCAGACAAAAAAAGTTGTTTGCCTTGCCTCCTACTTTGTGGCAAAATCTTTCCACCTCTGTCTTTTCAGCCTGACTCTGTGCAGGGCCCTGTGCCGTGACCCTGCAGGGAGTTGCTGCTTGGAACTGGGACTGGTTTGTATGGCCTGAGCTCAAAGTGATGCCTAGAGAGGCTAACCTGGAGCAGAGGCTAGACAGAGTTAAAGGAATAAAGCAGGTATTTATTAAAAGGACTTCAAAGGATACACTCTGAGAGGATGGGCATGGATTTACCCACTCAGCCCTGTGGGATGGCTTAAACTCCAGCTAAGATCCTCAGCTTTTGGGAATGATGGCTAAATGAGCTAACCTGTGCTGGGAAATGTGCAGCTGCTCTTTGGTGACATCTCAGCTTGCTCTGGTGGCACCATGGTGCTGGTGACCATCTGAAACCCAGAAATATTTCCTTTTAGGAGATGCATCTTGATTTCCTCTTGCTAGTTGTGCTAGACTCAGAGGGCAGCCAAGGACCAGTAAATGCAGATGGGTGAGAGGGCTGCAAATGCCCCAGGCTAGGCTGCTCTGGCTTCTGAGCATCCTCACAGTATGGGGAGTTATTACCACATTGCTCTATTTTAATAATAATCTATTACACTTCAAGCATATGAAATAAAACAGGGCACTGAACATCAAGCTGCCTGAATAAGGATTTTATGTTTGTTGGGTTTTTTTTAGGAAACCCCTGGACATCAATGAGCAAACTGGGGGAGTCAGACACTACAAAGAGAAGACAAGAGAGGGGGCTCAGCTCCAGGCCCCCTCTCAGCTCTGCAAGGAGCAGCTGAGGACAGCTGGCACTAATTGGCACTTTCCTTGGCAGCAGATGAAGTGTGGAGGAGACAATGGGGCCTGGGCTGGCTCCCCGTGCCCAGAGGTGATCCCCAGGGCTGGGAGCAAAGCTCGCTGAGAGCACAGCCAGGAGAGGCTCCAGCGCCTGCTCCGCTCCCAGGGGAACAGCCCGGGTTTGGATGTCAGGGCAGGTGCACAGGATGGGTGCCCAGCAAAGGGCACAGGTGGCAATCCTATGGGCACGGGATGTGTGCCCACCACAGGGCATTGGTGGCAATCCCACGGGCACAGGAGCTGTGCCCACCACAGGGCACTGGTGGCAATCCCACAGTGAGGGGACAGCAGGGCTGGAGCATGCCATGCTCATGCTGCTGGAGCACCAGCACTGTGGCAAAGCCCCTGGTCACGTTGGCTGGCCCTGAGCTGCTGGTCAAGCCCAGGAGTGCCAGTGAGACACTCAGCATCAGGCTTCCTGCAGGGTCCCATGCTGGGAGCTCACAGCAGGAGGGGAAAGGGCTTAAGAAAAGCTCCGTGCAGTGGTGGTGTTGCTTCATGCAGAGCTGGGAAGAAATGTAAAGCTGTGACACCTGGAACACAAACAGGCAGCTAGAAAGGACAGGCAAGAGCAGGAAACTTCTTCATAACAGGACACCACTTGGCAAGGAGGGATAAAGGAAACATAACTTTTTTGAATAAATGAAATGATCATGAACTTCTGAATTGTGTTATAGTGAGGATTTTTGTGTGTAGAAGCAGTAATTCCATCAGCACTGTGTGTATTCATTATTTTAGACATCTATTGGCAGCTCAGAGGCACCGTTTCCTTTTGAACTTTGCGAACAAATTCAAATGGGGAGGGGGAGAAAAGCCATCCCCACTTTCCAAAAAGTTCTCCATGGTCAAAAGGCCCTGAGCTTAAGCTGCACTGAGGCTCTGAGCCAGTTGCAGCAGCATCCCAGCAGTGACATCTGAACCCCTGTGTTTAGGATTACCACCCAGGTTCTCCAAAGCTAATGACACTTTTGAAATTATTTCATGAAATGCAAGCCAAGTAACCTCGATGATGCTCTCCTTGTTTGTCCCCTGGAGTGGGAACACACAGTTTAGGCTTTGGTGCTTCCCTGGTCCCTCAGCACAAACAGGAGAAGCAGCTGAAGGACTTGGAAGCTGCAGGGATGAAGTGGAGCTCTCGGGCAGTAACCAGAGCTGAGCTGAGGGAAAACAGCTGCGAGCTGGACACCAGCAGTGTCCAGTTCTGTCCTCAGGGAGGGATGGGAGGGGTGGTCCCTCACCTCGGGAGGTCCTCAGCCCTGCCGGTGCCGCGATTCGTCCCCATCCAGCCCTGCCGGTGCGGCCGAGGCTGCAGCTGGAGGAGACAGCGGGTGAGGAAGAGGAGCTGGGGAAGGAGAGGAGCCCAGCGGGATAACGAGCTCGCAGGATGCAGATGCACGTTTGAGCTGCAGTCACAGCCGCCTGGCAGCGCCCGGCCGCACATGCGGAGTCACATCCAGCGAATAATTCGGGGTGGGAGGCAGCTTTAAAGGTCACCCAGCCCACCCTCCCTGTGACGAGCAGGGACATCTTCAACCGGATCAGGTTGCTCAGAGCCCCATCCAACCTGACCTTGAATGTTTCTGAGGGTGGGGCACGCCCCGCCTCCTCGGGCAGCCTATTCCCATGTAAAACACCCTCGCTATAAAATACTTCTTCCTTATATCGAATCTAAATTGACCCTTTTACCTTAAAATCATAACCCCTTGTCCTATTGCAGCAGGCCCTGCTAAAACTCTGTCCCTATCTTTCTTATTAAGCCCCCTATAAATGCTGAAAAACTCAGCGATGAGGTTTCCCCAAAACCTTCTCCAGGCTGAACAATCCCAATTCCCTCAGCCTTTCCTCCCAGCAGAGCTGCTCCATCCCTCTGATCCCCTTGGTGTCCCTGCTCTGGCCTGGCTCCAGCAGCTCCCTGTCCTTCCTGTGCTGGGATCCCAGGGCTGGATGCAGCCCTGCAGGGGGGGCTCAGCAGAGCAGGACAGAGGGACAGAATCCCCCCTGCCCTGCTGCCCTGGGGCTCTGGGTGCAGCCCAGCACAGGGGGGGGCTTGGGGCCAGTGCTGACCCATCCAGTCCCAGAAGCTGATGTCCAGCGTGCACTGATTTTCTCAGGGCTAGCTCCTGCTTTCACACATCTTCTCACCTCCCTTTGCAGGCTGCAGAAAGGATTTTTGGCAATTCCATGACTGATGTGTGCCTCCACAGGCACACAGCTCAGCAGCAGGATCTGGCCTGGGCTACACTCAGCTTTACATTGAACACTCATTTCCTCCCCTCTGTACAAATCCTGGCATCTCTGGGGATTCTCCTGTAACAACCCTGTCTATGCCATTGACTTAGACAATAGTAATTGAGCTTCAAACTTAATTACAGTATGAGAACAAGCTGTCACTTGATTGAAGACACTTCTTGATTATTTATTGAAATAAATAATCTTACCTGATTCTGCAACTTGACATGAAGGGACTAGACATTGGGGTATCTTTTATGGCTGTGTTTATATCCTTCCTGTCAGGTGCAGCACTTTAATAAAATACCAAGCCCTGGCTTCCAAAATGCTCCCAGAGCGTCTCCTTTCCCTAAACTTCCATGATTGGTAGTTTAGAGAAAGAAGAGGCCAGAGAGGGATTCTCTCTGATCCCTCACCTAAGTCCTTCCCAGCTCCCACCCAGCTGATCCTGCTGCCAGGCTGCCCTCTGGCACTGAGACCAGGGGATGCTGGGCAGGCAGGATCTGCTGTGGCTGCAGAGTCATGCCCTGGGCAAGAAATGTCCCAAATTAAAGGACTGATAGGATGAGGCAAGGGGGTCCAACCATTGCTCTTACAGGGATATTTGGGCCTTCCAAACAGGCATTGTGTCCACAAGCTCATTCAGGGAAGCCAAAGTGGCTGAAGATGCTCTGAGGCTCAGCCTGTAGTTAAGGGAACTCATTTGCTTCTCCAACAAGTAGGAGCAGCATCATTTACTCCAGAGCTGTTTGCCTGGAATTCCTCTGTGGGACCATATCACCCCTAAGAAGCCACTAATTCCCTCCAGCCTTTACAGTTACCCTCTGTAATGATCAATGCCTTGGGCACTTGGTCTTAGAACAACAGTTTTTAGAGAGCAGTTCTTCCCTGCTGTGACTTGATGTCTGCCTCTGTGACTTCACAATCTGAAATAAATCCTTTGCCAGCTGTTCCAAGGCCAAAAAAAATGCATCTGGACCCACAGAAAGTTGAGCTCCAGGTTCAAAACACAAACCTGGTTCTCACCTGCCAGGAGGCTGAGCTACCTGAGACCACCTCAGACTTCAGAAAAACTTGAACTTCTGCTAAAATTAATAATCAATGCCCATTTATATTTTGCTGGAGTTGTTTCCTACCAGAAATCTTGGCTTTATGAACAGAGATATAAATGTTAAAGGTGTTGCTTATTTTATAATCCCAACCTGGTGATTTTTTTTGTACCCACTTAGTTATGGGTGAATCACACACCTCTGCTGATGCACTCACAGCACTTTCCTCACAGATGTATCAGCTGTGGGTGTGTCAGAGAGAGAAAACCTTCTCTTGCTGATACCTGAGCCTGAAGCACACTGTGTTTCAGTTCTCCTGCTTATGTTTCAGTGAATTCCACTCTCAAAATGGAAACGTGGGAGTCCTGGTTCCTGACTGCCACCTTACAACATGCAGAAGAGTTACAAGAGTGGGATGCACACCCCGGGAGTGCCTCAGTGACCCTCATCCTGCTCCTGTCCACCAAGGCAGGGCGTGTGTGAGCAAAGCTGCATCCAGCCAGGCTTCTGCCATCTCCTCTTCCTACAGACTCAAACATGACCTCAGATCCCAGCTTTCCTCCTGCTGTCCTCTTTGTTATTCCCTTTTGGGTCTGGGGGAGTGTTCAAACAACATCCTCTCTTGTCCTTCCAAGGGGCCAAACATTCTTAAGCTTTAGGCAGGCAAAGTTTTCCTGTCACATTCATGAACTGAGGCAAACAGACTAGCCTTAAGAAGAAGGACCAGGATAGTTTCTGTCCCATTAAGGGAATTTATGAGAAACTCAGTACAGCTTTAGAAAAAAAAGGAAGTGTTTGCTTGGATGATGGACGTCTGTTGAATATTAATCTTTTCTGGGTATATCGCTTCTTAAAGAAAGCCTAAATTATTCAGGACTATTTGCATGCTGAGATATGGCAAATTTACAGGCAGTACAAATCAGACTTTTGCATCTTAATATGAAAGGAAAGCAAGTCCCAAATTTGGCTTCTTAATACTTTATTGGCCATCTCCTGCTAAGTAAAATAATTAAGCTGCTCATTAAGACACAACATATATCATGCTGGAACAATGGCCACGTTAATCCTTACACACAGCATCAGCAAAATAACTGTGAGATGCCACAAATCCATGGTTTAGGTTATTCTTTTTATCCATTTGCTGCTTTACAGGATGGCAGTGACAGGAACGTCACCAGTGACAAACAGCAGGCACACAGCAGCCTCTGCCCCGGGGAGGTGACAATCTGTGAGGGCTGGGGAGCTTAGTGCTGGCCAGGGCTGCCCTGGGGGGTGTCCCCCACTTTGTCCCCCTCTGTCCAGGACAGTGATGTCATCCCCCGGGCTGTGCTGGCCTCTGTCCCCACTGCCCCGGCGGCACTCGCAGGGAAGCGCCAGCCTTATTTATGTAACAGCTGCTGTTTTTAGGTGCTGTCACTCACGCATTCGCTGCAAAACATGGTACTTGAAGAGCTGCTACACTAGTACAGCATATGCCGGAGGCAAAACTATATATATATTAAAAAAAAAAATCCTTGTAAAAAAAGAATTAGAGCAGGATTATCACAGCGTGTCAGCCTCCCATCCGCAGCTCAGCTGGAGCAGCGCCTCACCAGGGCCACATTTTGGAAATGCTGTGCTGCCTGGGTTTAAAGCCTTTGTGGATGGGGTGGATTTTATTTTATTTCTCTGGTCAGGATCACAGGGGAGCCTCTTAGGTGATCCAGTTCCTGCAATTGTCAGCAGCTCTAGGCTGGTGCCGGTGATCTCGTGTGGAGGAAGGAGCTGGGACTCAGCAGTCAGGCAAAAGCAGCCCCTGTCAGGCTGGGGCTGAGGGCACCCTGCCTTCCTCTGCTGCCCTCCACCAACCTCAGGGTCACAGGTTTCTCCCCTGGTTCAGTGCAGGGAAAAAATACTCTCAGATGTGCATGCACAGGTTTTAAATGCATGTGATGCATTCTGACTGAAATCCAGCAGTGCCAGTTCTCAATGGAGATATCCACAACGATTTCCATCAAAAGTCCTGCTCATGCATTCAGAAACTGTGATGCAAAAACCGAACTGCTGCTGGAAAATATCCCCTCAGAGCAGGGCACTGCGTGCCCTCCGTGCATCTGAAGTCTTTCAGTGATGATGGCTTATCATCAGAGCTTATCCTTCGGATTCCCATTGCTCGTTCTCAAAAGCAGATCTTTGCTGCAATTTAGGGTTGTTTTAAAGCAGCTACATCGATTTTCCTCTGTCCCTCAATTTGTAGAGGTGACCGTGTATAGGCACCCTGTGCTTCCTGGATGACTGGAAACCTCCCTGCTGGCTCCAGGGGACTTTGGCTTTGGCTCTCCCAGTAAACTGCCCTCCATGTCCTAACCAGCATCTCTTGTTCCCCACCATTTCTCTTCCATCACACACACATTTGATACTACACCCATGAGCAGCTGAGTGTGAAAGAAGGGAGAAACCTGAAAGAAATTAAGGAAAGCAACTGAATAGAGTAGAATAGAACAGAATATTTCACTTTGAAGGGACCTATGATGATCATCCAGTCCAACAGCCTGAGCACTTCAGGGCTGACCAGAGGTTGAGGCACATTGTAAAGGGCATTGTCCAAATGCCTCTCAAGCACACCCGGGGCATTGACCACCCCTTTAGGAAGTCTGCTCTAGTTTCCCCACCTTCTTGGTACAGAAATGCTTCCTAATATCCAGTCTAAACCTCTCCTACACAGCTTTGGACCTTTCCCATGCATCCCATCCCTGGATACCAGGAAGAAGAAATAATCAAGCCCTCTTGCAGGGGAGAAGATGACAGATGGATGCCTGGTGGTCTCCTGTGTACCTGTATCTTCTCTCACTTTGCCAGCTGCAGGTCTCTGTACACAGATGTGAGAGGAGGAGAGAAAGGGTGCGATGGGTGGTACAAAATCTCAAGGATCTGCCATGTGTCCTGCTTCCTGCCTGGACCAGGAAGTCTGCTCCAGTTTCCCCACCTTTTTGGTACAGAAATGCTTCCTAATAGCCAGTCTAAACCTCTTCTACACAGCTTTGAACCTTTCCCATGCATCCTATCCCTGGATACCAGGCAGAAGAAATAATCAAGCCCTCTTGCACGGGAGAAGACGACAGATGGATGCCCAGTGGTCTCCTGTGTACCTGGGTGATGGCCACATCTCTCACTTTGCCAGCTACAGGTCTCTGAACACAGATGTGAGAGGAGGAGGGAAAGGGTGAGATGGATGGTACAAAAGCTCAAGGATCTGCCATGTGTCCTGCTTCCTGCCTGGACCAGAGGAGCCAGGAGGGAATCCACCTAATGAAACATTTCAGCTACTGCATGGAGCAACCAAGAAGCCATCACCTTGGCCCCATACCTCTCCTGTATGCTTCAGGCCCTCCTCAATGCATCTGGCCAGGCTGGTGTACATCAGAACGTCTCCCCCAAAGCAGGGCAGTGACCTGCAGCAGCTGTGAATTTGACGCGGCGCGCCAGCTTCAGCTCACCCAGCTGTGTTTGATTTACATCTGGAGCCACTTGGAAATTCACGTCAGAGGAAGGAAGGGGCAGAAGCGGCGCAGGAGGGACGGCTCGAAAAATGCCCTCTGCTGGAAGGAGCCAAGCCCCACGGAAGGCAAACGGCTGGGAGAGGAGTCAGGCACAGATTTTCTCCCTCTTCCCCTTGCCCTGACGATGCCAGGCTTCCTGCAAGTACTGATTATGATGATTACAGTGTTTCTGGTGTGTGTATGTGTTTGTGCACACGTGTGCAGCGGTTTCTCGCTAAACCTCACTCGGTTGGACGCTGCCAGATGGTACAAAAGCTTACCGGAATTTCATTTTCAAATAAACCACAGACTTGGATGAGCTAATGTTGTTCCACAGAGAAAGCCACAAAATTCAACAAAGTGATGTTGTTTCAAGACAAGGACATGTCAAGTGAGGGAACCATCCGGTCGGCTCTGAAAGAGCTACATACTCCCCCTCCTGATTTTGGAGGCTGTTTATGTACCAATGCCGGGCATGTGGCACTGCAGCTCGGGTTAAACCTCTCCCCACAGCTGATGCCTGTGGAGCAGAGCCTTGGCAGCAGTGGTGCAGCAACCACATCTGCTCATAAGCCTTCCTGTTTTGTTTGAGCCGCTCCTGGAAGGCTGGTGGCCCCTGAGGATCTCCTTCTCCACAAGGACAGGTACACAGCACTGCTGGGGCATGCAGCTCCACATGGATACCCTCGCTGTTGCCAGGTGACCTCCTGTGATACTCAGCTCCTCCAAGCCCAGAGCCTTGGGGGTGTCCTGGGAACCACCCTGGGACCAGTTGTCCATTTGATATGTAACTCTGTGCTGTCACAGCTCTGCCAGGAGTGTGGCTCTGAGTGGGGCGAGGACAAGCCACTTGGACACCGAGGGATAAAGCAGCAAAAGGCCTTCAGCACTGCAGCGGTTCCTCCATCCAAAAGCACATCTCCAGAGGCCTTCTCTCTCTCCTGTACCTCCAGGGTGAGAGTCACAAATCTGGCAGCAACAGAGGCTGAGCAGGGCAAGGATTCAAGTCAGCCACAGGAAGAGAGCCCTGCTCAAAGGCCCAGCTCTCCCTGCATCCCTGCCCCAAGCTGTCTGGCAGAACGCAGGTATGCAGTTACTGTGCATTTAGTCCCAGACAGCCTAATGCTGGCATGAATAGTGCTGTGATTTAATAACAAATTGGCAAAAGCCTTCCCTCCCCAGCGAGAGCCACCTCCAGCCTGTGGCCAGCAAATTAGGTCTTGGCCTGGCTTGAGGATGTGTGGCTGGGGAAAGTGAGCCTGGTGCTGGAGGCCAGCAGCCACAGCACAGCCTCCCACGGGATTCTGGCACAGGGCAAGCGTGCAAAAGGGTTTCAGTGTTGTGACAGTGAGAGTCTGCAGCTCCCAGGCTGCAGGACGCACAAGCACAGGGCTAAGAGAGGCCAGGTCTCCAGGAGAGGCAAATGGAGTCACCACCACTGCCCTGAGGAGACTCAGCAGTGGTGGTGGCATTTTTCCATGTCCCAGCTCTGCAAGAAGCACCTACAGCCACATTTGCCACAGTCAAGATTTAGTTTCCATTTTAAAATGCATTTACTATTGATGTCCTGCTGTGGAGGGTTGAGCAAGCACCGGCTCAGCCTGATGGATGCTGCACTGCTCTGCCTTGGGCTGAGGGTCTCTCTCTGGCTGCTTTTCATGCCTATTTTCAGCTGTTGCCATGCTGCCTGTTTACTTCAGCCTGTTGTTTCCAGGGATGTGGCCTTCCCGCTCCTGAGGAAGCATCCAAACCTCAGCAGAGAGAGCAAAGACATACAGTAAAGGCATTTTTTCCTTCTTAAACTCAGACCTGCAGGATGGATTTTGTTTCAATTGCATCTTTATAAATAAATCTCTATTTCACACTCACCTGTTCATTTTCTGTCCTAGTTAGGATCAATATCACTGGTAATTGTCTGCCAGAGCATTTATGCATCACTGGAAGGTGACTAACAAGGGAAAGTCTTTATCTATATTTTTTCAGACCAGTTTCAGTGAATTAACCAACAAGATTGATGTAGACTAGGTCCTAATTTTTACCCACAGATAAATGCATTCTCAGAAGGAGAAGCAAACAGAGCCTTCCTGGTAGCTCTGACAGCCCCAGCAGGAGGGTCATCCTGTGGAGATGTGACCTCTGTTCCTGAACCATCCTGCCTGATGGACATCTGTGTTGCAAAACAGGAGGACTCCTGCTTGTGCCTCACCCCACCAGCCCTGCTCCCAGCAAATTCCCTCCCCAAGGATGTTCTTCTTCCCTCCTCATCCTCCACCCAGCATGAGTATTTTCATGGCTGAACTTCCTATTTGACCCCTCATCTACGTTTGGAAAGTTTTCCTAATCAGTCAAAGCGACTTTGGCTGGACCTGCTGCTAAAAGGATGAATGAATACCTTGGGTCACAATGTGCCTCTTACTGGTAAGCTGTCCTGTATCTCCTTTTATTTCTTCCACCTTCCTGTTGCAATGGTGAAAAACAACCTTGTGAGCTCCTTCTTAGGCAGAAGCAGCCAATTTATTCCTCATTTGTACAGCACCAAGTGTTCTGAGACACTATCCACTGTGGCACATTGTTTCTTACAGCACATGAGCTGCAGACACCTCAAATATTAACACAATGTCCTGGGGTGACTTTATGATGCTTGTATCCCCATTCATGTGTTTAGCCCAGAAATAAGTTTTGCACTTTTACACACACACAAACCCCTGAATAAATCCTTTTGCTGAAGCTTCTCCAAGCAGCTCCATGGGATTGCCCAAGGGAGAGAATGAGCCAAGATGCCCAGCTTGCTTTGGAGGCTGAAGAGCAGCAGCAAATGTTCAGCACCACACAGCAGCCCTGCCCTGCTCACCTGGAGGGCAGAGCAGCGCTGGGAGCCCGTGGGGCCTCTCCCTGATGCTCAGGAAAAGCCTTTTGCCCATCCCCATCCTGCTGGTGCCAGCCTGCCGGGACCCTGGAGCAGGAGGTTGGCCTCCATTTGCTCCATGCCTGGTTCTCTGCATGGCCCTGGTGACAGATGGTGGTGACAAACGAGCTGCAGGTCACTCGTGTCCTCTGTCATTCTTCGTGGGGAGCTCAGCCTTGTGCAAGGCAAGTGGTTGCAAATAAATCATAAGGAATTCATCCATGAGGAATTTCTCCCACTCCCTTCTTTGCAGAGTTACCGGGACCCTGTCCAACAGAATAACAACATTTTTGAAAGCAGAGGCAGTAATTTACAGCGGTGTAAATCAGAAAAGCTGCCCCAAGCCCAGTGGGTTTGCCCCACATGATTCACACGCTTGTTTGCAAACATGAAATCCACGGTCCCCGGCCAAAAGGTTTGCAGTGGGGAGGGAAAAGGCTGGGGGCAGGAGCACAGAGATGCTGTGGCTCTCTGGGACTGTGCTGGAGGTCAGCAGCAGAGCTGGGTTTATGTTTCTCAGATTTGTGCTCTGCTGTTAGCACACATGGAATTGTGCTGCCAGCTTCCAAATGACCCAAAGAACAGCTGGTGGTACCAAGCTGTGACAGCCTGCTCGGGGTCTGGATCCCAGCAGGGGCATTTGTCAAGTCTGAGAGCTTGGTCCATGATGGGCAAATCATTACCCCCCTTTCCTCTCCTCTCCTCTCTCCAAGTGTTTTGGGGCTGGCTTTCCCACGAGAGCTTTGCCTCCTGTGGTGCTCAGAGCCACACAGGCCATTTACTCTGCGTGTGGAAGGGAATAATCACCATGGAAATGAGTAGCTATCAGCAGTGAATCTTCTAATCCCACAGGATGAACTTCAGGCTCAGTCCCAGAGAAGGTGGTCCTCCCATCAGCATCTGGTGGCACTGCTGAGTGCCAGCCTCTCTGACCACAGTGCTGCTTGTGAGCATACAGCAAGGGCATTTTGGATGGAGGCTGCAGGGTATCTTAGAGGAGAGGAGGAAGAACAACGTTTCGACTCTTTTTCCCCTTTTCTTGTAGATATTTTTCTTTTTTACTTGCCCTAGTTTGCTACAATTATCACAACACACGTGGCCCACCAAATAGGGAAAAAGCCCACCAGTTTCAAGCAGGAAGGCTGGAAGATTAGGGCCATCCTGCTCCTTGCAGATGGCACAAACACACTCAGGCTTTCACTGGAGCAGAAGGTGGGTTTGGGTGGTGCCTGTAGAGGCAGGGAGTGACATTTGGAGGAGGGCTGGATTCCATATGCTGGAGTGTGAGTCTTGGGGCTGTGCTACCACAGCTTGCTCAGAGGAGCCTGTGGGATGCTGCTGCCAGAGCCAGTGTGCCCAGAAACCACACATTCCCACTGCTTGCACGATGTCTTGGGGGAGGTTTGCTTGGGTTCCTCAGCCCCCAGGGTGCTGCTTTGCACAAGCACTCACACCCTTGTCCTTGAGGGAGGTGCCCCCAGCCCCGTGGTGCCCCAGGGATGAGGAATGGCCACTCCCAAGTACCACACACACACAGAGTTCACTCCGGTCACCCGGAGGCTGATCCCATGATTTAAGGCAGGAGGGGCTGATTCATTTCTCTCAGCACCCAGCACAGTGTGGGTGGCTTGGTTTGTTTCTTAACTCCCCTTTGGGACACTGACAGGGAGGGCATCCCCAGAAGGCATCCCCATCAGGTGCAGCTGATGGTGACAGGGCTTGCAGGAGGATGACAGCTCCTGGGAAGGTGAGCAGAGGCTCTCCAGCCAGCCAGGATGTCAGAGGGCCGACAGCCAGCCAGGATGCCCAGGTGCACAGGGAACCGCTGGGATGCAGCCCTGGCATGGTGCAGAGGGAAAACCTCTGCCAGCTGTCCCTATCACCTTCCACAGCCTTTGGCTGTCCCTGATAAAAATAGCCACTCTCCTCTGTGCTGTGCCTGCAGCAGGCAGCTGGGCACTGGGACTTTCTTTTTCAGCTGATTGCGTGGCATCTATTTTAGCAAGTAGCTGCTCTCAAGAGGTTTTGCCGATTGAAACACCTGCCCACTGCTGTGCTTGCCCCAGCCAGCCCCTGGGCTCTGCAGGTGGCTGGTGCTCCCCCTGTGTCTCTGTCCCGCAGGGCTTCTGCCTCCCCACGAAGCCCATGGCCCTCAGCTGGTCACTGAATTCATCATGCCTCAAAGCTGGGTCTCCTTGCATCACTGCAGGGGATCAGCTGGGCCCTCTGCCTTCTTGGTGAGCATTTCAACCAAAACTTGTAAAAGCAGGTTTGGGAAAAGGGACTCACATTCTCCCAATGCCCCATGAAATGAACAGGTTCAAATTTAAGTCCCAGGGCGAGCTTATGCCTCACTTCAGCTGTGTTGGAGCATTTTAAATGGAGGTCCAGGAACTCCACAAAGGGGAGGTGTGTTGTGGAGAGACATAACAACACACCCTCTCAGCCCACTTCTTGTCTTTGGAAGCAGCAAAGGTGCTGGGGGCAAACTGGTTCTGGCTTGGGAACAGCTCATGTCCAGCCTCCTTTCTCCACTGTGCCTTTGAGCTCCAGCCTGTGGCTCCACACAGCATTGCTTTTTCCAGGAACAAGGGCTGACCATGGGAATGATGGAGCAGACACCTCAGTGGGGGTTCTGTGCTGCACCACACAAGCCAAGCTCCTGATCAGCCCTCAGCACAGGCAGGGAAGGAGATATGGGAGTAAAAGGTCTCTGGTGCTTTTATTTTCAGAGGCAATGAGCAATTCTGGCTGCCTTCATTGTGGGTTCATTCAGGGCAGCTTCATCTGAGCTGGCTTGCAGGGGCTGTAGCTACCTCCTATTCTAGAAGTCAAGGCCTTTGGAGTCCTTTCAGGTGGGAAGAAAGGCTTGCTCTGCCTTTGCTGAAAAATGCAGCCCAGGAAGGCAGCCATGCATGGTCCCCAGAGGCTCCCCAGGCTGTCTCATCCTGCCACTGCTGCCTCAGCAGCGTCCCCCGAAACCGAGGGCTGCCCAGCCCCACGAGCGGTGATGGGACACAGTTCTTGCATTGCAGCTCTCCCCGTGTCCCCTGTGGGATGCATTCAGGGTTGGGATGGGCTGGAATGGGTGGCTGTGGGATGGAACCCGGTGTGGGAGGGCAGGGAAGGAGCTGAACAGCTGCTGCCTCCTTTTCCTCCTGCCGTGGGCTGGAGGAAGCACCCTGAGAGGAATCAGGTTCCTCCTGCTCCCACTCCCTTAAGGCCTGGAGTCTGTTTGGTGGAAAGAGTGAAAGGGGACAGCGGATGAATGCCTGTGGTATGTGCCATGGTCAGTAATTTTCTCACCCTTCTTCCACAAGCTCCCCCAAACCCTCTCTTACAGGATCTCCAGACATCAGCCATCCCTTTCACGGAGCCTGCAGCCTCCCTGCGGACGCAGGTCCTGCCTCTCATGTAACTGCATGAGCACTGCTCTCTCCCTGGCAGCCTGCCTGGGCACTGCCACAGCTCAGGGGTGGCCCTGACTCCCAAGGGCCTCAGCAGCAGAGACCCACTGCACCCTCGGGTTTTCGGCATTCTCTTGCAACCCTGTGCCACCCACCCAGTGCCAGCCAACGTGCCCCTCACCCGAGACAAGCCTGCCATAGCTGGTCTGTGCCCTTTTGCCTCTGAGAACAGAGCAGTAGGTGATGCTGCAGAGCAGTGAGGCAGAGGGAAGGGGTGCAGGACTCGCCTCTCACTGTGTGTCCCGCTGGCCAGGAGAGCTGTTTGCTTGTGCTGCTGCAGCCAGCCCTGGGATGGTGCAAACCAGCGGCTGCCAATTGACGTCAGAGGAGCGCCGGTGGTTTGTGTGAGCTGAGGGACTGCTTCTGCTCAAGGTGGGTTTCCAACACCACACAGAAATGCTTAAATCCCCCCCTTCCCCTCCCTCTGCTCTGGGAAACAAGTGCCTTATTTCATTCGTTGGCTGGTTTGGTTATGGCGTGAATCCTGCCCATATTTTGGCTACTCAGTTGTTTGCTGAGGACCGAGCAGCCCAGTTAATACTAGCAAAGAGCAGGGGAGTGAAAAAAGAGGGGAGAAATAGGGCAAAGCCAAGTTTAATCTCCTCTGCCTCAGTCTGTGCCACATGTTCCCAGACAGGACTAAAGCCATGTATTTTTTTCTTCTCGCATCGCCTGCCATGTTTTTGAGGCTTGTGAAAAAGCAGGATGCTGAGCTCCTGCCATCCTTCTTCTCTTCCTCTTCAAATCACTGCATGTTCTGTGCAATGTGTCTGGGCCAAGGCAGTTTGTTTGAACTTGCTGCATTTTCCCTTGACTGCTCAAGTTTTCCTTCAGCCACTTTATTTTCATTCTGTGTTGCACTTATTAGCTGTTTTTCACTTGTCTCTGGCTGGATTTGACAGTGACAGTGACAGTGTCAGTACATTTTCCCTAAGCCCAGACCAATGTCTTTAACTGCAACATATCTTTCCAAACCCAGAGTGATTCCTACAGGGAGTGCTTGGAGGAGTCACTGCCTTGACTTCCATGGACTTTGGATCAGGTCTGTGCTCTCGGATCACTCCATATGTGTTGCTGCCAATCCATGGGGCCGGACCCTTTAAGACTGTCCAAAACAAACACTCTCCGGGTGAGATCAGTGCACAGACCATCACGTGAAAAGCTCTGTGATAACAACTGACTGCGTGTTTGCTTTCATATGGCATTGATCCTTATTTCCCTGACTATTTTTAGTCTTCAAGGTTGTCCCTTAATCAACCTGCTTTCTTTAATAGCTGGTGTTGCCCCTGCTGTGCTGCAGCAGAGCTAATGATGCTTTTTATTAGGTGTGGGAAATATGAATTCGTTTCTCATCCATTTCAGTGGCACAGGAAATATGAGTTAGTTGTTCGTCCATTTCAGTGCCTTGAATCAGATCCTCATACAGGCAATGAAAGAAAAATCCATCAGACTCCATACCAGTCCCAATCAACATGTTCCTGTTAGTGGGGAAGACCTTACAGTAAGATGTGCCATGCTCAGACAAAGACAAATCAAACAAATCTTTATTCCTCTTCTGCTCTACCTGCTTCTTCCCTCCAGGGCTGAGGATTTGTCACCCCAAAGCTATCTGGGGATGAGGAGTGGAGCAAGCCTGGCACTGAGCCCCATCTGGAGTGAACCTTTCAAATGGGGCCAGCTTCCCTCACAGATGAGGATGAGCCTTCATACCCCGTGATCCCACATGCCCTGTAAGCCTCTCTTACTCAGCCCAACCCCACAGCACAGAGGGGTCCCTGGTTGTTGTCTCCAGGTCCGAATTTTTCCCTTTCAGGTGTAATTTGGTGGTGTTAAGACCAGGGCCTGCTGTTCCCACCACTCAGTAGCCACACTTGCCGCTTAGGCTAATGAAATGCCCTTGTTGTCATTAGCAGGCAATTATCCTGTGGGATTTTCAAGCACTGGATCTCTGTCATTTTTTGATAATTTGCTGTAAGTAACAGCATAATCAGTGGCTGGAGAACTCAGGAGAAGTCTCAGGAGCCAGTTTGCAGATTGTGCCTCCCCTGCCTTGGCTAAGCAGGGGCGACTCACACGAGCCCACAGACCCAGTGCCTTTTGTGGGGTCAGGGGAGGATGTGCCAGGAAAGTCCTGCCTCACTGGAAAATGGAGAAACAAGAGAAGCACTGAAACCAGGGTGGGGTGACAGAAAAATTCTATTAGAAATAAAGTGGAGATGCAACTCCCGTTGATTCAGAATCACAGAATTTTGCCAGCTGAGATCCTACGATTTCCTTTTGTACACAAGAAAAAAAAAAAAAGCTGAATCTATGTAAAAAGTAGCCTTACCAGAATATATATATATAGATATATGAGTACATCCTATAAAACTCCCTTTTCCCATCCCTCCCCTCTCCCAGTCAGGTTTCAAAATTTTCTTCCTTTGGTGACAGCAAAGAAGCCTGGCTGCCTGGGTCCTAACCTGAGGCAGTCTGGAAGAATTGGACAAGCCATAAAAATAAGCCCAAAGTGCCTGATTTCTGGGGGTTTATTTTCTGCACGTTTTCACTGTTTCTCAGTGCACTGGCAGGTTTGGGCAGCAAAACGGGGTGGGAGGATTTTGTATTTCCTCTTGGGTCCCTTCACGTGCGTGCTGCTCTCCTGCCTGGATTCACAAGGTGGAAGGGAAAGTGTAAATGTCTATTTTCTTCCCTTTTCAGTGTGATTGTTCCCTAAACTGTCCCACCAAATCCCTAGTGACCAGTAGTGTCAGTATGAATGGGGATCACTGCAGGGCTTGGTTGACTCAGGCACATTATGGATCTGGGACACCAGCTTCCCCTGCCCTCCCTGTGTCAGCTCTGGAAGCTGTCGAACTGGAAGAAAATGTCCCAAAAAAGAAATGAGGGTGGTTTCCACACCATGCATGCAGGTGTGGCTCCAGCAGTGATGCTCCATGGTAGCCTCATGGAGGACAAATCAGGGAAAGGATTCCTCTCATCATCATTTCAGTGAAAGAGAAATCCTACACTGAAGTGAGGAGAAATCCCTCTTCAGTTAGCTTTGGGCTAATTAAAAATTGTTCTCCTTATACAGCTATGAGAGTGAAATGGGGTTAAAACCCTGTCTAGCTCAAATTTCTCATTTCCAGGACAATCATGGCTTGGAAAGCCGAGGGCTGCCTTAATCGGTGTCACTCTCTATATCTCCTGTAACTTGAGGTCAGCCCAGCACTCATCAGTCATAATCCATCTGACTTAAGGAGAGGCAGGTACTCAAATCACCCTCTGCAGGTTATTCTCTCCTCTCAGACCAGGCTGGTGCTCATATTTGGTGGCTGAGATTCAGATGTCTGTGGCAGGCAGGGATACCTGGGTGCACTCAGGTGAAGACGGGGGTCACTGGTGACTCTGAGTGGCCTCAGCTCCATGCTGAGGAGCTCCATGCTCCTGCCTCTGCAGCCAGTCACTGTAAGCCAGCCTTGGGGCCTGCTGCATCTTTTACTCCAATGTTAAGATGGCTTTGTGGAGTATTGAGGTAACAAATTAAATAGGTATTGCCCATATCTTCTTTAAAAAGAAAGGAAAAAGAAATCACCAGCTTCCCCTCAACAAGTTTGAAGTTTAGGTGAGGCTTGCAACCATTTGCTCAGACAAAGGCATGGAGACTAGGTACCAAAACCAGAAGAAAAACGTACCCCAGTCTTCGTAGACACAATCACTGTTTATGATATTTGGCTACAGAGGCAATTTAGCAGAGGATAAATGCTACTGAGTAGTGATTACAAGAGACAGCCACTCAGCAGAAAGTAAAAACCCCTGAGGAGGAGGAACTGCAGAGACGAGCTACCCCCAAAATTCACCTTCTTGGAGTTTTTGCTACAGGTGCAGCAGTCTGTGCATGGCCACTCAAAAATGACCTGGCCAAGACGTGGCTGTCTGAGGGTCCAGCACTGCCTGATGTGACACAGGACAGGGCTTCCCTACGCCTCAGAACAACTCGGCCGTGCCTTGGGATTTGTGTTACAGACCCGAAGGAGCAGCGATCCCGCCCTGCAGCCACGGGAGCAGGGGGTGCCCAGTGCCGGCCGTGCCTTGGGATTTGTGTTAGAGACCCGAAGGAGCAGCGATCCCGCCCTGCAGCCATAGGAGCAGGGGGTGCCCAGTGCCGGCCGTGCCCGCTGCCTTAAGGAGGCCTCGAGCTTCGTGGCCGGGCCTGAGCTGCTGTTGTTGCTCTGCACCTCCCTCGAATCCCCCTAAGCCAACACCCTTTGCTAAGACCGAAAAACATTTTCCAGACGCAAGCATGTGTACGTGTGTGGGTGGGTGGGGTGCAGGGGACTATGAAAATTTCAAGGCGAGGTATGACATCCTGGCTTTCTAAATATAGAGGACCTGAGCTGCGGCTTCTCTCACACGCTAGCAGCGTGCTTTCTCTTTCGAAAGGGCCCCAGAGCAAATATTGCACTGGCTGGGAGCGTGAAAAAAGGAAAAAAAAAATTAGAAAAAAATTAGCCCTGCGAGTTGATTGCAGCTCCCGGCGTTGTTGCGCAGAGTTGTTGTTTAGGCAGAGCTCCAAGCGGTGCCCACGCAGCGGCGGGCGGGGCCGCGGGGGGG